>NC_135490.1:51576236-51918736 GCF_052094955.1 Ictidomys tridecemlineatus
CTTCACCCTTTCAATATGAAGTAGCAAATGTAGGACTATTCTGTAAAGATTTGTTGGAATAAACAGGGATCATTGTTTTTTAAGCTTCTTTCTGAACAGCTGTTTGGTATCATAGTTCATAAAAGTGCTGGGAAAAGAATGTAAATTCATTTTTTTGAAATCTACAGAGATTTACATAAGCTCAATCACCTTTTGTTCTAGAGTTTGAAACTTCAGGACATAGTAAGGTAAATAAAATATGTTAAAGTTGAGATATTCAGTACACACATCCACACACACACACACACACACACACACACACACACACTTTCTAGGAACAATTGATAGTTCTGCCATTATTACTAGTGTATCAGGGACATAGTAACATAAACAAAATATGTTAAATGTGAAACATTCAATACACACATACACACACCCCAAAAAAAAAACTTTTTCTAGGAGTAATTGGTACTTATGGCCTTATTACTAGTGTATCAGGGTTGGGGCAGGATTCAGAAAGTGCTAAAATCTCACTCAAGCGAAGAGTAGTTTACTGGATTCCCCCCTATTTCACCTATAATACAAGCTAGAGTGAACTTCATCTGTCAGCAACAGCAATTGGGAAAATATGGTGGCAGATTTTTTTTAGATAAATTGACAGCTTTGACATTTGGGTATTTTTGTGTCTTGGTTACAGCTGATGAAACACTTCTGAAAAATTTTATGGCTCCTAGATATCACCATTTTTTTGTATAATTTCTTTCATATTTCCTTTTTTTTTCTTTTTTTTTTTGTGGTGCTAGAGATTGAACCCAGGGCCTTGTGTATACAAGGCAAGCACTCTAAAAACTGAGCTACATCCTCAGCCCCTCTCTCACATTTCTATTCACTAGAGGTGATGATGGTAATTGGAAATTTTGTCCCAAATATGGTACATTTCTTAAGACCGGACTAATATCCAGTGTATCTAAATCTAGTGTCAAGGATGTAAATAATTTAAAAGTAATAGTGAGCTAGTTGGAAAATTCATCTAGGTTATTAACTACTGCTTGGGAAGTTAGTCTACTCTCCAATATATAAAAGTGAGAGAGAAATTCTTTATTAAAGTGTATATAAGAAAAAAAGAGGAGTTTTGACACAGCTTTTAGTTGACCCAGACTGGGTCAACTTAAGCAGGTGATTAGGGTTCTGCAAAGATGATAAATCCTTGAGTTATTTGGAATAATGTGATTTTATCTTGTCTTCATAAATAAAGATTGAGGTCTAATATAAATCAGGCTTGGCAAAGGAAAAACATTTCAATGAAAAGTAAATGTATGAATAAACACATTAAACAATATTTAACCAAAAGTCAACATTCAGAATATTTATGCAAATATATAATCACCAGTAATGTAAAAACAATGACAACTAAAAAAAGTGAATTAATGAAAAACAAATAAATAATGTAATGAATGAATTAATTAATGAATAGCTAACAAGTGCAAAGATGTAATGTGACTGGAATTGTCAAAGTCAGCTTGTAGCTATGAAAAAGTGTAAAGGTACATAGAAATGGTGTTTTACTACTTACTGAGACATACCCTATAAAGTATAAATTCCACTCCTAGGTGGTAAGAGTTGAACACAGAACCCATTCACCTGGCTCTCTCACTTGGGAACTGTGCAAAAAATTACTTTTTTCTTTCCCTCAAATTTTATTGCTGCTTCCAAGAACACTACCCTTTATATTCACACTATCATTGTAGACTCGGAGCATGTGAACCCCTCTACTATTCAAGTATTTCTTCTTTTTTTCATTGCTGTTTTTCTCCCTACCCCCATATCATCCACCAATACTTATTTTGTATAGCAAAATCTACATAATCAGCAATCACTAGTCTTATCTTACTATATCCATTTCCTACCTTGTGCATGACCACTTTGAGATCCCCTCCATAAAAACATCAATAGTCCAAAGTGATCAGAATAGGGGTAAAAATTGCAGAATATTAAAGGTCAGTTACACAACAAGAAAGCTATAAAAGTGTGTTTCATTTAAAGGTGAAAATAAAAAGAAAATCTTTAGACTTCATTAGTTAAAATAAAAGATCAAAAATTTATGGGTCTCAATAATTTGAATTATACTTGTGAGTCATTTATTTGGGGAAAGGGATATAAGAACATTGCTAAAGAGTTTAAAGTTCAAACTGTTTTTTTTATGAAACAAAGAATAGAAAAATTAAAAAATATATTAAAGTAATTGTGATATCATTTTCATAAAAAAATATATATATACATATTTATTCATAAATTGCTTTAACCTTATAAACAGTTATAAGTGTCAATATATTTTTCTCTGGGCTAGGTCCTATTATTCGAAGAAAACTTTGCCTTAGAATAACCCCATACAGAGGCATTTAATACAATTAACAGGCTAATAATAATAATAATAATAATAATAAGTGAGGTGGGGAGAATTTCAGGTTGTGAAGCATACCTGTAATATAAGTTACTTGAAAAGACATCACATGAGAATTTTATACATTGTCTGAAGACATATATGTATATATTATTTATAAAAAGTGTTTATGAATTCTGTAGTGAGGTTGCACAAGTCCAATACAAAGTCTTTTTTTTTCTTGAATATTTTTTTGTTGTAGATGGACACAGTATCATTAGCAGTTTGTTTATTGGCTTTTTAAAAATATTTATTTTTAGTTTTTGGCAGACACAACTTTTTGTTTGTATGTGGTGCTGAAGATTGAACCTGGCATGCAAGTGTGCTACAGCTTGAGCCACATCCCTCTCTTGGGTGGCTTTTTAATGCAGTGCTTTGTATTCAACCCAGTACCTCATGCATGCTAGGGAAGTTCTCTACCACTGATCCATAACCCTAGTCCCCAAAGTCCTTTATTTAATCTTCTTTTTTTTTGGGGGGGGGAGTGTGTGCGTGTAGTGCAGGGGATTGAATCCATGGCCTTATATCAGCAAAACAAGAACTCTACTGACTGAGCTATATTCTCAGCCCTGATCTGTAGTCAGTTAACAATGACAATGGAGCAGCCTGTCATTCAGACTTTGATTCTGTGCTCACTTGGCTCAGATTGGAGGCAGTGCCTGAAGCCTTGACCAATCAGTCACTTAGGTGAGAACTGTTCAATCCTCACGCAGCCAGTGATGAGGGGGAGGGCTTCCACAATCTTCTGTTCCCTTTGTGTCTGAAACTCGCCATTTTTTCAATCATTTTGTAGGCTTCTGTCCTGGATCTTGAGCCCAGGTGTCTGTGTTATGCAAAATCTGAAAACAAACCACAGGGAGAACGCTGAGAACCCTGAGAGTCAGAAAATGGTAAGTATGCCTTGTTATATTGAGACTGGGTAGGAAGGTGGCTTAAAGCTGACAGGAGTTGCAATGGTGGAAACTGGCAGTAATGGCTAGGGACTCCTCGTGGTCCTCTCCAGAGTTTTGTGGCCAGAGGGTCTCTCTGTGGTAGCTTAGCCTTCACCTACCTCTGACTAGTCTAGTGAGGCTTAGATCAGCAGTTGAAAACCTGGGCATTTTATTCCATAATTGTATGGTGTTTTCAGCTTCTTTCTAAAGCCCTTTGTGGGCTTCCATGTGCCATGAGTCCAGCATGTCTCCAGATTGATTAGTGAAGACTGAGATAATTACCAGGAGAGAACTACAAATCCATTTATTGTGTTTATGCATGAGAGAGGCTATTAATTTTAGGGGTTGTTACTCATGAGGGTTTGTTTGTTTGTCTAATTATTATTATTATTATTATTATTATTATTATTATTATTATTATTATTATTATTGTGTGTATGTTGCTTTCTTTTTGGTACCAGAAATTCAACCCAGAGGTGTTCATCCACAGATTCACTTTCCCACCCCTTTTTAAATATTTTTATTTAGAGACAGGGTTCCTTTGAATTTCTTAGGGCCTCACAAGTTTGATGATGCTGGCTTTTAACTCATTCTCTTCATGAGTCCTGAGATTTTTAAATGTAGTAGAAGCAGTATTTCAAATCCAAAACAAAAATCTGAAATTCAGAACTTCAGTTTAGCTCTCCATAGGTCTTAGAATAAACCCCTAGTTTTCTATCTCTCTGTTCACATATCCAAAACTAGGGTTCTCTGTTCACAGAAAATAAGTATAAAATAGGATAGTATAATGACCATGTAATGTGGATAATGGGCATCACTCAATTACACCTGGTGGCTAACCAAAAGATGTTAATGAGTACCATTAAGGCCTATTTCAAATGTAAAAGACCTTGAAGCCCACTTGTGGGAACATCTTCAAAGTCCTTTGCCCCAGGGGTGATTCCTGATTGAATTTGAAGAAAAAAGGATTGGTCATAGAAATAATGAAAGTGAACCCATATGGTAGTCATGATGCCTTTTTCAAAGCCTATTATAAATGCATTATGCTTCCTGTTCTGCCTAAAACCATCAGTAAACTTCTAAGATGGAACACAAAGATGAGTTTTTTTTTTTTTTTTCTGGTATCATTCCTCATACCACATGGTGCGCGTTCTATTTCTTCTTGCTTAAATAGATTTTTTTTCTTCATAATTTATGAGACAAGCACCTAGACAAGCCCCCAAGAAGAATAAAATTAGGTGACATTAAAAAGAATGACTCTCTCCTAAATGAGGTTTATGTGTCCCAATTAAGGATTTGTAAAAACTGTAATGGGTCATCAATTGAGGGTTTATTTATTTATTAATTTGTTTGTTTATTTATTTATGCTCAGACAATCTGGGGTTGTGGCTCAGTGATAGAGCATTCACCTAGCACTTGCAAGGCCCTGGGTTTGATCCTCAGCAACACATAAAAATATGTAAATTTAAAAAAATAAATAATCCACACAAACACTCCAAATATTTCAGGAAACTTTTATTCTGGTGTGGAAGGAAAAAATAAAAGTGGGACTAACTTGAATTTAAATTACATGCAATTTCAATCTCTGTCTCTCTGTCTCTCTGTTTCTCTGTCTCTCTCTCTCTCTCTCTCTCTCTCTCTCTCTCTCTCTCTCTCTCTCTCTCTCTGTCTGTCTGTACTGGAGATTGATCCCAGGGCCTCATGCTAGGAAGGCAAGCACTCTACAAGCTGAGCTATTTACTCAGCCACATTTTTTGGGGTGGGAGACCAGAAATTAAAGTCAGGGGCACTCTATCACTGAGCCACATCCCTACCCCTATTTTGTATTTTACTTAGAGACAGGGTTTCACTGAGTTGCTTAGTGCCTCACCACTGATGAGACTGGTTTTGAATTCATGATCCTTATGTCTCAGTCTTGTAAATAGCTGATATTACAGGAATGCACCACCATGCCTGGCCAACTTCAATCTCTTTTTTTTTTAAAGATAGAGTGTGTGTGTGTGAGAGAGAGAGAGGGAGAGAGAGAGAGAGATTATTTTAAATTTAATATTTATTTTTCAGTTTTGGGCGGACACAACATCTTTGTTTGTATGTGGTGCTGAGGATCAACCCCAGGCTGCGTGCATGCCAGGCGAGCCCACCACCACTTGAGCCACATCCCCAGCCCCAACCAACTTCAATCTTAAGGGCTGAAGTACACGCAATTTAGATCAAAGTCCATGTTAATATCTTGGTACTATATATATAAAGTTGTTGATAGACCTTATATTCCAGTGCCTCACATGTGCCAGACAAGTGAGCTCCACTGAGCCCCAGCCCCAGCCACCTGGTACATTTTTTATGGGAAATATTGGAGATTGAACTTATGAACACTTGGCTACTAAGACAAATCCCCAGGATTCTTTTTTACTTTATTTAGAGACAGGATCTCACTGTGTTTCTTAGCACCTCATTTCTGCTAAGGCTGGTTTTGAAATTTTGATAATTCTTCCTCAGCCTCTTCAGCAACTGGGATTACAGGCTTGCACTAACACACCCAGCCCCTGGTACATTTTTAATACCTGTTTTATGTAGATTTTAACCAGTAGCCTTAACTTTTTTTTCTAATATATATTTGATTTTAATCCATAACCCAGAAATCAGTGAAACAGAATCTATTTTTTATCTGCAACTCTGCTTTTGGTTATGTCAGTGTCTGAGTTAATATTCCCCATTAAAGAATTTACTATGTCTTGTGTTCTCATTCTGACCTCCCATCTGACCTAGTTCTGAGTTTTAGAATATCTGAAACAAGGTGCCCAGAGATTCCAATTTTTTTGGAGTATTTAGAAAATACCACTCTCTGAGTCTTGTCTTCTAGAGATCAGTTTGAATTTTAAGTGTGTAGCTTCTGAAGGGACTAATTGGATGCTTTGCAGCTGGAAGGCATTTTTTGATATACTTTCTATCAAAAACGTACGTTATTTGTTTCCTTTTATTAGATACTGTGAATAAAGGTACAATAAAAAATAGATGTGTGGCAATATATTTAGCAAAAGGATTCCAATGTTTTTACATATATACCCAAAGTTATTATTACTGGATTGTATGGCATTTTTTTTTTTTACCAACAATTATTATTTATTTATTTTTATTTATTTAAATACTGGAGATTAATCCCAGGTCACTTTACCGGTGTGCTACATACCCAGTCTCCAACACTTTTATTTATTTATTTATTTTTGAGAGAGGGTTTTACTGAGTTTCTTAGGACTTTGCCAAGTTCTTGAGGCTGGTCTTTAACTTGAGAATAAATCCCTAGATTCCTACCTCTTATTCTCCTAAGCCACTGGGAGTACAGACATGTACGATTTTGCACTGCTATCCCAAATTATTAGTAGTGGATTATGTGGCATTTTTATTTTGGGCTTTTAATTAACCTTAACACTTTTATAAAAATATATTTATTAAATTTATATTGTCACCAAGATTTTTACATATTTGTGTACCCTTGAATCCCTATTCATTATGAGATATTTGCTTGGTTTTGTATGGTTTGGTGCTGGATATTGAATCCAGAGTTGCATACCACTGAGATACATCCACATTCTTTTTTATGTTATATTTTGTGACAGGCTCACATTAAGTTTATTGTAGCCTTGTTATATTACTGAGGCTGTCTTTGTACTGACATTTCTTCTGTGTCATTTTCTATAGCTTCTAGAATTTTAGGCATAAGCCACCACAAATGACAATTTTAGATTTTTATAATAGCCATTCCTACAGCACTGCATAGGCTGAATAAAATCTATTTGATTAATGCATTGAATCCCTGAGGCAGTTTATGTGAAGTATCCAGTTTAGGAGTGTTATGTAAACATTAGCAAGGATTGTGGAATGTGATAGACATTATTATCTAAAGTACATATATGGGGCTAGGGATGTGGCTCAAGTAGGAGTGCACTTGCCTGGCATGCATGCAGCCGGGGTTCTATCCTCAGCACCACATATAAACAAAAATGTTGTGTCCACAGAACACTAAAAATAATAAAATTCTCTCTCTCTCTCTCAAAAAAAATAAAGTACATATATGAAGACAGAAATTGATGTGAACATACTTTATATACAGAGGTATGAAAATTGTTCTATATGTGTAATAAGAATTGTGATGCATTCCACTGTCATGTATTTAAAAAATAAAACAACAACCAAAAAATCTTTATATGTATTGCTGAGAATCAAACTCAGTGCTTTGCACATTCTAGCAAAGTAATCTACAACCGAGACACAACTTCAGCCCATGCATCCAGCTTTTTGTACTCTTTTTGTAGTAATCAGAAACAACTTTAAAAATTAAAATTGCATTTATATTACTTTTCCTAGTACGGTAATGTATTAATAACTAAACATATTCTTAGTATTTTTAAAAAAGTAATCTAATGGATGACTGTTATATTTTCCAGGGATTATTTTATCACTTCTTTAGGCCTTGGTGAAGGGTCTTTTTTTTTAGAATATAGATTTCTTCTATTATCAAATGGGTCCATGCTAACTGTGTTGAAAATAGTGATTCTAATACTTCACACAATCCACACATTTTCAAGACTATAGGGGAAAGGGAAAGACAATATTCACAACCAAGAAACCATTTCCCATGGAATCATAGTATCAGTGTCCAACCTGGAGTGTAATCTAGATCTTTTAGTGGTAAGGTTGTTTAAGAACCACAACCATAGGTTTTTTGGGATCCTCTAAAGTACACTGAATGGCTTTAAATCACTTACTCTTCTTCAAAATAAAATTTCTGCTACCTACTTAAAAAATAAAGCACTATGAATGAGAAAGGTGAATGAGACTTAAGTTATTTGGAGGTACCAAGGTTGACGTTTAATTATAGTTTATAAATAGTCAAATAAGAAGGGCCTTTGAGTTGCCTCAACTTTTCCAACACATGATGTAGAATATTTAGATGAACTGACATGAAATAATGAAAATGCATTTCAGGGAAGTGATATCACAGAAATTTTTATGGTAGAATCTTGGAAATGTGGGAAAAATATATTCATATACATATGCATTTCTATATAAAAAAATAAGTGATAAGTACATGAGTATGAGGGTAAATTCTGTGTGCCTCATGCATTGTAGGTTAAAGGTAATGATGAAGTAGTAATTGAGGAGATCCAGAATTCTATAATCCTGAAAGATATTAATAGAAATTTAGAAAAAGAAAATATATTTAAATCCCTTTAGATTTACCTCTGTTCCTCTTATGAATTTGATTCTGTCAAATGAGATCATGTGGGTATGGTTCTCTCTGAATTTGTGTTTTCTTTTATGTTTTCTTTTGTTTTTAGGATTTTGTCAGCTATGTCATGTAAAGCCCTGTCTTAAACTCACTTTGGGGACTCTTTTACATTCTGTTGTGGACTGTAGAGCAGAGTCACCTCACTCATTCTGTGCAATGAATTGACTTTTGTCAATCTTTTGTCAACAATGGTTGCATATTGCAGGATCTTTCATATCCTATAATATGGTTGTCAGACCCTGTGGGTTAAAGGGTAGTTACTTGCTATGTTTGAAAAATCATCCCTATGAAAAGGGCTTATCTATATATTTTGTTTTGGAAGCCCCATAAACACAGAAGAGAAGCATTTATGGTCACAACAAAGAAATGCCAGAAGCCATTAGATATGAGATAATACAAAAATAAATAAAATCTTCTCTTAGAGCTTTTAGAGGTAAAAAGTTTATTTCTGTTTTGTGTAAGAAAACTAAAATTTCTCTTTGGCCTGACAATATTGTGATTTTTAAACTTGCTTGTAATTTCTTCCTGTGTTTTAAATTCACCTATGCCTGGCTATCACTTACCAGATAACAACCCTCTCTAAAACCTTACTGGTGCCTCATAAATTCTGGCTCCTGCTGACCAAATAACAATTCTCTCTAAATCTCAGTGGCAACTTATAAATTCTAAGGTCTGGAGCTGAATTTATTTTCCACCTTGAAATGTTTGCCACATAGATCCTTAACCTGCCATTTGCCTTTGTATTATGATTGTCAAAATCTTGTTAGCTGTAAGTACCTTAGATACCCACCTCCTTTGTAACTTTTTGTGCTGTAAAAACATTTTCCTGAAGATCAGGGGGATGATCTCTAGCATAGAATCTTGTAAGTGGCAGTCCTGGCCAGCTTTTGTGTACACAATACAATCTTGATTTAATTTGATTTAAAATTTGAGTTGGTGGTCTTTTGTGTTTTGGTTTAACATTAACCTTTTTTTTTTTACATCACTGTAAATAAAGCCAAAGAACACAACAAAACTCCTGTAAATGAGCCAGGTGCATAAAAATAGTCATTCTTTACTGAAAACACAGTATTCATTGTAGAAATGATATAAGCTTACAAATTAAGAGATATCTCAAATATCAAGTGAGTTTAGGAGTTAGAATTTTTTTCTTTCAGAATATAGGTAGTAAAATATGACAAGAGAAAATGTGAAGCATAAATATATTAAGTAATATGCAAAAATCACCAAAATATTTATTACAAGAAATCATATCTATAGAAATGGTTCAAAAGAAGCAGTCTTTTTGTGAGGAATAAACATTTGGACAGGAATGGAAGTTTTGGTTCTCTTTTTAAGTAGTTTTACTTCTGGTGAATAATCTTTACACTATTTCTGCATTTTACTGGTTGGAATTAATTATAATTCATATATCTGCAAAAAAGGTACTGAATGCAGAAAAATATTATTGCTCATGTTTAAATCACCTCCATTATTTGATCTTTCCCTTTTTAAACCAAAAATCTGCATAAAACCATCTCTTAATATATATCTCTGTGTATATTAGCAGCAACTGAGTTATAAAATTTGCTATGATCACTTGTCTCTTCATGTACTTAAAGACTATGAATTTCCTATTTAGCACTTAGGTATAATTCTCTATGATGTTCTCTAGTCACTATGCCAAGTTTTATACAAAGCTCTTAGTATGTGCTTAATTACTCTGTGTAGCATTGTAGGATTTATGTCTTATTTGTGACACTTTGTTCCCAGAACTGTGTCCAAAGGGAAATACATACAAAATGATTATCCAAGAAAAAAATCTAATATTATATTTTCATTTATATTTATTTATATATTTATGTATACATATTTTTATTATTTAGAAACACCTTTGGTCTGAAACTACAGTGATACTAATGTATTTTAGCTTGAATTGGTTGTGAGAATCAAACTAACAAGACTTTTATCTGTGTTGGGTGGTGATTTCTGCAACCTCAGGAACCTAGTGAATAATAGCAGAAATAAATAAATAACTCTTTAGTTTGAGGCAGAACCACCAAACTAGATGATGTTTTGCTTCTGCTTTCTATTTTGAATATTAGAAACATACCTTTAAATTTACATGAAACACTTTTGGAATTCTGTTCTGTTAGTTCTTCTAAAAAAATCAATGAAACTGAAAAATAATGCAGGAAAGATAAATAATTAATTTCAAACAATTCATTTTTTTAAATAAATATTTTTTTAAATCACCAAAAATTCTGAAAAGTTAGAAAAGTTAAAAGCTTTAGAAATATCCTAAGGCAATTTCTCTTTTGCTCAGAACAGTAGACTATATCTGCAACTCATTCATCTCTAGAATTGGACTGTGTGCAAATATGAAAAAAAAAAGTGCTAAGATGCCCTAAATGGCTTATAAGTTTTAGAATCCTGAAAGGAGCTCAAATCTGCCATTTTTCTACTTTACAAAATACAAAATCTTAAATTTGAATACTTAAACAAACATTTGCAGAAGTGTAATTCAAAATGACCTAAAAAAAATGAGAAATATCATTGAAGGACTGACCCACTGAACATGAGGGACTTATAATATTGAATCCCTTATATTAAATGTCTTTTTATCATTGTCAAAATTTTCCATATTTATATTATAAATATATTAATCAAAATTTTTATGCATTTAATAACAAATATCTTAGTTCCTATTCTATTCAGTCATAAAAATTAGTAGTAATTAATATTAATAATTTAATTCTCATACTTGTTAAAGTATGAAACATATACTTTAAAAGCTATGGCTATAGCAAGTGGAAAATCCAGCCTAATTTTCTTTTAAGATTGGGAGCTATCTCATCACAAAGGCATGAAAAGTTAACTTCTGCTTCATTATAAATTACTGTGATTTGCTTGACATACCTACCAGTGCCTTGAACTCACCCATGTCTGGCTTTCCCTGATGAGATAACAACCCTCCCTGAAACTTTAGTGATGACTCATAAATTCTGGCTTACCCTGACCAAATAAAAACACAACTCGGAAACTTTAGTGGTGCATCATGAATTCTGATGGTGTGATCTAAATTTACTCCCTAAGTGCTAAACCATTTAGACCATTAACCTACCATGTGTCTTTGTATTATGCTTGTGAAAATCCTGTTATTCATGTAAGTTCTCAAGTCACCCCCCTTTTGTAACTTTTTGTGCTGTAAAACTACAGTCCTAGAGAACTGGAGTGCTGAATTCTTTTTCCATGGGTTTCAAGAGAGACTGTTATGCTTAAATGCAGGACCCCCAAAAGACCACTAGAGACCAATATCCATGTAAGCACCAAGGAGGTGTTTATTGCAAGGTAGCTCAGTCCTTCATCCACACAGAAACTGGTGGAATAGAGGCCCTGAGCCCGGGGTTTGCAGCAGTTTTATAACTCTTTGGGGAAGGCAGGAACCCCACATACATCATAGCATCTCTTAGCAAATCATCACACACCTTGGGAAAATCATAAACAACTCTAAAACATGATTAGCACATTCACTGGTGGGAACAAGTTGGGTAAGCATGATTGGTTAGTACAAATGGGGATTCATTTGAACAGATTGGCTTAGGCCATTAGGGGATTATATGGTGAACTATATGGTTTCCCAAAATTTTATCAACTACCATAAACTACTGGAAGTTTCATTTGGAATTCCAGGAATTTTTCCTGTCTCATGCTGATTGGTGGCTGCTAGGGGGTTGCTATGGATCCCCACCTAGCCTGACTGAGTCAGAGACACCAGGCAGAGCAGATCTCTCCTGTTATTTGTAGATAAACAACTCAGCAAGTTGGGTATGAGCCTAGGAGTGCTCTGTTTGTCTTTCCAAGGACAAGAGTCATGCCCCCTTTCTTGGACAGTCTTTGCTCTGAGGTAGAGGCTGGTTTCTCACCTTGTACCTTATATTTTTTAATGTATTTTTTTAGATGTAGCTGGACACAATACCTTTATTTCACTTATTTATTTTTATGTGGTACTGAGGGTTGATACCAGGATCTTGCACATGGGAGGTGAGCACTCTATTGCTGAGCCACAATCCCAGCCACTTATGTGTTGTTTTTGTTGGGCATTTTTACTTTAGGGTTTTCTTCCCAGGTCAAAGTTCAATCTGTAACCTAAAAAGAATGGAGATCAAAAAATAAAGAAAGAAATTTTGATAATTATTGTCATTATTTTATATTAATTCCTGAATAATATACAAGCATATATAACTCATAAACTGAAATGACTTTATATTTAAGTTTAAATGAAAATGTTCTGTTGGTTGGGTTAGTTCCCCAAAATGGGAAAACAACCCTGCCTTAAAATAATAGCATCCTGAGACTCTGGGGTACATTTCTCAGTTTAAAATCAACAACAACAACAACAAAAAACAAAAAAACAAAAAACAAACAAACAAACAAACAAAAAAAAACAGCACTCAACGATCTGAGATTCTAGCCCTTATTCATGCCTGGATTGGATAATATTCCCTGTCACTCAAAAAAGGGCTCACTTCTCTCAGATTCAATGTTCATGATCTGAAGCCTTTTCCAATCAAGAGCATTTTGTGGGAACTGTCCAATTGTGTGTTATCAGGAGGAGGAGGGTGGGCTTTCGCTTCTTATCTCCTGAGTCCTCCATTTTTGCCATCTGTAGTCTCACACTCCAGAGTCACAGGTTGTTCTACTGTGCAGGAACTGAGGATCCCAAGTAGCCCTACTCCTGAGAACAAGGAAATGGTGATGTGCATTGGCCTAGCAGGCTGAGGGAGGAAGACTATTGGAACCACACGACTGGCTGTGTTGAAAACAGGAGCTAGCACATTGGGACCGGGCAGTCTCTGGAGTCTGCAGGCTTAACTCCTCCACTTGGCCACTATGTCCTCAGTCCTACTGGCCAACCAGGGGGGAACATGTCAGTGGCAGAGACTCTTTGTTGCCTTCCTTATGCTCAAAGGGCATCCTCAGAATCTGCATAAAATACTATTTGGCAGGTGTGTTCCTGCAGCCCAGTGTCTTACCAGATGCTGGAGATTGACAGGTGGAATAATTTTCAAAATCAAATCTTCAAGGTCCATTTTCCTGCAGGAAAGGAGCTGCCATTTTTGGGTACCTAAATTCCTTTTGAGCTGGCTAATTTTCATTTTGACATTCTTTTATTTTTACTTTCTTCATTATTATTATTTTGTAAAAGTTAGGTGAACTCAGAGATACTGTACTACTTAGCCATATCCTTCCTTGGTAGTGGAGCCAGATTTACAGATAGGTAGTTAGTGTAGTTAGGTAAATTGGGTCTAATATCCAGTAAAATCAAGAAAAAACACCATATTGAGGATGGAGTCCAGGATAAGAGGAATTGAAAATGTCCCCAATGCCCTGAGCCCATCCCAAGGAAATTTTAATGAAGCAGCTCACAGCAAATATGGAGATGCTAATCCAAAAGCCCTTCCTGCCCAGATTACTCCTTCAGCCCACCTGTCCTCCACACTTTGGGCCTTCCCATCTATATTCCAACACTGCAAGAAACAAAACAAAGGACACCAATGTGACAGGAATGCAGGATAGCTAAAGGAAGACCTTAGCTATAAAAAAGCTAAAAAGACCTTAGTTTAAAAAAAATCCGTTTCATGGATTCTACCTCTTTTGTCCCCTTTTTCTTCTGGGGAGAAGTCTTTTCTACTGTCCTTTAATAAAGCTTCTACTTTCCGGTCTAAACTTGCCTTGGCACACTTCTCTGGTGATACCCTTCAGCACTGGGGAAGCAAGGACTCTTCACCAGTAAACATCCCTAACAGGTTTAAATTTATTTTGAGAAAGGTCCTAGCTAAGTTGCTGAGATTATTTTTGTTATGGTTTGATTTATCTAGAATTTGCTATTGCAATAAAGCATAGTGGTTTTACATACATATGTATTCATTTTTTTTTAAGCATTTCAATGTTCATTTAGCAAACTTGATTCACTCTTTTTTTTTTTTTGGCACAAAGAAATATCACAATGGACCCCAAGATCAATCAGAAATTTAAAAGATTCATCAGCCATCACTGGTCCAGGGGCAGCTACAAGACTCAGACAGACAGACAGCATCACCACAGACTGGAAAAAATAAACGACGTCCACGTTCACCTCACAGTAAAACCTGCTCACCGACAGGCAAGGGCGGGCAGGAGGGGGGTTCTCTGTTCTATGGGAGGAAGAGGGCCAGGGCCAGGAAGCAGGGACTGGGAGGGACAGACCCCTTTCCAAAGTTCGAGAGAGGGGTCCTTTCGTTTTCATCCTCTTACCTGGTAGAAGTAAAACAGTGCAAAAACTACCATCCCCCAACCACTCATTCATTCCAAAAAACTTGAGAAGTCGTGTGTTGGGGTGCCTCTCCTGGTGGGCCCATGTGCGTGCGTGAATGTGTGCGCGGGGCGCTGTAAACATCGTCCCCGTCCCAGGGAGACCCAACCTCCGAGTGTCGGAATGGGGGGGGGCGGACCCCACTTCACGTGCGCCCTCTGCCCGGTTCCCGTCCCAGACGAGTAGTGCAAATATCGAGACAAAAAGGCAGAAGGGGGCGGCTGGGCAGGGGGCGGGAAGGACACGAAGACAGGGTGGGGGTGGGGAATAAGGCAACAGTTAAAACGGTCCCTTTAGCAAACCCGGCGCCCGCGTGGGGCGCCCTGTCACGAGAAGGGGCCGAAGTCCCGCTCCTCCACCAGGCTGATGGCCGGGTTCTTGAGCTCCTCCTCCGAGGCGGCCTTCCTGTAGCCCAGCTGGGCCAGCACGTGCTGACAGGCGTTCTGGGCGAAGGCCACAATGTCATACGAGAGGCGGAAGCGCCACTTCTCGGCGGTGGCCGCCGAGTTGCGCACGGTGCCGTATTTGTGCTTGCCCAAGGCGGGGTCGCCCCGCGTGTTTTTCTGGATCCAGCGGGCCACGTGGCCGTCCAGGGGGATCCCCAGGAACCCGTAGATCTCCTCGGTCTTCTTCATGGGGTTCCTGGCCAGGTCCTTGTAGCGCACCAGCATGTACTTGCCCTTGAGCCAGGAGGGCCGCATGAGGCCGGTGGACACGGAATTGGAGAAGTCCTCGCACACGGTGGTCAGCTGCGTGACGTCCAGGTTGTAGGGCTTCCTGCCCGTGCCGTACCAGAGCCGCCACAGCCGGTACGTGTTGCGGAAGGTCTCGCTCCGTGACGCTAGAATCCCCCCCCCCCGAGGGTCGCGGACCAGCTGGATGACCTTGAGGTTCAACCGGGGGTCTTCCACCAGAGCCCGCAGGTCGTTCACCTCTGGCACGCGCACAGTCTTGATGGCCACGTGGTTGCGCTCGCGACAGGCCTCGGCGGCCACGGTCAGGTTCAGCAGGCCGCACTTGCGCACGCAGTCCCCCTCTTCCAGGACCAGGTCGGGAGCCCCCGGGGGGTCGCACACGGGACGGGAGCAGAGGACCCGGATGGCCCCGCGGCGGAAGATCTGTCCGTGGTGTGGTTGACCGGGGGCGGCTTGATGTAGTTCTCCAGGAAGTAGAGGTCGCAGTCGTAGAGGCTCCTCAGGAGGTCCCGGCTGGCACCCAGCATGACCCTCCGGTCTGCGGGGCTCTTGCCCTGGGTGAAGCGCGGGATGAGCGTGTTCTGGACGTGGTAGAGGGGCTCGAACAGGCAGAAGACGTCCAGGTGCTGGTTGAAGAGCTGGCCCACGAAGGACGAGCCGCTGCGCGTGGTGGCCAGGATGAGGATGTGGGTCTTTCGGGAGAGGTTATAGGTGAAGGTGGGACCCTCCTCGCACAGCCGCTCTGCCAGCCCTGCCTCGGCCAGCCCGGGGCAGGTGTGGAAGGACTTGGCGGTGAAGGTGCGGATGGCGGTGTACTGGATGGCTATGGAGGCCAGCGCGAGGAGGAGGACGGCCTTCCAGGAACATTGCATGGCTGGCCACCTTCATGGGGCTGCTAATCCGAGGGTCGGGGTCAAAGACGGCTGTTCCAGGCTGGGCGGTCCGCGGCTGCCCGTGTTCCCAGGCTTAGCTGGCTGTGGTCAGAGGTCCCAGCCTGCGCACCAGCCCTGTGGCCAGCGGACTTTTGAAATTCGACTGGCTCCCGGAATTTGGCAGTGAGGGATGCGGGCAGGGGTTCGCCTCAGGCCTCTGCATCAAATGGCAGCTCCAGGAAGGGCTGTTCTTCCACCACAAGAAGAGGAGCAGCCTCAGCTGTGGGAATGTGGATAGATTCCTTAACCTCTCTGTGCCTCTGTTTTCTCACCTGGTCGGGGGCGCGCCGAGAGCCGCTGCAGCGCCCAGCGCCGGCTCCATCCTCCGCTCCGGAGTCAGGCTCGCCGGGGGCCCGCGGGTGGCGGCGGCGACGACATCCTCCGCCTCCCCCATATGTATTCATATGGGAAACTTATTTATATTGTGATTCTTTATTATTGTAATACTATATTTTCACAATATATATGAATAGTAGGCCATGATAAGTTCTTTTTTTGCTCTTATAATTGAAAAGGTTTTTGGCTAAAGTTACATATAACTTTGTAGATGAATTTTAAAAATTTATGCTTTGGTTTTCTACGTCATTTAAAGTAAAGCTTGATGATTTTTTTTATTATTACATTATTGTTGTATTTAATAGTCAGGTTTATTTTGACATAACAATAAAACATAAAATATAATTTACTCCCCTTCAGTATCCAGTAGTTCCCCTTTCCCTATTCTCCAAGTTTCTTCTATCATATTTATTTATAGATTTTTTTAAGAGAGAGTGAGAGAGGGAGAGAGAGAGAGAGAGAGAGAGAGAGAGAGAGAGAGAGAGAGAGAGAGAGAGAGAGAGAGAGATGGGGAGATAATTTCTAATATTTATTTTTTAGTTCTCGGTGGACACATCATCTTTGTTGGTATGTGGTGCTGAGGATCGAACCCGGGCCGCAGGCATGCCAGGCGAGCGCGCCACCACTTGAGCCACATCCCTAGCCCTATTTATAGATTTTTTAAATTATTGTTTTATAGAATAAAAGTAGACTTCACTGTGATATATTCATATTTGTACATAGCAGTTTTGGTTAGATATATTGTCGGTTAACTTGGGGGAAAATGATCACCTTTGTAATGATGAGTTTTATTATTTACATGGGATGTATAATTCAGTCTTTTATGTGCTTTTTGTGACTTTCATTTTCTCATAAGTTTTACATATTTTGTTTCTAAAAATGTACACATGTGAAATACCACTTGCATAAGGCACGTATGTAAAATTTATACATAGTGTTTTATGCTCTTTTTTAAACTGGATATGTTATGAAATGTGACTGGCCCTAGTGACCATTTTTCCTACAGATTATTTTTTATCTCTTCCAAGATGTACATTATATTGAGCCATGCCCTTGGGCTTCAAGTGTTTGGATGAGTACCATTGCATACTTACATGTTATCATGATAACATATGCTCAAATTTCAGTAAGTCTCTGTGATGGGGAGTATCATGTATATTCAATAGCAAACTAGTTTCCACAAATAGATACTAATTTAAACTCCTTTTGAGTTAATGATTTTTAATTTGTTTTAAATGTTCACCAATATTACTTAATTTTTTCCATGATGGGTTTTTATTTTGTATTTCTTAAATTTCTAAATATTTTAAATTTTTATAGTTAATAAACATATCTCATGTATAAATTTGAAATTCAGTCTTCTGTCTTTTATATATTTTTGGCTTAAAAGATGAGAAAAGGATCCAAAAATGCAGCTAGAGATTTATTTCAAAAAGAAAGAAAAAGGTTTAAATTATTTTTTAAAATTGACTTTTTTCTTTACTCATCATTTATTTTAGGTTTCTTGTATGATTGTAAGTGTAGCTCATTTAAAGTAGATTCTAGGGCTTATCTTTGTTAATTGCCAAAGGAAAAATAAATAAGAAATTTCTCTTCACTATGGCTGCAGGAAAATGAATAAATTTCTTTAAAATCATATGGTAATAAAATTGTTAAAAGACATACTTACTAAACATCCACTCCTTAAAAATTTTTTTCTGTAATATTTTTGGCAGTGAATCATGAATTCTATTATCTGGATTTTGGGATTTAATATAAAATATGGAATAAAATTTGGCCAATCCTAGAAATATTTATATATAATTTGTTGTTGACTTAATGACATGTTGTGGAGATAGCAAATAATGAACATATTTATTTTAGAAATAAATAAATAGAGTAAATGATGAGTGTGCAGTGAAATCCTGAGACTGGATGGTGAGTCTGGTTGAAACTGGCTGCACTGACTCTGGTGGGAACTGGCTATGGTTGGCTAGAATATCTGGTGTAATCTTTGGTTTCTGCAGTCCTGTGTCTTCTCCTGAGAAAAGTCAGCCATGAATTTCCACTGGCCAGTCAAGTGGACCATATATTAACAGTAGACACTGGAAATCCTATAGTATCCTATAGAATATCTTCAGCCCCTACCTTAAATTCTGTGTGAGAACATTTGTGGCAATATTTCCAAATCTTCTCGGATTGTTTTGTGGATTCTCGAGTGAGGAGATCATCCCAATCACAACTCCATGTATTTTTTCCTCCAGGAGTGGGGTGAGATACTCTATAGGTATCTCAGTTTTTCTTTCTTCCTGAATTCATTCTTCTTCTTTTTGGAGATTGTGGTATTGTGGATTGAGCCAGAGGTACTGTACCACTTAGCTACATACCTGGTACATTTTAATATTTTTTAATCTTCAAACAGTTACTGAGTGTGATTTTAAATTTATGCTCCAGTATTTTGAGTTGTATTTATACATAAATTTTAGCTTCCTGTTCAATGACAACTTCTCCACTTCCCAGTATTATCAGTTACTTTACCCATATTATATTTCAAATGAACATGGTATTTTCAATTGTTATACCAAAAACTGGATGGGACTTTAAAGTATTTTTTTCTCTCTGGGTGCAAAGATACATGCATATTAATTACAGAGACTCAAGTGGCTAAGTCAGTAAGATTGCAATTTCAAGGTAAACATCAGGAACTTAGGTAGACTAATTAGACAATTAGAAAAACCTGTCTCAAAATTTTAAAACATGGCTGGGTATGTAGCCCAGAATGAACATGCTGATGTTTCAAATCCCCAGTACCATAGAAAAATATTAAAAGCAAAATTTTTTGTTGTTGTTTATGAGCATTTTACATGATTGAAAAGTAAAAAAAGAATCACTTGATCTTGAAAAAATCATGTGTTTCTATTCTTCCTTTGTGTCTCCAAAGGCAGACAACCTGTCAGAGTGTCTTTATGCTCAGATTTCCTTTTGTGAAATGTATATGAGAGCATTCTCATTCCCTACTCTGGTATTCTCCTGGAACTGTGTTTTAGAACTATGTAATATGAGGATCCCACAGCTGGTACATCTAATGCCTCTCATAAGTCTAGACCAGTACTTGGGGCTTTTCTTGTTCAAGAGCAATATAAATGTAGAGAGCTTAGTTTCTCAAATAAATAACTGAGAGAACTCTCAACTTCCCCTTTTTTAAATGTCTTCACTAATTTTATAGTCTAGCACACTGTTTCTTTCTTCTATGTTTATATAATTGGAGTACTACTTACTATTCCACCTTTTGAGAGTTGCCATTCTAACAGCTGTGCTCATACAGAAGATCTTATAGTTGGATGGTGCACTAAAATTCTGATGCAAGCTTTTTAGATTCCAGGGTGCCATATGTTCACTGGAAAAAAAAATGATATGCACCTATTTTAGAAATAAAGAGGGATCTGTGATTGTAACCATTTTTTTTCACTAATATTCAAGATTTTAGCCCATTACAATGTTTGCACACCAATGTGAAAAACACTCCTAGGGAGATTTGCACCTGCACAGTTACCAGTGCTTTCAATGCTTTGAGGTTTCAGATGTAGTCCATTGAATGGAAAAATTTAATTTCGGGACAAATTACTTACAGAAAGAATTGGTTAGGTCTGGTGTTATTAGTAAAGTGAGCTGGGTGAGAGAGATCAGGAAGTGCTAAACTGCCACTTTGGCATTCAGTGGTAGTCTGCATTTCCCTGTTAATTTTTTGGTACTGTCTAGATAATAGTTCAACTGTCAGCAACAGCTATTTGCATTTTCAGAGAATGCTGACAAATCCCTCTAAAGGATTAAGGGATTGCCTTAAGATTTAACACCTCTTCCACTCTGGCCTAATAGAATAAAGCCCATGGGTCTTGCATGGCCATAGAAAAACCATTTATTCCCCCCCCCCCAATAAATACTCATGCATATCTTATTCCTTCTTCTGTGTGTACAGATAAATTAGCATTTAAACTACAGGCAATTTAGAGTTAAATAGTATATTTCAAATGCAAATCAATCTTTATTTATATTAACACTGGATTTGGGCATTTTGTTCCAGTAATTTTGCATATTGCTCAAATCAGAAAAATCTTCAGGTGCATTCTACTTATCTCCTCCTGGTCGATATTTTTTTTTTTTCAGTTTTCCAATTTGTGTACCTCTAATTCCTTTACAGTTTTTAAAAGGACTCAAAACAGGAGTATATATATTTGGTGTATCCATAAATGGAGGTAGGCTTGTATTCTGCGTTTATTTATTTTTATTTTATTTTTTAAAATTATCTCTATATCTGCTCTTTGGTGAATGCTTGTGTATAATTCCAGTGTCACACACATTCTGCACACAAGTCACTTTTGTAATCTATGCCTTTTATTCTAACATCTACCTTGAAGTTGGATTGTAGCATTCATTAACATTAAATATTTTATTGATATGTTTTGATTTATATACTTATAATAAATAACAATAAAAAGATATTTGCATACATATGAACTACCCTATGTAGTTTTCTGTATTGTGATTTCTTTATCTTAAAATTACTACACTGTTGTAATATTATAGCATGCATTAGTGTCAGGTAATGATCACTAGTACATTTGTTCTTATATGTGAGAGAGTACTTGTCTAATTTTATATACATTCATCTTTCCAGGAAAATTTTAGAAGTTTTTGCTTTGATTCCTTCTTTAATAAAAAGTAAAGAATGGTAAAATTATGACCAGTTATTATTAAAGGGTACCTTGGGAAAAATGATCATTTTTATAATAGTTCTATTCTTTGTAAATATGTTGAATATTAGAGTCTTTTATATTCTTTTCTGTATTTTTATTTTCTCAAATACTGCATATTCCTTTCATAAACATACTTGCATATGAAATACAATATTTATGTGACATCAGCATAAAACATACATGGTATTTTATAGTATTTGTCAAACTGGATATAATACATCAACAAAAATTCTAGCTCCTAGAATTTATATTTTACAAAATTTAATATTTATTTCTTCCTCTTTAGCCATGCCCCTTGGTTTCAACTCTGGAAGAATGTGGATGTATTCTCATGAACAGTTGCCATAATTTTAGTCTGTTTCCTGTGTTGGTGTGTCATATACATATGATTACAAAACAGTTTCTACAAATGGATAATAAAAGCTTAAATTATTATTTTCTTTTTTTGTGTATGCATTTATTCCACATATTCATCAATACTATTTAATTCATCTATATGATGTGATTTTATTCAATGTTACCTAATTTCTAAAGATTTTGAGTTTTTATGATTATTGAACACACACACACATATATATATATATATATACTTTTTAAAGCAACTCTTCAAGATTTTTTTGTTTTTCTTATGCATTCTGTTGTGTTTATTCTTCTTATAAGTGTTTGATTATATGTGAGGAAATTAGGGTTTATTTTTAACTTGTCAGTTTTGCAGGTTTTAATGTAATCATTTGATGAATAGATTTTTTGTATTAATATTTTGTAATTCATAAGTTTAATTCTATTATATTGTATAATTTTGAAAACAAAAACAAAAAAAACCTTTTTTTTTCTTTTGTGATATTAGGGATTCAACCAAAGTGTCTTAATGCTGAGCATATTCTCAGCTCTGTTTTAAATTTTATTTCCAGATGGGTTTTTTTCAGTTTTTTCAGTTGGCCTTAAATTTTGAACTTCATGCCTTAGACTCCAGAATAGTAGATATTTCAGGTGTGCACCACCATATAAACACTATCTTTTGTATGTAAACTTTTGAGCTTTGTACTTTCTTATTTATTTCAATATTATTTATTAATAACTTATATTCAGCATTTAATGTATCAAAATATGTTGTTAAGTTTTATGAGTGAAGGGATAAAATAGCATCTTATTATCATACTATTTTCCCAATATCCTGGCATGTTTTAAGAGTTTTGTTGTTGGTGTTTTCTGTAGTTCCACCATTTATTTTATTATTATGAGGTTTACCCTGATTGATTTTACTTCATAACATCAATCATGTGGCATCATGGTATTTTAGTCAGCAGTAGACTTTATGTACAACCACGGACATGAGCCATGTACTAGTCTATACCATCTAGATTCTGTCATTGCCCTCAGAGTATTGGAAAATTGCAGAAAATTCTGAGGATAAATTTTCCAGAGTGTATAGGCATATATAATGACTTCTCACTTTCCATAAAGTGAGAAGTCATTATATATGCCTATATTTGCAATTATGTACTATATAATTGATATAATTTTTATAAATTGAATTTTCAAATTTGCTAGTGATTTTTTAATTGTATCTGCTTTTTTAAAAATTTGCACTGAAGATTGAACCCTAGGGTGCTTAACAATAAAGCCACATCCTCTGTCCTTTTTTATATTTTATTTAGAGACAGAGTATTACTGAGTTGATAAATGCCTCACTAAGTTGCTCAATACAATATATGTATATATATATATATATATATATATATATATATATACATGACAGTATTATATATAATATTGTCTTAGAATTTATGATCCTTTTTTCTTATCTACCTCAGTCACTGGAACTACAGTTGTCCATCACTAGACTGGGCTCATTTTCTTTTTAAAAGCACCAACATTGATACTGGTAACTCTGTGTTACGTTTATCTTTAATAGCTTCTAATTTTGCTCTTTTGCTTAAGACTTTCTTTACTTTTAGTTTTTAAATTTTACTTTTTATTGGGATGTATGATTTGATAATAAATTGTAGTCATTTTATGGCTTACTAATTTTTTTGTATGTTCTATTTTCACCTCAGGTATAGATGAATTCCAATTTTTCCAGCTGTATGGAGTTCTGAGTGAAACATAATAACCTGTATGGATATTGTTAAATAAATGGAAGCACAATTTTACCCAGTTTTTTGAGTGCACTATATATGGCCAAAGGACATAAAATCAGCATACTACATTGACACAGCCACATTAATGTTTATAGCAGCACAATTCACAATAACCAAGATATAAAACCAACCATTCAATGATGAATGGGTCCATTCAATGATGACAGCATAAAAAATGTTGCTTATGTACACAATAAATTATGAATCGGCCATAAAGAAGAATGACTTTATGACATTTGCCAGGAAATGGATGAATCTAGAGATTTTATGCTAAGTAAAACAAACCATTTCTTTAAAATCAAATATTGAAAGTTATTGCTGATATGTAAAATCTAAATCTTATAAAGTGGGGAAGGGTAAGAAAAGAAGATCAGTAGATTGCACAATGGTAAACAAACACAATTAAGTAAATAAATAAATAAAAGGGACAAAAATAGAACTATAAAAGATATATATCCATAAGTGAATCCTACCATTGAAGCCACCAACAAGAACAGGATTTTAATTAGAATAAGATATATCCCATGCTTGCATAATACCATAAAAATTAATTTACTGTCAGGTAGAACTAGAAAGAACCAATTAAATTAAAAAAAAACCAAAGTGTATTTGTTTGAAGATCTATATGTATAATATAAACATCGATCAAAGTTTATATATATATATATAATTTTGTATGTTAAAAAATGGAAAAAGAAAAATTCAAACAGGATTGTTGTTGCTATTTTTTATATTAATAACATACATAAAACCATAAAATGTTTGAACATAAATAAACTATTAATTATTTACATTAAGTGGTCTACCTACCTTTTTGCATTTCAAAATTTCTCTTATACCATTGATATTGGAATTGCTAGAGATCTCACTACACATTCAGAATAGCCAGCTCTATCAGAAATAACAAATAGGATTCTACACATTAGTAAATTTCTGATTAGTGGTTGTACAATTAAAATTTGTGGATTCCCTTTCTTAATTAACATGATTTTCTCATCTGAAAAATATGTATAATTTAGATCAAGATATAAAAAATTACAAAATATATATTTTTGTGATAATGCCTGAGTTTTATATTATGTTTCATAAATGTGGAGTATGTATACTTTTTTGAACTTAAATCACTTTTTCTGTAGATAATAGTATCATTGAGTTCCAAAACACTACCTACATGATAGTCTACTAACCCTAATTTCAACTGTATTTGCATTACAGACTGTGCAAATATTCCTGTGGTCAATGTGTTATTTATTTACATATTCTTATTTTAGGAATTGTTAACATTTATGGATATAGCCATTGATTTTACTGAAGAGGAGTGGGAATGCCTTCAGCCTGCTCAGAGAAATTTATATAGAGATGTGATGCTAGAGAACTACAGAAACTTGGCCTTCCTGGGTAAGTTAAACTTTCCTTTAAAATTATTAATTACTAATTATTATTTAATTTACTTCTGTTGCAGAGTATCTACTGGGAACTTCTCTATATAAATGAGTTTCAGATTTGTGTTTCAAAGAAAAAATGACATTTTTAATACAGATATTTCTCTCTCTCTCTCTCTCTCTCTCTATATATATATATATATATATATATATGTATATATACATAATGTAAACTATTGTAGACTACACATAGCAGTGAACACAGTTGAGTCATTCAAATGTCAAGGAGAAAAACAAACTAAAAAATATTGAAAGAGTAGTTACCCAGTAGAAGATATTTTCAGAAGCTTAGGTTTATTTATTTTGATTGTAATCATTGAACACATACTGCCCTATATTTATCACATTTTCAAATTCCTTATTCTCTGTTTTCTTCTTTAGTGATGTCCCAGTTTATTCAGATTAACCATCAAAACTTAGCTTTTGTTGTGAGGGCCAGCATGATCTGTTTCAAATATTCTTGTGAAGAAACCTTTAAAGGAGAAAACAGAAGAGAGAGATACACACAGTGAAAAGGAAAAAATAAAAAAATTACTGGCCACCCCTCTTAGCAGCAGCACATATAATATCCCAAAATTACATAGGTTCTGGTACCATGACTACATTCTAACCCAGTGTTTCTTTAACCCCATGTGCTAGCTAACCAAGATTAGGTCCAGTTAATACAAATATAGAGCCCCTTCTCCCTAAGGACATTACCACAGAAACTAGGTAGTGCACCTGTAGAGTTGTCTTAATATCTTCAGTGAGAAACTGCTGGGCATTGCAATTGTGGGACTCAGGGTGCCAGTTACAATCACCCCCACACTTTCCTGTAAATTCCAAGATCAGAATACCTAATACCTCCCCTATTTTAAGGCCTTTTGAATAAATAATATTACTTATCTCCTTAATGCTGGTGGGGGCAAAAAATAGGGCAGGCATAGACAACAGCAAGTTCCAACATCAGTAAACATCCACCTATGAATATTTTTGACCCAGATGAAATTGAGTAAACATGAAGTTAACCAATCCAACAAGTCCAAAATCCATCATCTTGTTGAACCTTATTAATGATATCTTTAAGGTAATCGAAGTGTTTTGAAATAAAATTACCATTATAACTTAAATTGAAGGAACATGTGGTATTAAACTTCTGATATCCTTTATGATGTAACAATAACAGACAATCAATTGCAGCATAATTGTCAAGTATGGCTTGACAATGTTGTTTTTGATCTTCATTAAGCATATTTACATCCATGGAGGCATGACTAATACGGTTTATGATAGCATAGGTGAGTTTCAAACATTTCAAAATGTTTTTACAGAATAGTTTATAGACATATATGTGTATATTTCTTAGTAAATTTTTTGTTCATATTTCTTTTTAAGAGTCCATTGCCTCTTTACCCTTGTTGAATATTTATGATATTATCATTAAAAATCTATTAGTTGTTTTCATGTCTCCATGTCATGATAGACAAAAACGATTTTTTGGACACTCTTTGAAAAAGCCAGAAATATTTGTATATGATTTACATTTCTCTTATTCGACTGACAGTGAAGGTAGCTGGTAGATATTTCCTAAATACCCAATACTATCTTATGAAGGACAAAAGGGTGTTAATGATTCTTTTCTATATTACTCTTTTTAATGATGTACTCCTCTTGGATACTGTGGTCTCTACAAGAATTTGGATAATATTCTCAAGGTAATTTTTTTCTGTACATTTTTATTGAACTAATATATTTTTTGGATTTATGGTGACTTTGGACTTACTAATCTGCTACACTCCTGATGTACTTATTTTACCTTAATTTCATGTTATGTATGCAAAATATATTTATCCCACTCTAATAGGTATTTTTTTATTTTTGTTTATTTTAGCCATGACTTCTAATCATATCCAAGAATATTCAACAGAAAATGGCCTAAAACATATATTACATGAAGTGATAAGTGCAAAATATGGAAGTCGTGATCTTGACTATTTACCACAAAAGAAAATATGGAAAACTACAAGTGAGAGTGAACTCCAGAAATCATATAAAAAATCAGGCCTTGTTCATCACCAGAAAATTTATACTGGAGAGAAGCCCTATGAATATAAAGAATGTTGCCAAGCTTTTAGTAAAAAAATTAACCACAGAGGAACCCACAATGGAGAGAAGCCCTACAAATGTAAAGAATGTGGAAAAGCTTTTGGTCAAAAATCATACCTTATTTACCACAGCAGAACACACACTGGAGAGAAGCCCTACAAATGTAAAGATTGTGGCAAAACTTTTGGTCAAAAATCAATCCTTACTTGCCACAGAGAAACTCACACTGGAGAGAAACCCTACAAATGTAAAGATTGTGGTAAAGCTTTTGGTCAAAAATCAGACCTTATTTACCACAGGAGAACTCACACTGGAGAGAAGCCCTACAAATGTAAAGATTGTGGTAAAGCTTTTGGTCAAAAATCAGACCTTATTTACCACAGGAGAACTCACACTGGAGAGAAGCCCTACAAATGTAAAGATTGTGGAAAAGCTTTTGGTCAAAAATCAATCCTTACTTGCCACAGAGAAACTCACACTGGAGAGAAGCTCTACAAATGTAAAGAATGTGGCAAAGCTTTTGGTCAAAAATCTCACCTTATTTGCCACAGGAGAACTCACACTGGAGAGAAGCCCTACAAATGTAAAGATTGTGGTAAAGCTTTTGGTCAAAAATCAGACCTTATTTACCACAGGAGAACTCACACTGGAGAGAAGCCCTACAAATGTAAAGATTGTGGAAAAGCTTTTGGTCAAAAATCACACCTTAATCACCACAGCAGAACACACACTGGAGAGAAGCCCTACAAATGTAAAGATTGTGGCAAAGCTTTTGGTCAAAAATCAATCCTTACTTGCCACAGAGAAACTCACACTGGAGAGAAGCTCTACAAATGTAAAGATTGTGGCAAAGCTTTTGGTCAAAAATCTCACCTTATTTGCCACAGGAGAACTCACACTGGAGAGAAACCCTACAAATGTAAAGATTGTGGCGAAGCTTTTGGTCAAAAATCAGACCTTATTTACCACAGAAGAACTCACACTGGAGAGAAGCCCTACAAATGTACAGAATGTGGCAAAGCTTTTGGTGACACATCAAACCTTATTTGCCAGAGCAGAAATCACAGTGGAGAGATGCCCTACAAAAGTAAAGAATGTGGCAAAGCTTTTGGTAAAAAATACACCTTCTTCACCACAGCAGAACTCACTGGAGAGAAGCCCTACAAATGTAAAGAATGTGTCAAAGCTTTTACTCAAAAATCAGGCTTTATTTGCCACAGAGAACTCACACTAGAGAGAAGCCTTACAAATGTAAAGAATGTGGCAAAGCGTTCAGTAAAAAATCACACCTTATTTGCCACAGTAGATTTTACACTGGAGAGAAACCTTACAAATATAAGGAATGTGGCAAAGCTTTTAGCAATAAAACAGGCCTTATTCACCACAACATAACTCACACTGGAGAATAGCCCTACAAAAGTGAATAATGTGGAAAAGCTTTTAATAAAAAATGAAACTTTATTCACCATAGCAAAAGACATCCTGGTGAATTTGAAATGTGAATAAAGTAATAATACTTTTAAAGAAACACTAAACCTTGGGGCTGGGGTTGTGGTTCCATGGTAGAGTGCTAGTCTTGCATTTTTGAGATCCTGGGTTCAATCCTCAGCACCACATAAAAATAAATAAGTGAAATAAAGGTATTGTGTCCAACTAAAAATAAAAAATAAGCATTAAAAAAAGAAAGACTAAACCTTATTAACCACAGAATTTATACAGAAAAAAAACCCTACAAATTGAAACAATGCAGCAAAGCTTTAAATAAGAAATCAATTCTTTTCACCACTAGGCTACTTATTCTGGAAAGAAGACATCTGAATGTAGAGAATGTAGAAACATTTTAAATTATATATCATATATTACTAGGCATCAGAGAAAACCCACTGGAGAGAAGCTCTACACATGAACCCATCGTACCATTACTCTAAGAAAGGGACAACATTTAATCATGACCACAATAACCATAGCATAGAGATAATTTTGAAATATGAAAATTGACAATGTGACAATGCCTCTGAAGTTTATTCAGCAATACTCAGCACCTGTTGATACATACTGGTTAGAGAAAATACAAATGGAAAAAAAAATGTAGCTACATGTTTCTAAAACACTGCTTATTTTTGGAGAATTAATTTTGCCCAGTAACTCTAAAAAGTTAAATAATATTTCCAAAATGTATTTAAATTTTAAATTCATTGAACATCTGAAAACTCATAGTAGTAGTGAACATTGAACAGATTTTGTCCAAAATGTATGCCGTATATAACAATGAAACATTTTTAGTAAATGTGAGAGTATAGTAAAGTTATTACCTATATGAGGATGAGTAAAATACAGAACTCATTTAAGTTTAGAAAGCAAGTAGTTGTCTTTAAATTTTGTTTGAATTTATTAAGCATTGTCAGGTTATTTTGTACAAATATCAGTCATAAATATACATGCATAATGAAGAAACCTCATCTTTGAAAGAATATAATTGTTTTTCTAAATCAAAAGTTACTATTCACTTTTGAATACTGGGAAAAGAATTATATAAAATCTATTTTTGATGTTTAACACTCAAGTGTAATATTTTAAACTTTATTTTTTTTGAATTTCTGTTTAAGTTTAGGTATTTTTATACACTGAGCCACATTCCTAAGCCCTCTCTCCACTTTTTCAAATTTTGAGACTGTCTTGTTAAGTTTCTGAAACCACACTAAGTTGCTGAGGCTGAATTTAAATTTCAGAAATTACTCAGCTTACCAATTTGCTTGGATTACAAGCATGGACCATCATGCCAGGTTTACAGTGCATTTTTTAACCTACATTTAACTTATGTAGGCAATATGTCTTTATAACTGAATATTTGTTTATGTGTTAACACTCATGTATTGCATCCTGTTAAATGACATCATAGTGTTCCACTTGACTAAATGTCCTATGTAACAGTAAAACATACTGTTGAGTGAATAATACTCTAGCATCTGTTAATACTTTTACACATTTTAATCAGACTTAATGTGGAACACAATTTGCATAAGTCAGATCATTATTTTTTTATTTATGGTGAAATTAAGAGTTAAAAGAAGGATATAGATATAGGAAAATAAGCCCCAGATTTTCATATATTCATTTATAAATTTTCAAATTTTAACTTTTTAACATTTAACATTTCCTAGTGAATTTCCACAAAATTAAAAGTAGCTCTTACATGAAAGAAGAGCTTTATCTTTCTTGTGTGCATAATGGCCTTCTAGACTTCATCCTCCTTGGAAACATTTCATTTTTCATGGAATGAGGTCAATGATAATTTTTTCATGTATATTAGTAAATTCTGACATCCTTGTTATTCTATAGGTAGTGTTATTTCAGGGCAGGAATTAGAGAAATGCATGTGGAGTTAAGGTTGAGTGAGGCCTTATACTTATGACAAAATAATCAATGAACTATATTTTATAGTCTAATTTTCTGAGGGCCAAGTAGTAAGAGGTAAACTGAGAAGGTTGTATGTAAAGATTAAGTTTCTTATCATAAAATGTTGGCTTTTCAGGTACAATAGGGTAAAAGCTTCTTATACACAGAATCCATACAAAAATCACATTGAATATCATTCACAATTTTATTAACATTACATATAATTTATGAAGAACTGAGTTTACAGCAACATATGCCTAAGAACAAGGTCTGTGGACATTGTACACTCTCCAATATTTATTGGCATATTTATACCAATTTAATTACACATGAAACTACACTGAGAAGTAAAATCAATTGGATCAACACACAACAATATAGAAATAAAAACTTGTAAAGACTAAAGCAAGAGATCAATAGTGGATGAAGTGTGGTTTCCAAATTCTAGAGCAGTTAAAGGTAATTGAAGAATGATAAGTTACCCACTTTGAGCTACAACAGCATTTGAATGAAAAAGAGTCACAAAGTAAGCAAAGATTATTCACTTCCATTTGTATATTTTGTAATATTTTCCAAAATTTTTCTGCATATTTTATTGCAGTCAAATTGGGAAACAATCCAGAAAGTTAAAAAAGACAAGTGTTTCTCCTCTGGTTTTAAAAGCAAGAAAATGAATAGAGAGAAATTTATTGAGTTAGAAAAAATTACTAGTAAGTATAATGTATAATGTATTTCAGCTATTCCTGGCTGCACAGGGCATTTTTGCTTAACAAAGATTTTGTTCACGTATGTATGTATGCTTAAAGGACATTGCTGCTTTCAGTCAGTCTTTTCCATTAAAAACAATGATGTACCATTTAACAGTTTCCAGCCACAAAATACACAATTTCAGAAATTTTCTGTTTCATCCTCCATATATTCTGCCACAATATTCACCAGGACAAGGTAATAGAGAAACTGTACAGAAATAAAACACTAAATAAAAACAGACATAAATAAAATGTGCCAAAAAAATGTGAATTTTCATGGTGGAAAAGATCACTAAATGACCCACTCAAAGGTTGAAAAATAGAATAAAGCCAAAGATTTCATTAACATTCTCTATTTGGGAATTAAACCTACTTTCTAAATATAGTAATATTGATACTTGGGTATACTTAAGAGGACACAGCAGAAGATTCTTAAGAGGACTTAAGAGGACACAGCAGAAGATTCAAGACTTCAATAACAGACCTGCTAATATTAATTTTAGTACAATTTCTTTTACTATCCAAGGTAAATGATTTACCTAGCCTTTTACAAGACTTGTTCATTTCTTGTCTCATACATGATACAAGGCAAACTGAACACTTGGGATTTACCTAGCCTTTTACAAGACTTGATTTACCTAGCCTTTTACAAGACTTGTTCATTTCTTGTCTCATACATGATACAAGGCAAACTGAACACTTGGGACATGGAGGTTTTAGATCTCCTTTCTGTTCTTCCAAAACACTGGAGTAAACGAAACTTAATTTTACCCAAAACACTTCATTCTTAAACATGATCTCTCTCCATCAGTCCTATTTTGCCATTCATTAGAAAAGTTATTTTCTCTTAAAATGTATCAAAACAGTTTTTTTTTTTCCTTTACCAGGTCTGGTTTGAGTTTCTTCCAGTAATTATGAACCTACCATGACTAATTTTTCCTGGTATCTGGACCACTATGTGTGATTCTAAAACCTTTGATGATATTTATTTAACAATAATAACTAGTTTTGTTTTGCTTTAGATTTAATATAATACTAAGTATTAGTCAAACTATAAAACAAAAGATAAATTTGTTGGAAAAAAATCAATTGCTCTAATCTCATTTAATCAAAGAGCTTCACATAAGTAATAGTTACCCATCAAGTAGTAAATGTAGTTATATAAGAACCACTACATTTTATAGTTCCGATAAGTAAGTATTGCTAAAGTAAATTTTTAGCTTGAAAAAGTAACTAATACTTGGTTATTCTGCAACAAATTGTATGTAAGTCTTCAAACACATAATTAAACTTTCAAAATGATGTTATTGAGTTTATTTTAAGTTTAGGAAAGATTAGTGACTTACATGAGGAGATACATCTCAGTGGCATTAAATAGAAAAATATTCAAAAGAAAGTTCTTCTGAATCAAAGCATCTGTAAAATAATCTTTCCTCTGTTTTTAGAAGTTATATGTGATTATTTTCAATTGTTTCAAATCTAATTCATAATTATTTATTTATACTAATCAGAACCAAATTTTTTATTTCATTTAACCCTACAAACTATTTAGTAGCATTTCAAAATGTTCATCATTAGCCAAACAACAACAACAAAAAAACATTACATAAATATTTGCAGTGAAATAGTTTTGGGGAAGGCTGTGGTAATATTTGTGCATTTACATTTATCAAAAGAAATATGAATTTTAAGATTGAGGAAAAATTCCTTCAGCTTATTTCTTTTCAATACATTGACAAAGTTTTTCTTGAATTTCAATACCTTATAGAACAGAAACTGATGCTGTATTAACATAGCAAATTTAATTCCACATATTAAAAGAGCTTTGCCCTTAGATGATAATGCTCATTATAAATAATTAAAAATATTAAAATATAAGTTTAAAGAATGCATTTGTGCTATAACTAGTGGGATCAAACAAGTACTATCAGTCATAAAATATGGTTATCAGTTCTTAATAATGTTCTCCTTTAAAACTATTTTTCTCCACAAGTGGTTAAAATAATGTTAGCTTTATCAATAATCTTTCACAAATTTTAAGAAAATTTTATTAGATTGGTAATGATAAATAGTATGAATTTTCAGATATAATGAATAACCTCTGAAATTATCATGGACACTAAATTAATGCAGCATTGGTGGGCACTTATTGTTAGGAGTTAGAGTTATCATTCACCACTTTTCCTTTATGACTTAAGGAAATGTAATGCAAATTCCATCTGTCGAATGAGAAATGGAATGCTTTTTAACCGATAGCAAAAACTGAAATCATTGTACTAGAAATTTGCAATTAAGGTAAAGTGTGGAAAAAAATAGACTATTGAAACCCAGTTGCAAAAGAAGGAAAGCAGAGAGTTCATAGAACTATTCTGTGCATTTGTGAAACATTTGGTTCAGCTAGTTCTCTAAGAATAAAGCTCATGACAACTTGTCCATGTTGTTCCAGCACTCTCTCTTGAGCTAATTGTAAATGAGGCAGCCCAAGGTGCTCATTGTGCTGGAAGCCATCCAATTCCATCCAGAAAGCTCATTTTAGTGTAAAGCTGCCCCCCTCATGTCAGTGTACAGAGAAACTGTGTTACTAGTGACCTTATTAAGCAACTGAATCTACCACTTTTATAGACTTTGCCTATCACTGGTTATTCTATTTTATTGAACCAATATATATATATGTATTTTTTTCTTTAAAAGAAGCCAAGCTGTTATTCACATAAAATTGAGGACAAAACAACTGCAGGATTGAAGAAATTTTAAAAATCTGAGTCATAGATGTTATTGAAACGCTGCCTGATTCCATACAGAAACCCACATATCAACCTTGGGAGCATACTTTATACCTACTGTATGGTAGTAAGGAAACAAGGAAGGCAAATTTGGGAAATTGTGCTTTCATAGCTTATTGCCTTTCCTAAGATCCCTGGTAGTGAATTATAAGCTAATACACTATCTATTCAATTAAGGCAAATCAAGTTTGAATTTCTGTTTGCCTGAAACTCCAAATATGTTAAATAAAAATAAATAAATATGGCTGGAAATACAAAGCATGTCTCAATAATGATCCTAAATGTTAATAGCTTAAATTCACCAATTAAAAGACATAGGCTAGCAGACTGGATTAAAAAACAAAGATCCAACAATATTCTCCCTACAGGAGACTCATCTCATAAGAAAAGACATACACAGACTGAAGGTGAAAGCATAGAAAAAATCATAATATGCACATCGACTGTGGAAGCAAGCAGGGGTTTCCATCCTTGTATCAAGTAAAGTAGACTTCAAACAAAAGTTAATCAAAAGGAATAAAGATGGACATTACATACTGCTCAAGGGAACCATATACCAATAAGACATAGCAATCATAAATGTATATTATATCCTCAAACAATGGCGTAGCTATGTTTATCAAACAAATTCTTCTCAAGTTCAAGAGTCAAATTGACCACAGCACAATAATCTTGGGTGATTTTAACAGACCTCTCTCACCACTGGACACATCTTCAAAACAAAAGTTGAATAAAAAAAGTATAGAACTCAATAATAAAATCAATAACTTAGATGTAACTGACATATATAGAATATTTCAACCTGCATCAAGTGGATACACTTTTTTTTCTCAGCAGCACATAGATCCTTCTCTAAAATAGTCCATATAATATTCCACAAATCAACTCTTAGCAAATACAAAAAAAGTAGAGATACTACCATGCATTTTATCAGATCATAATGGAGTGAAATTGGAAATGAACTACAAAATAAAAAATAAAATTTTCACTATCCCTTGGAGACTAAACAATATGCTACTGAAAGAACAATGGGTTACAGAAGACATCAAGAAGGAGATTAAAAAATTCTTAGGGGTAAATGAGAACATAGACAAAACATGTCGAAATCTCTTGGACACCATGAAAGCAATACTAAGAGGAAAAATAATTGCATGAAGTTAATTCCTTAAAAATAAAGTCAACAAATAAATGACCTCACACTATATCTAAATCCCTAGGAAAAGAAGAACAAATCAGCAGCAAAAGCAGTAGAAGGCAAGAAATAATTAAAATTAGAGCTGAAATCAAAACAAAAGAAGCAATGGAAAAATTGACAAAAAGTAAGTTTTTAAAATAATAAATAAAATTGAAAGTCCCTTAGCTATGCTAATAAAGAGAAGAAGAGAGAAAACTCAAATTACTAGCACACATGATGAAAAAGCTAATATCACAACAGACACTACAGAAACACAGAGGATAATTAGAAATTATTTTGAAAACTTATACTCCAATAAAATAGAAGACACTGAAGGCATCGACAAATTTCTTCAGTCATACTATTTGCCCAGATTGAATCAGGAAGACATACACAACTTAAACAGACCAATATCACGTGATAAAATAAAACACACCATCAGAAGCTTACCAGTCAAGAAAAGCCTAGGATCGGATATATACTCAGCCAAGTTCTACAAGACCTTTAAAGAAGAACTCCTAAATACTATTTCAGGAAATAGGAAAAGAGGCAGCAGCTTCCAAACTCATCCTATGAAGCCAATATGACCCTGATACCAAAACCAGTCAATGACACATTAAAGAAAGAAAACTTCAGACCAATATCTCTAATGAACATAGATGCAAAAATTCTCAATAAAATTCTGGCAAATCAAATACAAAAACATATCGAAAAGATTGTGCACCATGATCAAATGGGATGCAGCCCATGGATGAAAGCTTGATTCAACATACAAAAATCAATAAGTGTAATTCATCACATCAATAGACTCAAAGAAAAGAATCATATGATCACCTCAATAGATGCAGAAAAAGCATCTGACAAGATACAGCACCTTTACATGTTCAAAATACTAGGAAAACTAGAAATAACAGGAACATATCTCGACATTGTAAAAGTTATCTATGCTAAGCCTCAGGCCAACATCGTTTTATTTTATTTTATTTTATTTTTAAAGAGAGAGGGAGAGAGAGAGAGAGAATTTTAATATTTATTTTTTAGTTTTCGGCAGACACAACATCTTTGTATGTGATGCTGAGGATCGAACCCGGGCCGCACGCATGCCAGGCGAGCGCACTACCGCTTGAGCCACATCCCCAGCCTCCCAACATCATTTTAAATAGAGAAAAAATTAAAGGCATTTTCTCTAAAAAGTGGAATAAGACAGAGATGCCCTCTTTCACTACTTCTATTCAACATAGTTCTTGAAACACTGGCCAGAGCAATTACACAGATGAAAGAATTAAAAGGATACACAGAGGAAAAGAACAACTCAAACTGGCACTATTTGTTCATGATATAATTCTATACATAGAAGACCCAAAAAGCTCCACCAGAAAACTTCTAGAAATACTAAATGAATTCAGCTAAGTAACAGGATACAAAATCAACACTCATAAATCAAAGGCATTTCTCTATAACAGTGAAAAATTCTCTGAGAAAGAAATGAGGAAACTACCCCATTTACAATCACTTCAAAAAATAAGATACTTGGGAATCAACAACAAAAGAGATGAAAGATCTATACAATGCAAACTATAGGTCCCTAAAGAAAGAAATAAAAGAAGACCTTAGAAGATGGAAAGACCTACCTTGCTCTTGGATAAGAAGAATTAATATTATCAAATGACTATACTACCAAAAGCACTATACAGATTAAATGCAATTCCAATCAAAATCCCAATGGCATTCCTCATAGAAACAGCAAAAGTAATCATGAAATTAATCTGGAAAAATAAGGGACCCAAAAAAGCTAAAGCAATCCTTAGCAAGAATAGTGAAACATCACTATACCATATATTAAAGTATACTACAGAGCAATAGTAACAAAACCAGCATGGTATCAGCACCAAAACAGACTGGTAGACTAATGATACAGAATACAGGACACAGAGACTAACCCCCCAAATTACAATTACATTATATTAGATAAAGGTGCCAAAAACATGCACTGGAGAAAAGTCAGCAACAAATGGTGCTAGGAAAACTGGAAATCCATATGCAACAAAATGAAATTAAATCCCTCTCACCTTGCACAAAAGTCAACTCAAAGTGGATGAAGGACCTAGAAATTAAACCAGAGACTCTGTGTCTAATAGAAGAAAATGAAGGCCTAATCTTCATCATGTGGTATTAAGCCCCAACTTCCTTAATAAGATTCCTATAGCGCAAGAATTAAAATCAAGAATCAATAAATTGGATGGAATCAAACTAAAAAGTTTCTTCTCAGCAAAAGAAACAATCTGTGAGGTGAACAGATAACCTACATACTGAGAGCAAATTTTTACCCCCTCACACATCAGATAGAGCACTAATCTCTGGGGTATATAAAGAACTCAAAAAGCATCAAAAAAACCCCAAACAACAAATAGGCCAAGGACCTGAAAAGACGCTTCTAGAAGAGGATATAGAGTCAATCAACAAATATTTGAAAAATTCTTATCATCTCTAGCAATTAGAGAAATGCAAATCAAAACTACTCTTAGATATCATCTCACTCCAGTCCAAATGGTAGCTATTATGAAGACAAACAACAACAGTGTTGGCGAGGAGGTAGGGGAAAAAGGCACACTCATACATTACTGGTGGGACTACAAATTGGTGCAGCCAACATGGAAAGCAGTGTGGAGATTCCTTGGAAATCTGGAAATGGAACCAGCATTTGACCCAGTTATCCCTCTTCTTGGTCTATACTCAAAGGACTTAAAAACAGCATCCTACAGGGACACAGCCATAACAATGTTTATAGCAGCACAATTCACAACAGCTGAACTATGGAGCCAATCTAGATGCGCTTCAGTGGATGAATGGATAAAAGAAATGTGTCATGTATACACAATGAAATTTTACTCATCAATAAAAGAGAATAAAATCATGGCATTTGCAGGTAAATGGAGAACATAATGCTAAGTGAAGTTAGCAAATCCCAAAACAACAAATGCTGAATGTTCTCTCTGATATAAGGAGGCTAAAAGATCAAGGGGTAGGGATGGGAAACATGGGAGGAATAGATGAAATCTAGATAGGGAAGAGGGGTGGGAGGGTAAAGAAGGGTCAGGGGACTAGCAAGGATGTTGGAATGTGATAGTCATCATTATCCAAAGTAAATATATGAAGAAACAAATTGGTGTCAACATACATTATATACAACCAGAGATATGAAAATATGTGCTGTATATGTGTCATAAGAATTGTAATGCATTCTGCTGTCATTTATTTTTTTAAAATCAATTTAAAAAACACTGGCAAAAAATAAAAAGAAAATGCAAAAAGTAAAATGAAAGAAAGAAAAAAAAATGAGAGAGTATATGCTAAAAACCAAAACCAAAAGTAACAATAAAACCCCAGAATGCTTCCAGTAATCATACTGTGGAAGTATTGCAATTTTATTCTTTGACTGATATGTATTATGGGACAAAATAAATGAGCATTTATGAGACATGAAAATTAAATTATTCCCACTATGCTTCAAAACCAGAGTTATCAATGTGGAAGAAACAGTATTCAAAAAAATAAAGATGATAAATAGAAGCTCTACTCTCAATTAATTATCAATATACACATGGAAGTATAAAGTTCATAAGCATGTATGTATACACACGTAAAATATATACACACATATAAAGACACGATAAATACGTAAAATATATACATATATACACACATATAAAGATATACTAAGCAAATACTTATATATACACATATTAAAGTATATCCTCAAATCCTCCCATCCCCCTCCAGTCTCTCCCAGGTCCAGTAGAACTGAGGGGTGCCTGAGTGCTGACAGAAGGATGCAGTAGTCACTGTGACCCAGCATGCCTGGTGCAGTCAGCCAATGACTGCACCTCCTAGCAGCCCTGGTGAGTGGTGCTGGTAGGTGGGTGAGAGGCCATAGGTCAGATTGGCCACTCCCCCCGTAGACCTATGCTCCACTTCCAGTGGCTGAGAAAGTGAGTGTTGCATTTGTTAAAAATAATGTGTCTCTGGGCATTGGTCCCTACATCCTCCCTCATACCTTGGTAGGTGAACTTGTCTTGTATCTTCCACTGATGTGGCTGGGACAGGAAGTTCCTTGCTTGCCTGCACAGGGTGAGATGGGTGCTGTCCGTCCACCCATCTGTGACATGGGCAGATTTCTGGAGAGTGACCAGGATGCAATATTTACCTTTTGCTAATTACAATAAAATTAAATATGTGTATTTATATAATCTAATATAGAAGAGTATTTTAAAGCCACAATTAAATTTCAAACTTTTTTCACTAAAATATATTTTTTCTGATACACATCAAATTTTGTCTCTTGTTATTATTATCCCGTAGATTTCTGTGTGCTAGATAAGCATTATGAACTTTCGTAGATTATTTTCACTTATATATCTTTTGCTAGTATATGCAAACAATTCATGCTAAGGTTTTATTTACATTGAAGCTAATTATTATTTTTCTTTGGGGATGCACTCAAGTAATTTTAAATGATACAGAAAATTAAACTCACACTGCCCTTAACATAACACTTTCTCTTCTGCTATTTAGTAAAAATGGATCACAAAACTGTGATAAATTTAAATTTGTGCTGTTCTGCTGACAGTGAAACTTAATGAATGCCCGTATGCTATCAAGTTCAAGTTAAAAGAGTAGAGCTAAAGAAATTTCTTTATTGTATGTGAAATGTGAATTTTTTAGAAAGCGAATTGGCTGAAAGCAATTTAATGAGGTACCTTCTAAATTGAGGTGATAAGAGTAAAAAGAAGGCTTTGTAGCGCCGCAGTCCGGCTGTGCAAAATAACCGGGAGGTGAAAAGCAACTTGAAGGTTGAAGCGGGAACTGCTTTATTGAGGAGAAACTCAGCAGGAACTGAGCAGGAACTCAAGGTAGCTGATACCCAAGGTAGCAGGCACCACTTTATTGCTGAACAGCAGAGATATATATACCTAACTGATTACACACAGCTTGATTCAATTAGCATTATCTAGATACAGCAGTCAACCAATAAGGAATCCTTATCATCTTAATGGCTCTGTGGCGTTGCCTCACAAACCACTCCTCCTGGCAAACTGACAGATGCCATCTTGACTTGATTTGTGCTCCCCAACATTGTAGAAGTTGTGAGAAAGCAATTTAGATGTTCCTGATGATGTCTAAGAGGCCTGGGTGCCTAGAAGCAATCTAAATCTGAAACTACTTCAAGGATATTAAATAGGAACACTGTGTCATGTACCATTTTTGTATTTATCTTTGCTTGTTGATCTGCAATCACTCTTAAGACATTAATTATTTATTGTACTATTCCATTTAAAGAGTCAGAGAATGAAGACATAAGTCTCCAAAGACCAAAGTGATGTTCCTGAACAGGAAGTTTCTCTATGTGTCCTGTATCCATGACTACTTTTTAATTTTTCATTATATTCCAACTATAATTGGAAAAACTCATATTACTTTCAGGTCTATATTCATGTAAGTTTTGACTTATCTCTTGAATATCCCAACTTTAAGAGATTATTTACCAAAGACATATTTAGCCTAAACTTCTCCGATAAATATGTCTTTGGTAAATAATAAATTAAAACACCTCATTATGTATAAAGCCATAAATAACTTTCCGCATCATTTATTATTTACTACTAGCAAGACATCTGTTAAAAGTTTACACATATTATGTAATTTAACACCTATGGTTCCTAATAGGCTCCATTTAAATATGCTCAAAGATTACTGACTTTTCCAAGTTTTGAAATATTAATGGAGAAAATGGGCATTTTAACCCAGTTCTTCTCAGGCTGAAAATCAAATGAATTATTGTTTAAAATATTAAATATAAAATCATAACTGTGTGAAAAATTTAATGAGCCAATTTTTAATTTTACATTGAATTGGCTTTATATAGAAAAGGCTAACATAAGAAAAGGTAATGAGTGATTTGACTGCAAAATTATTTTAAATGACTTCACAAAAAAGAATCCATAAATTGCAAATAAAATTAGTATTATATCTATCAAATAGTAAAAATTTACATGAAAAAGTGATATTATCAATTGAAAAAAAATGATTCTTGTACAATTAGGAAGAGACAGGGCACATACCTTACTAAATAAGAAATACAGAGGCAGCATTAACATATAAGAAATGCAGAAATACATACTAACTAATATGTAAAAATTTTTAAGTTGAAAAATCATTTTAGATTTAGAGATGGGCAATATTTTTTTTAAAAAATCTAAAAATATTTGTAAAAGAAAAAAAATTGCTTTGAAAGAAAGAAAAGAGAATTCCAGGTTTTTAATATGTTGGAAGGAAGAGAGAAAAAAAAAAGAAAAAGGAAGAGTAATCAATATGAAAATCAGGCAAATCAGTCAATGTAATGAAAAAAAAAACAAATAAAAACCAGCAATGTGCAATAGAATGATCAAATTTACTGGATTTTAAGTCCACTACTTATGGTGAAAAAAGTTAAATTTATTACCACCATATATTACAAAGGTAATATAATATTACCTTAGACTAGAAAAATGAAGAATAGTGTTGCTTTATTAGATAATTAACAACTTATGCAAATGCCTGAAATTTTATTGAGTTTGGAGCTGAGAATTGAACCAAGTGTCACAAAGATTTATAGATTATCTCTTAGTGATAACATTTTTTAAATTTTTTGCCTACTAAGAGTTGTTTCAGAGTAATGTCTTTATTTTTTCCACAATTTAATAACTGAAAGCAACTGTGTTGTAAAAGATGGAGGACAATGGGAAAAGTTTAAGCTGCATTTGGACTAATCAAAGAGCAAATTAATGTATTTTCTGATTTAAAAAAAATACTAAAAAATATAAACACCTTTTAGCTCATGAATATTCTTCCAAAATATAACAAGTACATATATATATATAAACATTATTTATATATGAAGATTACTATGACATTGTTTATAGCATCTGAAAATTGAGTGTAGCTTCTACAAGTCTATATAAAGGAATGGATTTAATTTTAGCATATCCATTATGTGAAAAAAATATTATTAACTTAAAATTATGATGCCAATTTATTTACTCTAATAATAGGTATAAAAAGGTAATAAAGTTGAAAAAAAAAACATTTTTGATCCTGGTTTTGCAAAACGCTAATCCAATAGTAATGATTCATAAGATTATACAGAAAATATTATCCATAATCAAGAGGATAATTCTTTTTTATTTTACATTGAACTTTATGAACATGAAAAATTGACATCCTATTCCTAAAATATTGTTAGATGTTTGACAATAGGTAGAAATAACACAAAATTAGAGAATGAGTACTAATGCTAAAATTTAAGCTACAACTTTATTACCACCTATGTGAATAATGAAACACATTATTTTTAAGTGTTCCTCATTCTTTGGTCATTTGAAAATGTAAGACTGTATGTGAATATACTTTGAACATGAAATAATATTTATAAAATTACTTTTTTTTCAGAATAAAGTCTTAGAACCCTAAATTTTCTTATGCTTCATAAAAGCACTATTGTGGTTCTTACCAAGCCATTAATAATAACACTAATAATAAAAAAAAAATTGTTCAAGGCTGAGATTTCCCTTTCATGCTCAGAAGATAAACAGACAATTGGCACCAATTTATAGATTTGGAACAAACCAAACCTTGATCTGTCAGTACAAGTACAGAAAGTGAAGCTCAAGTGCTGCAAAAGGATTTGATAGTACAACAGTTTGTTTGTTTGTTTGCTTATTTGTTTTGATACTAGTGATTGAACTCCGAGGCCCTGGACTACTGAGCCACATCCCAGCCCTCTTTTGAATTTTTTTAGATATTTTTTAGTTGTTGATGGACCTTTATTTATTATTTCTTTGTATGTGGTGCTGAGAGTAAAACACAGTGCCTCACACATGCTAGGCAAACACTATATTATGAGCCACAACCTGAGCCCTCATATTTTGTATTCTTATTTAGAGATGGTCTCACTGAGTTGCCTAGCGCCTTGCTGTTGCTGAGGCTGGCTTTAAACTCGAGAGCCTCTAAGCCACTGGGATTACAGTTGTGCACCACCGTGCCTGGCTGATAGCACAACAATTTATTAAAGCAGAAGCATCTTCTGTGAATTTATTGGAAAGCTTCTGCTAACACCCTTTCAAGTGCAATCATGGGCTTTCTTTCATTCTAACTGATGACTGATTCCTTTCTTTTCTTCTGTCCAGATAACTTTAAGCTCCTTATCTTAATTGAATCTAACTTAGAAAACAAATGTGTTGTGTTCTAACATCAAATATGAAACACATTTTTGTAACAGAACATTGTTGTCTTTGATTTTCCATATTATATCCCTAAAATCACAGACACTTCAAAAAGACATTACATTGTGTTTTATGAACATTCCAAATAATAAGTAGCTAAGATAAATATTTTCTGAACTCTGAATGTTAAAATGTGGTACTTCTTTATATTCTCATATTCTAAAATAGCTACTGGTACTTCTTTGTATTCTCATATTCTAAAATAGTTAATATGATGGGCATAGTGTTCAAACTGGAGAGATTGAGTAGAGCTTGACACTAGGGGCTTGAAAATTGTTTGCCTTGGTTTGTTCTACTTTAATTATCATTTTTAGTTGAGTTCCCCTTAATTTTATGTTGGAATACTATAATAATATCCTGACTCTCGTGTGTGTGTGTATTTTTCAATTTACTTTTTCAGCTCATATGTCTGATATCAGCACCTCCCTATATAAGCACCATAACTGTTCCCAGTAAAAAGTAAAAGCAGACACACTTAAAATTTTGCATCTACAATTTACCCCTTTCCCTCAAATGTTTCTTTCAATACATCATCATTTTATTGTTAACAAGTTAAATATTGCTCCAATTCTCCTTCTTCTATCCTCTTTGTTATTACCACAAATCAGTGTTCTGGGGTGGGAGACTCCCCTGGGAACATCTGAAAATGCCTAAAGATATTGAGATGTTGTTATACTGGAGGTGAGGGAAATATTACTGACATCTGGTGAGTAGAAGCCTTGGTTACTGATAAACTACTACATTTTACAGCAAAACCCCCAACAGCACAGAATTCTGCAATGCAGAACCATCATAATGCTGAGGTCCAGAAACTGCCTGAGATCAAGACATCATTAACTGGTAAGTAGATACCTGAAACAACAGGATGAATGAATGATCTCTCTCTGTGGCTCTGGCTCCCATCCAAGACAAATTTCCACACTACAGCACAGCCAGTCTGTCCAAAATGTAAAAAGAACCTGTATTTTATACTTAAAACTTTAATTATTTAGTACAAGGGATGGAAGGCATTATAAAATTCTTCATAAATTATTTCCTCATTAACTCTTTAGTTTCTTCTCACCTCCCATTTTCTTTCTATACCAAACTTAAGCGCTACTGAAGAGTTTTCTATTATTTAAATGTTCATCTTCTCTCTCTGTTGTCTGATTTCTGGCATTTTGATATGCTGAAGCTTCTGCATGATTGCTATGACACTCAACTGATAGGGCTTGTTACCTTTGGACATAGGTCTCCCTCTGAGGAAAAAATAGAATATAATCGGAAAAATGCAAATAACCACTGCATCACTGGAATTTCTGAGAGAGCTTATTATACTATTTTGGAAAATTAATTTAGTACATTTTGAAATTGTGTTGCATTCTAAAAAACAAACACCCACCTCAGTTTGTTATTTTTGCCATTTTAACACACAATAAGATACTTCTGAGACAATGTTTTTCTCCTGATTTGTTTTGGCACTGGAACCTGGAGTCATCCACCAAGACAGAGTGGCTAAGGAAGATGGACTTCCCTTCATTTTCAGATGCTCCAGTTGTGTGAGCATTAAATATTATTCCATCTACTTAATAGCCAGAAAGTCACAAAATAATTGAGAAAAAAATAGCAGGTTTTGAGACAGTGAGGAATTCTTCCTGCTTATACTTTAAGAAAGAAAAATCAATATGAACAAAATTTCTAGTGATGTTAATTGGCTTAGGTAAGGTAGGGGATAGCCATCTGAACAAGTCACTGACATATCAATCTTATCTTTTGGAATTTTAAGCAATTTATGACAAAGGAAACTGATTTTGCCAATCTGAGAGATAGTGGAGAATTTTTCTCTTTAAATAAAATCATCCTACTGACTTACACAGATAGATCTCAAATTTTTGTATCATGCTGCTTGATTTTACAAATGCCACTGTCCAATTTCCCTTAGATTTTTTTTAAGTTCTCTTGTGTAATATGTAGGAGTAGTTTCTTGGCCTGATGGGCACAATTTCCCCTTTGCGACACAGTGAAAATAAGGATACTGGTAATAGACATCAATAAGTTCCATTCCAATTTTTAAAGAATTAGCATTTATGTTTAGTTTTCAAAAAATAAAAATCAAACAAATGTTATTCCTCATAAAAGACTTGTGACACAGAATATTTAATTTTTATAATTTTGCTGTTTCCTTCACCTATCCACAATAACATATTCCTTTTTAGAGTGGAAGAGATAAAAGCTTTTGTGTTGATGGCTTGTTAAAGAGAGAAAGTGAAATGAGCTTAAGTTTGATTTAAAAAATGTGTTTTTCAGAATATGTGTAAGTTCAATTTTTATTTTTTTTATATAGAGAGAATTTTAATATTTATTTTTTAGTTCCCGGCGGACACAACATCTTTGTTGGTATGTGGTGCTGAGGATCGAACCCGGGCCGCACGCATGCCAGGCGAGCGTGCTACCACTTGAGCCACATCCCCAGCCCCAATTTTTATAAGCATTAAAATCAAGCATTTCTAAGTGATCCGACTTAACTCTTCTTTTAAATTTATTTCATAGATAATAGTAGGCAATTAAAAACTACTCCCCACATCCACAGAAGCATTATTTTCCACTTAAGAAACTCAAGTACCTTTGTTTCATTATCTATTAGAGGATAGAGAAATACTAGGTCTGACAAAAATATATGTATGATATGTATAATATATAATATATATATATAATAGACAGGCATATTTCAGTATGTAAATTGTATCTCTGCCTGTCTTAAAAATTGCTAATTAAAAAAGTGAATGCCATTCTAATTTTATTCTGTTTAAGAGGTAATTTATTCAAGAATATTCAGAAATCATCTATTTAATGGAAGGTTAGATTTTATTAGCATAATCCAAAAGTAACATTTATTACTGGGGAAAGTAAGTGGTGTGGGGCTTTCATTTGGGCTTTAAAGATTGTGTCCACTTGCACTGTAGAATTATTGTAAGAAGTTCCTTGTCACAAAATATAGAATTAATATTATAGCTCTGAATATTGAATATAATACACAGTAACTAGAAACTTTAGATATATTTTATATTTAGATTATTCTTTCATTCTTCTTTTTATATACTAGATGTTGATGATCTAAAGAATGATACAATATGATACTAATCTTGAAAGAATTTGCATCATAATGGAGAAGATATCTATTTGTAAAAACTGAGACAAAGCACACTTAATGTTGTGATTAAAGCTTTTGAAAAAGTATATGGAAATTAGATTAATAAGCTCTCACTTTTATTAGGATGGGAAAGTAATGATGGTACAGCAGAAATTCTTTGGGGCATGAAAAAAAAGAGAATTCTAAGTGGAGCTTAAAGAGCTAGAGGCAATGGAGGCTATGTTGGCAAATGTTAAGCATAAATAGAGACAGAGAAACAATAAAAATCAGAAGAGGTAGGAAATGTGTGAAGCAAAGGAATTATGTGTACAAGTATTAGTGGGGCTGAGTTTGTTCCTACAGGGAATTTGAAAGACTATTTGTGATCATGCTTGGAAGAGCTAGGGGACATATAAATAAATATTGAGTTTATTGCATAAATAATAGAATACTTTCTTACTTTTGTGGGTATGGCATGGTTAAATGTTTATTTTAGAAACTAATGCTTGTGAGAGGGGAGAATGGCACACTTGAGAGAGACTCATGACAGGAAGAGCAAGTAGGGGCAGGTCACTGTTCTCTAGGCTAGAGATAAGAGAAAGGAAGGTTGTAAGCATGGGCAATAATGACAAAATGAGAACTTATTTAGAAAGCAGAATAAACAAACATAATAGTAAGGATTTGATTTTTATAAGGTGTGTTGTAGCTAAAATCACAAAATTTAGAGATTTAAAATTGCCTATAGTTATGTCTCAATTATGGTAAAAACTGCATTAAAATAATTGAATACTTGGTGTGTCACAGCAACTCATGTGGTGGGAACAGCAGCAGTGGCCAGGAAGCACAGTTTCAGAAGGTTCCTGAGAGCCACTGCCTGCAGCACCTGCGTGAGCCTTGTGCTCCCAGCCAGGAAGTTCCAGAGGAAGGTCAGCTCTGAAGAAAGTGAGGCTAAGAAGAAGCCCAAGAAGAGGTCTTCCAGGCTATCTGCTCAGACTGCTGCTTCCAAGGCAGATGCCAAAACCAGAAAGGTTTTCTTTCATAGTCAGCAAATGGAAATAGTGATGTGAATGAATAACTGTGATATGAAGTAATAAATGCAGTTTTGCAAATATTTCTAAAATAGACCAGACAGGAAGCAGCAAGTCATCAAGTTGACTGTATAAAGTGTATGTTCACAAAAGGGAAATTTTAGAAGGATCCCAAAGAGGAGTTGGATATTTCCAGATGGAGCAGAGTGAGACTGAGAGGTCTGTGAAAAGAAAATAGGATTTCAGGAGGTGCATCATCATCTGCCTAACTAGAAATATATTAGACAGTTAAGGGAACTGAAAGACTTTAATTTGATTGAAATGCACAATATATTTCTATAACAAAGGGAAAATAGGCAAAAGAGAAATTAGAGAGTACATTGCTTGGTCCTTTAATAAGCAAAGACAGGAATAACATGGGGATGTTTACATTTTAGAATAATCTCATTGGCTTTATTGCTGACGATGGGATAACGGGATGTAAGACTTATGAACGAGGGGCTCAGAGTAGAGCTTACTATATTTTAGCAGAAAGATGATACAAATTTTAATGTCATTATCAGTTACCAGAGGATGTGTTATTTAGAGTCAACAAAATATGATTACATTGAGAAGTAAATTGAGAAGTAAAGTTGATATATGTTTGATTTGATATATTTTGACCTGGAATTTATATATTTAAAAAAAAAAACCTTTTATAATTTACACTGTTTACTGTGCCTCTATAGATGAAATGTTTGAAAGATTTACTGAGTCTGACAATTTTAGTGTTTTAGCCTCCTGATTCATTAATATAAAATGTTACATTTTAAGTAAGGGAAGTATTTTTTGTTTGAATTACTGCTGTCTAAAAAAGATATTTAAATGATTATATCAAAAAAGAATTTATTATGTCTGTTTTATTATTTAATTTTCCTTTTAATGTGTTATGGAAAACAAAAGTTTAGTAATGCAAAGTTACATTATTTTACATAATTTTGGAATAATTTTTAGCTAAGTTATCTAAGGCAAAAAATAAAAAGTAAAGTTTTAGAAAGCCTGTTATGTGGTAGGAGGTGGAAAACTAGAGGTGTGCAGAATTTGTGGTTAGAGAGTGATCCTTCCCATCTCTTCTAGATGCTTCCCTTACTCTTACCATTTCTCCAAATTTGATATTGATACTCTCTTCTCACCTTTTTCCAAAGAGGCAATTACATTACTTTCTATGATTGCAGAAAGTGATGATTACATTATATTAGATTTTGACACTAAATTACACACTGGTGAGAAAGCCATGCTCTTCATTCGGTTTTTATTTTCATCACTAAGGCAATATAAAGGTGACTTGCATTCTGTAGTCACAAGTTACTTCAATATTCCTAGTGAAACATAACAGAAACATATATATGTTTTATTTCATTAAGATCTCCTGAAGGGAGACAATTCTTTGTTGTATACTAGAGCCTTTTTCCCCAAGTTTTGAAAAGCAAAATGTCTCCAGGTATTGTCAACTATCTCCTAGACTATTAAAATGGGGGAAGAGGCAAAAACTTCTGTGATCCAGATGCAAAAGAAACATTAAATATTTAAAGATATTTCATCTTTTAAATTCTAATGAAATGCCCAAACACAATTCTTTTTTTAATTTAATGTTTAGTTGTAGTTGGATACATACCTTTATTTTATTTATTTATTTTTATGTGGTGCTTAGGATTGAATGCAGGGCGCCGCACATGCTAGGCAAACACTGTATCACTGAGCCACAAGCCCAGCCCCCCCAAATACAATTATTGTCTAAAGAAATATGGAAAGAAAAAATCATCACTTTATATGCCTGTAGATCTAATAGATCTACAAGTGGTTTTGTTATATCATATTTGTAGAAAAGAGTAGAATGGAAGATAAAGTTTTCCCATTCAGTTTTCTCAATCTGAATGCTCTTGTACTCTAAGCAAGACTTGTTGATTTCCCTCATAATTAAACATAATCTACATTCTGTTACAGCAACACATTCAAGGAGAGAAAAAGGTACCAATCATTTACTTGCAGAAAGAAAATTAACAATTTGCTTCATGTTGCTTTGAAATAACCATTTAGGTTTTTAAAAAGTACCCAAGGTTTTCACCCACTTTCTCCTTACCCTATCGTCATTGAACATAATAGACAGCTAATAAAAATGTGACCTTATGTGGGGGAGATATTATTTTCAATCAATCACTAGTTTGGATAAATGTTTTGAATCATTCAATGGTAACTGAGTCCTTCTGCTCCACTGGCATATATGGGAGACACAATTAGGTTTACTGTAATTATCAACTACTTCCTATAAGCAAATAGAAATGATAGCTAAATAATCTTTAAGTGAATAATATTAAATATCACAATTATGAAAAAAGTAAAGAATATGAGTTATTTAATATTTTTTTTGAATTCCAACTCACTGTTTTGCCTGGAATTACACTACATTATGTTGAAGTAATTGGTAAACTATACTATTATGAGTGTAAATTTTACAAATATTGAAATTACTGCATTCTGAATAAAATCACAAACTCTTAAAATGGGATATTTAAAGAGGGGAAAACATTAACTAATACAATTATCTAAAAATTTTTATTATACTTTACTGGGCAGTCATAGTCATAGTATTCTTATAAATACTTTTTAAAACATTTTTTTTGTAGTTGTAGATGGGCAGAATGCATATATTTTATGTTTTTTTTTATGTGATGCTTAGGATCAAACCCAGTGCCTCACACATGCTAGGCAAGCATTCTGCCACTAAGCTACAGCCCCAGCCCCAAGACATTCTTTTTAAGTATCATTAAGTTTACACATATTTTTTTGGAAGGGATTGAGTATTTGTTCATCTATGATCAACACTTTTAGGCTAATTTTCTGTTTTAACTCAAGTTTTTAAAAACCTGCTTTTATTCACATTAAAACAAACTGCTTGATATGTTCTCAATAAGTAGATGATAAATAAAGATGTAATTATTCCTATAAGTAGGATGTGGATGCACTGGAGCAAACACCAGCAAGAGTGAGGGCATGCTGCTAAATTGTCTCACCTACTTTTATCATGCTGTATCCACTTTAGGGATCCAATTTATGTGGTTAACAAAACTTTCAACAAATTCATTTCATCCTCACAGCAATTATATAATGGGGAGATCAACTTAATTTTCATTTTACAACTTGGGAAACTGAAGAACAAAAATATCCCATAACTTATATAAAGTGGCATGCCAATAGTGGCACAGCATGGATCTGAACAGTTTTGCTTCAGTAGCAGAATTTTTCCAACCTCAATAGACACACAATTCAGTTAGCAATCTCATTAAATTCAGATTCAGACTCAGTACTTCTGGTTAGGGGAAAACAACATTCTGAGTTTTAACAATCACACCTGTGATACAGATGTTGATGGTCTGAAGATTACCCTTTAATTAGCAAAGTTCTAATCTACACTGGACAATAGTGAGAGATATGGCAACCATCAGAAACACAGTTTATCCTCAGAAAATTACTCTTATGTGCAAATTGCCAACTTCTGATTTAGAACTTATGCTACTTCCTTTTCTTTCTTTTAAAAAGGGAAGTTAACAAAATTTGCAAGTATTATGGTATTTACAAGTATTATAGTAGCTGATTTCAGGTTTTGATAGTCAACATATGATTAATATAAACTTGAAACTGTAATATCTACCTTCCCCTCATCCAAAAACAATTTACAATTACTCTTGAAGGCCTTCCCCTCATCCAAAAATGATTTATAATTACTCTTGAATATCTTCTTTAACATAGATTCAGCCCAAACCCATTAATATTTAGGAGTACATGTTTGTACCCTCTATACAGGAAAAGAAATTCAAGATTAACTTAGAAATCCAGCACCTTTCTAAACTTTTGCTATTTACACAAGTGCTGACTATAAGTGGAAAAGGAAGCACATCCTTTGATAAATAGAACGTAAATGTCAACACATTACTAAACAACTCTCGTCCATAAATTTTTGTGAAACAAATGTATGTTCATAATAATTTCCCTTCACGCTTACTGGTGAATTGATTTTTATACCCTAATCTAAAATATAGAAGTAAAAAGTATAAGCATAAACCAAAAAACATATATTATTTCCCTGTGTTTAAAATGCATTGGCCCACAGGCCTTCAATACTTAAAACCTAAAATACCATCAAATCATTAGAAATTAAATCTTCAACAACCTTTTTTACTAAAAGAAAAAGAAATATTCCTATTGACATATAATCAAACACTTTTAAAGTCATGCATTTAATTTGACAATGATATCTACCCAAAGGCCATCCTGCATGTGTATATTAGACCTAATTACGTAACTAAAGAATAACTTATTAATTAAAACAAAAGAAGGGATTTAAGACAAATCTCCCTAGTACAAGTAATTCTGGTTTTCCTATATCTCATTCAACACTTTCCTGAATGTACCCAGATACACTTAACATGTCTTCCCTGAGGTATAATTAACACTGTCACATACTTTGACAAGTTTATACACACACACACACACACACACACACACACACACACACACAACCTTACCAAAAGCCATAATTAAATAATCGCACCTGGAAGTAGCAAGCATAAGGTTTCAAAGGTCTCATGCAATATTAACCCACAAATTCTAAATGTACTTATGATTGTGGAATCCCATTTTTAATTACAACATAAATTAACAAATCTAAATAATACAACTACCATAAAGCTAAAATTCTCATTTATACAGCTATGAGTTAAAAGAAATGTAATACCAAAATCTATTGCATTTTCTGGCATGAAAGCAAAAACACAACACAAATTTAGGCTTTTCTATCAAAATTACAAAAACTAACCTTCTACCCAGGAGAATCCAAAGACACACAAAAGCATCTGCATTATTTTACATATGAGGTACATGGAAAAAAGTCTCTCCCCAAAGTAGTAAGAAATAACTTCTAATTTCCTAAGAAACTTGTATTTTACATTTGTTTTTTTTTCCTGAATCACTTACACAGCCACAAACAAACTCAGATATTAAAGAACTAGAGAAGTTAAAAGATATCCTTTTCAATAGCCAACAGTCACCAAAGACTGTGACAAAAGAAAATCGATATAAGTATTCCATGTTACTGTGCAAAAGCAAGCCCAAAGTTTTACTGCTTCACTAGTTAAATCACTAAATGTTAAGCATTATTTCATGAACTTAAATGAAATCTGGTATATAAAGAGAAAAAATATGCGATAAGTGAAACTTACTTTCTATTTCACAGAAAGATTTTACTCCATCTAAAATAATCCTGTGACCTTGTGGAAACAGTCCTGGGTTAAATACTTATTAAAGTACATTCCTTTACCAAATGTACCAGTACATTACTGCTCTGAAAGCATTCAATATGTCTACTGTCGCGACCCCTTGCCCGCAAGGAAGACGCAACTCAGGAATCTTCTTTCAGCGGTTTATTCAGGCCCTTGATATTTCTTCTACTACCCCTCAGATGCCCCTCCCAGCCTTAATAAAGCATCTCAAGGCCCAATGCGAAGCTGCCACGTGGAACTTTCTCATAGGGTGCTGAAAAGCCATGCGCCAACTCTCCCAAATAAGGAGTTGTTTGTCGCAAACCACAGCGGAGCCAGCGCCATCTTGTAATGGCGACCATAGTCTGCACAAGCGGCAGAAACGGCTCACCACAGTTCCCCCTTTCTGTTTTCTTAAAACAATACAGGCGAGAGTAGAGGTCCTATCCCACTGTGCAGAAGTGCCTGCATAGTATGGCTCAGTCCTAAGGAGGGCCCTTCCCTAGACCTGACTCCATATCAGCCGACGCCTTTTTTCGTGGGGCGGGGCGTGGACGGGGCGTGGACGTCAAACCCGCATGCAATAGGACATGCTCCCCTTGAGGTCCCTCTTCTCAATGGATCACTCAAGTGCCGTGCCTTGCCTCGCATCCTGTATTGTGAAGATGGTGAACAAGAGGGGATAACTGAGGTTGAACTGTGGCTGTCTAGAAATACAGCTACAAACAAGTTGGCAGCACCCTGAAAGAAAGGCACGGAATTTAAGGCGATAGATAAGCACTAGTGTGGAAACCCGTCTGCGTGCAATGGTATCAAGACCTGCAGAGTGCAAGGGCTTTCCAACACTGGAAAGAAGGTAAAAAGAGGACATGTCGATCCCAGTGCAATGTTAAAATAACTTGGGGTGCAATGACCATGTCAAAGATTTACTGTTTAAGATGCGCAAGCCAGACTTGAGGTGAGTTGCCATTTTCTAAAGCTACAAGAGCTTGTATGATCATAGCCTTATCGTGAGCACTGCGGGACTTGAGGTGACAGAGAAATCACAAACAGAGGAACATACCGAAGCAACACATTGCACCAAAAATGCCTACTCCCACCCACTCTTTAAAAAAGGAAAAGGCAGAAGATATCCAATCGGTGAATTGACCCAAAGTCACGGGATCAACACGGGTACTATTCAAGACAGCTATCTTCGTCAGTTGAGACTGGATCATGTCTTCCGCTGCCATGGACCAATTTACGGCCAAATATTCGCCAATGATGCGGGAAGCATTTCTGGAATCATTAAATCTGACAGAGGTTATACACAAATGTGCACGTTGGTCAACACAACCCAAAAGCACCAAGTCAGCCAATTCTTCTACCTGAGCTTGGAGTAAATCTATTCTTTGGTTGGCAGCTTAAATTCCTGACAAAATATGTTGATTAACTTTATTTTGAGATTCGAGTATGGTGGAAGTTTGTTGAATAACATTATTAATAGTGGCAGCAGTTTGTACTTGACTGGCCATGGCTACTCCAGCTGTAACTGCTGCAGCAGCAGCAAGGCCTGCATTAGTTAATGGCCCACCTATCTCTCTACAGACTTTCATCCAAGCCTCTATGCCTTTGTTTTTATAAGGAGTAATAGCTGCCTTACATTCTTTAGTACACTGTTCAAAGACCAATTGTTTAATCAAGGGCATGGCTCTATCGGGATCACCAAAAATTTTTCCTGAAGCATCCACCATCCTAGCAACAAAGTCTGAGATCTGTATTGACTGTTCTCCAAACTTGAGAATGAAAAGTTTTCCCGGAGCCTTGGACTCCTCCCACGTACGGGGGCGGAACTATTGGAGGCATGGGGAAGGGTGGAGCAGCATCAAGTACTGGCTCCTCCTCTAGATTTTCCACCTCCCCAGAACTAGATTTATTACCCTTCTCACAGCAGGCTTTTACATCTGTTGTTTCCCGTTTTTTCTTTTTTATCTAAGTCTTACGTAATTGTTGTAATAACTTGTCCAATTCCTCAGAACTGTCCGAGCTACTTGTGTCCTTGGGAGTTTTTAACTCAGTCAAGTCCGGATAGAGCCTTCTCCTCTGTTTAACTTCAGACTCCCTTGTCTGTTCACCACTCTTACTCCTAATACTTTTTGCTACCTCGCTATGTGACCCCTCCGATTTCTCTTCATGCAATTGCTCAAGAACGGCCTGACCCTCGCTCACAGCTTTCTGGCATTTACCATCCATTATACACCCCCTCACTAATTTCCAAAGCGGAATGGTACCACCCTTTAAAGTTTTTTGTTTGTAAGCGAAATCCAGATCTTTCCCTAATTTGTCCCAACTGGGAATCGTGAGACTCCCTGAAAAAGCAAACCAAGGAGCTACAGAGTCAGTCTCTTCTAAAAACCTCTGTAATGTGCTCCTCTTCACTTTAAGTCCCTTAGAATGCAGTAACCCGTCCAAGGCCAGCAAAATTGGGCTTGAGGAAGTAGCACCCATACTGTTCCAAGCAGTATAAAGAAAGTGAAAATACAAAACCCCGCTCTCTCCTTATTTACAGAGGAGCATCTTATTTTATTATTTTTCCCCGCTCTCTCTTTATCTACAGAGGAGCTGCCCCGCTTTGATCGCGGATCCCACTTACCTGGGACTAACTGGTGCACCACCCCTGACTGCTGAAAGTTCTGGTTCCCGGGTTTCAGCACCACTTGTCGCGACCCCTTGCCCGCAAGGAAGACGCAACTCAGGAATCTTCTTTCATCGGTTTATTCAGGCCCTTGATATTTCGTCTACTACCCCTCGGATGCCCCTCCCAGCCTTAATAAAGCATCTCAAGGCCCAATGCGAAGCTGCCATGTGGAACTTTCTCATAGGGTGCTGAAAAGCCATGCGCCAACTCTCCCAAATAAGGAGTTGTTTGTCACAAACCACAGCGGAGCCAGCGCCATCTTGTAATGGTGACCATAGTCTGCATAAGCGGCAGAAACGTCTCACCACAGTCTACTATGTTCTCTAGATGTATATTCATACACTGGTTTAAGCCATTTGCAGAAAATCAACAGAAACCCTTAAAAACGTTTGACCTGACATGCAATTTTAAGACATGTGAGTTTTAAATTGACAGATCTTTACATCTTTCGTAATGAAAATTATCAGAATATACTCAGAAAGTTAAGTGATTCTTCCACAGAGCAAATTTAACTTGACCTCCTAAATGGTACAAATTTGACACACCATTTAGAAGGCTAAAAGAAATACTGATTTACTTCTTCTCTAAAGCAATACTGTTCAACAAAATTATAATGCAAGTTACACACGTAATTTTGAATTTTCTAATAACTATGCTAAAATGATAAAAATACAATTTTAAAACACTTACTAAACATGCCAAATATTATTTCAACATGTAATAAATATCTTTAAAATATTTATTCTTTTACAAATTGTACTAAGTTTTCAAAATCCAGTATGCATTTCACACTTACAGTATATCACATTTTGAACTAACCACAACATCCTGGTCCATAGTCAGAATGTGGCTAGTGGCTACACTATTGAGCGGTATACTTTTTAAGTAATATTTTGAGATCTGACATACCACTCTGTTTATAATTAGTTCACATTCATGTCTCCTTTATAAACTGAAATGGCTGTGACTACAAATATAAGCAAAACTGTTAATTCACTGGATAAATCAGTTCAGATCCCCCTTATCTGGGAATCTGGTTAACACACACAATAAGTAGCAAATGGATTATTCCTTATTATGTCTCAAGTAGTCTTCAGAGATGGTGCTGATCAACATGTGCAAACACAATTTGTAGCAAAAACACAGGTTAAACACCAAAACATTTTTATATCAAAGCATAACACTGCCTTAATTATACCATCCCTTCCCCTCACATTCTTGAGCACATACTTCTATGCAATTTATTTATAATATTGCTCTCTAAATTTGATAAATTTTATCAACCATACAGTCACCATTCAAAAATAAACAGAACACTATATAAGACACAAATAAAAAAAATCAACCAGCTACTTTTAATACAATTTGTCAACCAATCTTAAATTCTTGAGTTCCACTGAATTTGATTCTTCTCACAATTCCAATTAAGATACTACTAAGAATTCTCCCAAGTCATTAGGATATTTGCTTAAAATGTAAATAATTCCAACAATGTGTTTTCTAGAAAATAACAACTACAACCATAGCTTAGCACATAAAATTTGTCCTTTAGGCAAGTTACTGAATAAATCAAACAGATACAACTATACTCCTGTTTAATGCTTTTACATTTTGTAACACCATATTCAACAATTTCTAAATTTGGAAAATCAATTCAGATTGCACACAAGCACTAACTTTAAAACTTAAAACCTTACAGGTTTCTACAAAATACTTGTGAATAAATATATTACACAGAACAACAACAGAAAAATCAACACCACTCAAACAAATCTCAGCAAGAAGCACAAGATCACTATATTCATAAGTACAGAATATATGATACATGCTAAGAGTATTTTTCTCCTAATTTAATTTAATTACCTAGGCAATTTTTGTTTAAAGCACTTGCAAAGCTTTAAGAAAGCAAACATAGCTAGCTAGCCTCTTCTGCTGCACATACATACAAGGATAATACATTCATCTCCTAATATTGTTTCCACAATTTAGAAATCAAAACAACAAAAGTTGTTTCTTACCTGCAGTTAGGAGAGGATTAAGGGTTATTTCAGCTAGATCCTTCTGAATTCCCTTAGTGAAATGGGAACAGACAAAAAGTATTTGAGACAGTCTAAAAAATAACCAGAAAATCAGAATGCCCTCTACCATCATGCAGGTAAATGAAGGCTGGTTTTGCCTTCAGTAATGCTAACATGACTGCTTCCTCTTTGTTCTCAGAGGCATAACCCAAACTCCTTTACAGAAAATTGCAGCTTTTTTTTCACTTGCTACTGTAAATAGGTAGGTCATTTACACCTGATTTGAGAAAGTGCTCCACTACTACTCAACAAAACGATATAAAATCTATTTTAAAACTGTTTTTACTAAAGAAATTCTCTTTGAAGCTTATATGCAAATGAGACAAAATGGAAGGAGGAAAAGCCCTAGAATATTTTTGACAATGACTTCAATCCACATTTACTGGGGTAAAAGTTAGAAAGCTATTGCAAGAGCACATTAATAGTTTTGTCAATATTTTATCTGTTTTTTTAAAAAAAAGTTTAAAATTTACAAATACCTTTACCAATGAAAAACTTCCAAGGACTATTTTAGCAATCTTACTTAACCATTTCTTTTCTCTGATCTTAGGTACAGCATGTAAATTTAAATTTCATACTCTTGGAGGAAAGAGGGCCTTGAGGTAAGGGGAAAAAGCATTTCTGTGATTTTCTTGAAATTTACAATGTTTTCAAATGTTGTTTAATGTTCTCTCCACAAGATTACAACACACTGAGAAGAATTTTAAATTATTTCAAAGACTGCTGCTATTCAATATAATATTCTCAAGTTCATTAGTGTTTGATTAATGGTGCAATGACGGTGAAAATGTATAGAAAAATAAGAACATGAATCACTATAAAATGCAATAATTGATCAGTTTTTATATTCTCTTTTTCTTTTAGTTGTGATCAATGAAAAACAACAAAACATCAACATTAGGTCATGCTATAGGTACCTTTTATGTTTGATTCAAGAGTTCTACTCAATACAACCACTATCACTGATGGAGTCCCATTGATGGATTTTTTTGCCATCATAGAAAATAAAAGTCAGCAGGAAACAAATAATCTTTCACTTCCAACGAACAAATGTTTTTTTTTCTGCTGTTGATTTTCAATACTATGTCAAGAACATCCAGGAGTTTTAAAGATGTGCAAAATTTTAACAGCAAAGTGACACCTGAGATTGTTAATGGCTACTTTTCAGTTTTATTTGATCTCACAAGAACAAAGAGGGATGACTACAAAAAAATTGTACCTATTATGCAAGATTTAAAGACTTGTTTGTAAAACTAAGCAAATTTAAAATCTTCTTTTTCAAAAAAAGCCAAGGCCTGACATTCAACATTTTTTAGCAAATATAAACTTTTTTGATCATTTCCTTTCATGAAAAGTTACACATTTCCTTTTATGAAGCTGACACCACAGATGCCTGGACTGACACCCACGTGGACACGTGCTAATTTCACTCAGGAGTATAACTCACAAAAGAAACATCCCCAATGTACCATCTAATTCAGTTTCACAGATTTTCCTTGCCAACTCCTTAAACTGTCAGGATGAGAATTCAGTCTCTAGGACTCTTGCTGAAATTACCAAAGTACAGAATAAGTTTGCTTAGAAGCATAATTTTAGTGAGGATGTTTTCATGCTCCCTAAAGGATGACAATTCATTCAAGTACAAATAAAATTGGTCATGAAGTATTTCTGCAGTATTGTTCTTGATGTAAAAATAAAAGCATTTAATTGCTTGGAAGACAACCTGACAATGTTACCTTTTAGCACTAGTGGATAACTTACCAGTGGTTTTCCTAGAGAGTTTGGTGCTCTTCTTCCAATGGGTGGCAGAAGGTTGTTTCTTCATGATCTTCAGGCTCTGGAGCAGCAGGGTCTTGCTGGTTCACATCTGAACTGCCACTGCTGGTGCTGGGGCTGTCATCATCATCGGACATTTGCTTATCACTGGCCATCTTCATGAAGTTGTCACTTGGAAAACGTTTTTAAAGAGAAAAGGGAAGAAGAAATGTTAATCTAAGAAATCAATCAACAGCTTTTCCTTATCTTAATATCATTCCCAAATTGTATCTTTATAAAAAGGCTTCAAAAGTGTTAACATTTATTGTATGAAAATGTTACTGGGGATAGGATGAGTCTTACAATGCCAGCTCTCAGGGATTGTCCGAAATCACCCACTCACATTTTTTTCCATTCCTTGGATAATCTATCAATTGTCTACTTTCTCAGAAAGCATGAAAAACATTTGCCAGGGAAGTTAAGGCAAGGAGTATTAACAACATATGACACACTGTAAATAACAGGTTTTTATGAAAAATGTTAAAAAGTCACTACAGGTCTAAATATTCACAGACTGACATGGGTCAGAGCTACCAAATTCCCTTTCCCAGAGGAAAACATTCCCTGTTAACCGCTCATATGCTTATTTAAGGTGAACATCCCTCTTCTATGCACGTAGAACCTTTAAAAACAACACTGGGAAATTTAAAACTCAACTAACAAGCTGCCCTAGCCTTTTCCAGGGCCAGCAATGAAGAGTCATCCAGCCGCCACCATGGGAAAAGCAGAATCCAAACTGCACTTTCGGCAAAGCTCCCCACATCACCAAGGTTCCTTGCTCAATATTTACATCACGGGGGACATTTTATACAAAATTAACGAAAAGAAGGGTAAAAGCCCAAGGAAAAACAACAAAGACCCAAGAACTGCAACAAATGTCTGTGCCCTCATGGGCTAGCCGCTGCTGCTGTCGCTGCTGCTGCCGGCGTCCACGCAGCTCCGCAGCCCTTTGTGGGGAAGGCTGCCCCAGCCGCCAAGTAATAGGAGCAGCCAAAAGGCCCCGCAGCTCGGGACACCGGTGACGTGGATGCCTGGCATGAATGTAGTTGCTGCTGCCGCTGCCACCGCCGCCCTAACTGCCCACCCCCAGGACCCCAGCCCCGCCGCCCTACCTTGCCACCTGAAGGAAGCTGCCACCGCCCCTACTGCCCCCTACGTGGACCCCAGCCCCACCGCCTTACCTCACAGCGGGAATGAAGCTGCCGCCGCCACAGCCCCAGCCGAAGCCCACGGGGACACCATCCCCGCTGCCCTACTTCCCAGCGGAAACGTAACTGCTGCCGCCGCCGCCCTAACTGCCCACGCCCCAGGACCCCAGCCCCGCCGCCCTACCTTGCCGCCTGAAGGAAGCTGCCGCTGGCCCTACTGCCCCCCATGCGGACCTCAGCCCCTACGCCTTACCTCGCAGCAGGAATGAAGCTGCCTTCGTCACTGCCCCGGCTGAAGTTCACATGGACACCATCCCCACTGCCCTACTTCCCGGCAGGAATGAAGCTGCCGCCACCGCTACCACAGCCCTAGCTTCCCCCAAAGCCGACCTCAGTAGGACGAGGCGGTGGCAGGGACGAGGCAGCGGGACTGATCATCCCCTAGCAAAATCAACCAAAAGAAAAACGATTCAAATTAATAAAATTAGAGATAAAAAAGGAGAAATCACAGAGACATCACAGAAATCTTGAGGAACATTAGAAACTATTTATTCTCCAATAAACTGGGTAGCCTAGAAGAATAGGATATATATAGATATATACAACCTGCCAAAACTGAATCAAGAAGACAGAAAACCCAAAAGACCAATAACTAGCAATGAGAGAGAAATTGTAGTAAAAGACTTCCAAAAAAAAAAAGGTCCAAGACCAGATGGATTCTTAGCTGAATTCTACAAAAATTTTAAAGAAAAATGAATACCAATGAACCTCAAATAATTCCATGAGGCAGAAAGGGACAGAACACTTAAATTCATTCCATCAAGCTAGTTTCACACTCATACTAAAACCAGATAAGGACACATCAAGGAAAGAAAACTACATATGAATATCATTGATAACTTAGATGCAAAAATCCTTAATAAAATATTAGCAAATAATTTTCAACGACAAAGTAAGAAGACTGTACATCATAACCAAGCTGGTTTTATCCCAGAGATGCAACTATGACCTTTATTTTGCTTATTTATTTACTTTATGTGGTGCTGAGGATCACACTCAGTGCCTCATGTGTGCAAGGCAAGCACTCTTCCACTGAGCCATAATCCCAGCCCCCTGCATTCTCTTCTTATAGTTCTTAATTTTACATTGAAATTCATAATTTGAACTTGTCAAACATAAGCATAATTATTTATCTGAAATACTTTTGAATCTTTATCAACTTTATTTTGATTCTCATTCTTGTCTTTTTTATTGTTAGCTGGGCTTCTAGAAACTCTGCTTCTAGAAGTTGAAACCCCAAAACTGCAAAAGCACACTGCTCAGCCATCTGCTTTCTTTTTTCCAACTGGTAAAATAACCCAGGGGAAAACTTTTCCAAAATTAGCCTTGCTTCTCTGGATTTATGTATTCTTGTGTACCTTGACTTAGTAATTCTTTACTCTTGTCATATGCTCTTAATATTCCCAAGGAATTTTATTTCTTTTCCTGGATAGTTGGTTCAAATTATTTGGTCTATTCTGGAAATGAAAGTCTTCATCATACAACCTCTTAAAAAGTAGTCATTACTAGAGTGTTCCCCAGCCCTACTAACAAAATATTCCCAAGAGGCAGCACGGGAATAGTGAAAACACTGCAGGCTTGCTCACTTTAGCCTGTGTTTGGGTCCTGACCCCACATTTACCAACTGTTATCTTTCTCTACCCATTTCTGGGATCCTCAGTGGCCTTTACTTTTGTATATATCATCAATCTCCTAAAGTGACTAAGACTATGAATTAAAATGTTAAGTACCTAAGCATAACAGCACATGGAACAAGTGCTTAAAATATGAACTACCCACTATTCTCTTCTCTTACTCCTACTTCTAGACTACACCATAATATTTATATTGTTCAAAGTTTGAACTTCTACCTCCTTTTTATTTCCTTCAGGTGATTCTAGTCACAAGAGTTTGAATTGGGGCATGACCAAGCAACTGTATTACAAAACCTGTATAGATTTATTCATCCAAACCCAGGGAACTGGCCACCTATCTACTGCAAGGTAATTTCCAGTTAATAGTTCGTAAGGTATCCATTTAAATACTGGAACATCCACAGAAAGCACCTAGAAAAAGGATTCTTGTCTGTGTATTAACTGTGTGTGTGAGATTAATTCTGAGTAGTTTCAGAGTGATTAATATATAATTCCTTTTCTTTTAAATTTCAGATTAGGGAAAGATTTTGAAGACTATAAAGCTGAATATATTTTCACTTGGATAGATAACATATTTTCTGAGCTCTTCCTTTTGAAATATCTGCAGTGTCTTTTTAACCTGAAGAATGGATGCTGTATTCTCAACATCTATTATTCCACACAAGATTATCTTTTACAGAAAGTCTAATGTAGCATCCCCCATTTTTTTGTAATGCTGAGAGAAAACTATATTATTTATTTTATCTGAATTCTTCTAGGCTAGGAGTCAGAGAAATTGGGTTTTAACTTTTGTACTTATTAATCACGAGCAGATTATATAATATTTTCCTTCTTAATAGTTTTATGTGTTTGCGTATCTTAAGTCTCAGTTTGTTAGCATTGCTAGGTAAATGTAACTGGTAAGTAGTAACAATAGTTTTTTTCTAATGTATATCACTTGTTTTTAATAGTTCTCATTTAGTTATCAAATTCTTCAGTCTTTATTCCCTATATCTCCCCTCACCCATTTGAGAGGACAGCATTAATTAATTAAAATCAACTTAAGGTAGGCATACAATACAAATAATTTTTTCCCCTTGTCCAGTCTGATGATAGAGCCAGAGTCAATTAGTGTTTGAAACGAATGGCACGAGTATTAGGTAAGTAAAACAATAGGTCACTGCAGAAGTGTGTTATAGTACCTGTTTCCATTTTGATACACACCTTCACTAATTGTTTTTTTCTTTACATATGGAAGAATTCAGGCAAGATCTAGAACTTCTCACTGTAGAGGATCTTGTAGTAGGGATCTACCAGCAAAAATTTCTCAAGGAGCCCTCAAAGACCTGGGTTCGAAGCCTCCTAGATGTGGCCATGTGGGATTATTCTAGCAACACAAGGTATTAATAGTGATTTTGATAAGAAAGTTACTTTGGTTTTTTTACTGAATTATATTTTCTTAGAATTGGTATTTTTTTCTGAGAACATATGGTAGGGCTAGTTGTTTTTGGCTTTTTGAGCAATTTTTTTCTATGAGACTTTGTATTGTATTTTTTTGAACATAAGACTCCATTGATTACAAGATACATTGTTACTTTGTGTACCACTAAAAACAAATGGAACTGCCAAATAAACTGACTGTTCTCTCTTATCACTTAGAGTTTCTGTACAATGAAAAGAATGTTTTTAAATTTATTAGATTTCTTTTTTACTGCATGAAACATTTTTGTGCTTACTGATAAAGCAACATGTAAAATAAATACATTGTCTGAAGTATTTTTTTATTTTGAAATAATCTCAGATTCACTGAGAAGTTACAAGAATAGTAACACATACCATTCTCTGATTTCCTAGTTAACATTTTAGTACATTCTCATTACAGTTTTGTCTCTACACACTTTTCGTAAACCACTTGAGAGTAAGTTGCTGTCATCATGATTCTTTTCACCTAAATACTTCCATGTGTTTCCTAAGAATAAGAACATTTCTCTTACATTACCATAGTACAGTTACAAAATCAGGATATTGCCAATGACACTGCCTAATGTGAAGATCATATTCATGGTCTCAATGGTTTAGAGAGTGTTAGGTTTCCATAGTGTCTGGAGCAAAAAATCAAAAATCAAGCCAGAGTACAATCCAAGAACACAAATAGTACTTTGTCTCTTTCAAAGCTTCTTTAATCTGTAACAGTTCCTTAGTTTTTTCTTTAACTTTCATGATCTTGACATTTTTTGAGAGTACAATCCAGTTGTTTTATAGAATGTCTCCCAGTTTGAGTTGGTCTGTTTTTATTCATTGTTAGTTTAAGGTTATGCATTTCAGGCAGGAATACTACAAAAATGGTGCTGTGTCTTCTCAGTGTGCAATTATGTGGCAGTATGATGCCAGTTTGTCTCATTCCTGATGATCATGATAACTTTGTTATTTCTTTAAAATAGTTTCAGTGGGCTGGGGATGTGGCTCAAGTGGTAGTGCGCTTGCCTGGCATGCATGTGGCCCGGGTTCGATCCTCAGCACCACATACAAACAAAGATGTAGTGTCTGCCAAGAACTGAAAAATAAATATTTTAAAAATAAATAAATAAATAAAAATAAATAGTGTCAGTCAGAATTCTTTGTTGAATAGTTACTCTTTTGTACCTTATTAATAAATATTTTGCTGGAAAATGCTGTGAGATTAGATCACTATTTTGCTGCTAGAATTTTCATATCCATTGATGATTTAGTCTAAATCATTTACTACTATGTGAAATAGTGGTTTTTCTAATTTGATTATTTCTTTTGCATTTTTTAGTTGAAATTCTGTAAGAAAGAGCTTTTCTTTTTCACTCTTTTTTTTTTAAAATATATTGACATTAGCATGGACTCATGGATTCCTGTTTTATTCAGTGGAATCTAATCTGTTATTACAGTAATTTATTTTTATGCTCAAATTGTTCCATATATGGCCAGTGGAAAGTCCTTTAAAGCAGTGGGGTTTTTTTTTGTTTGTTTTTTATGGCACTTAGAGTGAGCCACATCCCCAACCCCTCCTCACCTTTTTCCTTTTGGAGATGGAGTCTCACTAAATTGCTGAGGCTTGCTTTGAACTTAGAGTCCTCTTGCCTCAGTTTCCCAAGCCACGGGGATTACAGGCATGTGCCATTGCGCCCAGCTTCAAGCAGTGGTTTCTGTGTCCTGACATTAACTCTTCATTCTTCAGGTGTTTTTGATTTCTGGCACCTTATTTTCCAGAATCACCTTGTAATTCTGCTCCACCCTGAATTAGCTATAATTCCAGCCATTTATGGTTCCTTATTCACTAATGATGGCATTGAGGGTTAGGATCTGGGTGCTAGGTGTACTGTTGATTCCTTACTAGAATGTCATTGATTCTAGGTCTTAGTGCAGACAGTCAGGAAATGTGTGTGTGTGTGTGTGTGTGTATGTGTGTGTGTGTTCATACACACCCTCCATGTACATGCGTCTCTTCTCTTTTTTCTCTGTATCTTGCTATGAGTTTGTACTGACCCTAGTTCCAGTGCAACACAATAGAGTTGTGTTGTATTTTCTTATTTTTGTACTTCCTTTCTCTTGAAAGTGAGAAACGTGGATCTCATATTTTTACTTCCTTGTTCGATCCTAGAATGCATTGAAAGTAGGTTCAGAGTTAAATGAGGCACTGTTATAAAACAAAAGAAATGGCAATTATGATTTGTTTATAATTGTCAGATGGCATGGAGTCAAAGTAATGTTCAGAAGTTATTTGAGTTATTTTGTTTTCCACTTCAGTATAGTTAAATTATGTGTTTGAAATAAGTTTATTTGCTTGTTTATATTCTGTGTATTTGTTGATTTAGTTATTGTTTGAAATTGTGAAGTATGACCATTTTTCAAACAAGATATATGCAGATGTGTTGCTTCAGGCCATCTCCATAACTTAAAACTGGACTCTCTATAGTGCTGAGTTGTATCCAAGGACAGGGATATCTTGCCATTGGTCAAATCTACTTTTGTGTCTTTCAGATACATTTGAAATTTTTCCCACACAGATTGTGTATATCTGGAATTGGCAAATTTTTTTTGGGGGGGGGAGCAATTTCTTTTTTTTTGTTGTTCCGAATCTGATTTATTATACAGCAGGGAAATAACGGGTTTAGATTATACTACAAAAAAACTGGAACTGCTCATAAACAGCAACTGGGCTTACTTGGGGGATGATGGGAGGAATTCTTCACACTACTGCGTAAGGACGCAGACTCCTCATCCTAAACAATCTATTAAAAAATAAACAGGCAAATTTCTTGTAAAACAAAAAACAAATCCACATACTAAATAACATATCCACAAGGACTATAACACATCCCTTAGGGGATAAGCATGTATTTGTAGGAAGCAAACAAAGCTTTCCATAGAGAAACCATTTTCACGAGATGATTAATTGGACCTGCAATGAAGAAAATACACTTCAAAAGATGTGTTCACAATGAACTCATTTTTCACTGAAATACTTAAAAAATAAGACCCTTCTCTATATCAAAGAATTAAAAAATATATCATGGATAAAATAAAATTTTAGTAACAGTCTAAGTCCTAATCAAAGATATATATTTGCAAAAAATATAAATTAAAAATAAAAAGCATGACAGTATAATACTATTTGGAACTACTCAGAATAGGCCAAGCTGAGTTCGTATTCTGATTTAAGGAATTACTTTGAAATGAGTCTCATTCGCACTATAAATTTTTATATTTATATTTGTTGGTGTGACCCCAGGTTGGTATAAATAAACTCTGCATTCCGTTTCCAATCACTTCCTGTAGAAAAAGAATAGCTACACATTCCATTGAGAAGGCAGAAATATACAGCACCATTCCAGAAAAAGTGATTCAATGTCTTTCTTATCTGCTAAGTATGCTATCAGTAAGTCTTAATCTATTTAAACTTACAATATAACATCCTACTGCTGGTAGTAAGATTCTATCACATCTTCAAAAGTTGATGCATATATATGTGTGCACACAATAAATAAGTCCACACATTCCTTTTTTCATGTGCCATTCAATGTGTGGCACTTACTATGTGTTCAATAAGTACTTACTGGAATTTTTTAAAATTAGAAAATAAAGGCATAAAAGGAAAATAACCCCTCATAATCCTACCATGTAGAAAGAATTTCTGTTTTCTGTTACATATGATTCCAACCTCCTTTCTATGCATATAAAACATTTTTATAAAGTGGGATCACACTTTATGTACTGTTTTGCCACTTGAAAATTAGTTCTCAACATTTTTCTGCCATGAATTCTTATACAACACCATCTGAAGAGCCATAGAGTTACGCATCATACAGATGCTCCATAACTGAAACAATTCCTTAGTGTTGGAGACTCCAGTAACTTCAAGTTTTTCACTTTCATAACGTTATAATAAATATAATGTGTTCTTTATGTACTACCTCAGTTATATTCCCAGGATAAATTCCAGAACATGCACAAAATGGAAACAACCCAATGTTTATCAACTGATGAATGGAGAAATAAAGTGTGTGTGTGTGTGTGTGTGTGTGTGTGTGTGTGTGTGTGTGTGTAAATCAATCCAATGGAATATTATTCAGCTATAAAAATGTAAGAAACACTGATACATATTACAACAAGGAGGAACCCTGAAGATATTATGTAAAATGAAAGAAGCCAGATACAAAAGGCTACATATTGTCTGAGTCTATTCATTATATGAAATGTCCATATCAGCAAGCTGATTAGTGGCTGCTTATGGCTGGGGGTGGGAAAGTTGAAAGAATAAGAGGGTGATAGTGTCTGGAGCACTATTTTAACTGGGGATTGAACCTAGAGGGATTTTGTGACTAAGTCACATCCCCAGGTTTTATTTTCAGACAGGATGTCTCTAAATTGCTAAGGGCCTTTCTAAGTTGCTGAGGCTGACCCCAAACACATGATCCTCCTGTTTCAGCCTCCCTGAATCACTGGGACTACAAGCATGTGCCAGCATGCCTGGCTATATTTTTTTTAACACATAAAAGAATACAACAATTTTCAATAATCAGAAAAATTAGCTGTAGTGTCATTACATGAAATGTGAGATTCTGGGTCAATATAGAAATGGCAGAAGGAATAAGATGGTTGTATCCAATTCAACCAAGAATTTTTAGGTGCCTAGTATATGTCAAAAAACTGGACTAGCACCATATCAGGCATAGAATTGAGACACGGTCTAGTGTTGCTTCTATGTCTAAATGAAGAAAACACTGAAGCTCTGTTCTCCTGACAGGGCATGTGCTACTCCTTGGAAAGGGTGTTGATGAGTTGAGTCCATTAACATTCAGCATTATTATTGAGAGATGATTTATGTTTCCTGTCATTTTGGTTCATTTCTAGTTATCAAGTTGAAATAGATTCTACTTTGATTAACTATTCTTTTAGTTTTAGTTTCTGTATGTTTTTATTTGCATATTTTATTTTTTCTTAATAAAATATTTATTGAGTGTGTTTTATAATGCCAGCTTTCTAGTTGTGATTTTTTTTAACTTTTGTTTATTATGGATGTTATTATCTCATATTAAAATCTGATATAATTTAGTATTCTATGCAGAATCCGTTTTGTTTCAGAGCTTAGTATATATTATTTCAAGACCTCCTAGCTTTTAGGGTCTTTGAAAAATCAGCTGAGATCTGGATCGGTTTGCCTCTGAATATGACCAATCATTTTTCACTATCAGGTTTTTAAATTCTATTATAAGTAAAATTCTATACTTATTCTGTATGTTAGGCATTTTCATTCTATTGTGTCTAGGAGTGTTGTAATTCTATATATTTGGAGTTGTATATACCTCCTGTGTTTAATTTTTCATTTCATTCTTAAGATTTTGGAAATTTTTAGTTATTTTGTTGAAAAGATTGTTCATTTTTTGTTTTGAAATTCAATACCTTCATCTATCACAGTGAATCTTAAATTTGGCCTTTTCTTCTTCTTCTTCTTCTTATTATAATATATATATATTTTAAATTCTGTTCATGGTCTGGTAACATCTTTTCTCCATGATGAACTTTATTTTCAAGATTATGCACTACTTCTTTATTACCTGAATATTTGTCCTTTAAGTCATCTAGTGTATTGGTGATGCTTTGCATTGCATTTTTAATTTGGTTTATTGATTTCTGAATTTTGAAAATTTCTGATTGATTTTTCTTTAGAACTTCTATTTCCTTATTGATATTTTACTTCTTGTGTCTTCTCTGTGATTTTACTTTTTACATTATCTTTTATCTCATAGATCAGTTGAAATATATACTTTCAAAATTGCTTCTCTGATATTTTCTTCACTGTGGTTTTTGTGGAATCTGCTTTTGAGTCATTCTGGTTTGTTTGGCATGCTTTGTTCCCTTGCTTATTCATATTGTTTGTGTGTCTATTCATGTATCAAAATGGATCTCTAACAACAGAACTTCTATTCTGTGCATTTCTAGTGATCCTGTAGATATCTTGTGGCTCACAGATTGTGGGGGAGCCAAGTAATTGCAACCAACTGTGCATAAAAAATATAGAACAAAATTGCATAATTAATTTTTATTTTCACACAAAGTTAGTTGTCACAATAAACAGAAATGTATCAACTTATATCAGTAATGACAGTAAGTAATCATGAGTTATATCTTTCATAAAATAAAAGAATAGGTGTTTTCTATAGCTTCAATTGTATTAATGTTGCTTTAGCATTAGTGGTGGTGTGTGGAGAGTGGAGTCTCTGTTTCCTGATCATCATGTGAGCTGCCTCCCTCTGCCACACTATTCTGCCATGATATTCAGCCTCACCTTGAGCCCTGAGGAATAGACCCTATTGTCTATGGATTGAGATCTCTGAAACTATGAGCCCCTAAATAAACTCTTCCTCCTCTACTATTGTTCTGGTCAGATCCTTGAAGTCACAGCAGAAAAACAAAACAAAACAAAACAAAAAACCTGAATAAAACTGTGTCACACCATTTGAGTTTTGAAATCCAGGAGTTGAGGTCAGTAACTCAGTATGAGGAATCAAAGGATCAAAGGTATGGGGTGACATTCTTCAGAAAACAGAGGTTCACTCTGAGTTCTCTCAAATAAGGTCTAATAAAATGCTATGTTCTTATAGAGAGGCAGGGAATCCTTCAAAACATCAAATTAGGCAAGATATTTGGAAGCATTTCAAAGCCACATTATAAAAATGACCCCTCAGAATTACTTTATTGCCTGTATGATATTAATCAAATTTGATCTTAAATTAGCATCTTGTTCAATGCTTCTATTTTTAAGACAGTATAAACACTTTGCTTTCCCTAATTCTTTATAAGACAACCTTACTATTTTGCTAACTCTTCATTAATAAGGTAAAAAAAAAATATTTGATATTGCTTTTTGTGTTTGTGTGTGAGTGTGTTAGTTTTCAATCACTAACAAATATCTAAGATAATCAGTTTATAATGAGAAAAGTTTTATTTTGGCCTATGGTTTTGGAGGTTGCAATTCATGATGCTTTTGGCTCCATTATTTTGAAATTGTATGAGAGACTTGTATTACTTGTAATGAAGACTATATATGTATGTAACCATTATATAATGTGGAGGACTTTATAGACTTATATTTTATAGCATATTAACTGAAAATCAAGGATTTATGCACAGTGTGAGAGGTTTTCCAGATCATATACAATAAATATGTGTATACATTAGGCTCAGAAAAACTGGATAGCAAAGTTTTCAACTGTAATGACAGAATACTTTGCAAAATATACCTAGAGGAAGATCACTTTCATCATGTTTGGCTTTTGAAATGTTTTAGACAGGTATGTTGATAGAGTTAGAGCTACTGAAATATGCTCAATTATGCTATAATTCTTTTTATTTTTTATTTTTAGTTGTAGATGGACACAATACCTTTATTTTATTTATTTTTATGTAGTGCTGAGGCTTGAACCAGTGCCTCACACATGCTAGGCAAGCAGTCTACCACTGAGCTACAACCCCAGCTTATGCTATAATTTTTAAAAGTGACTTTAGAAAAAATACAGGTGGGGTATATGGATATATAAATAAATGTCCATATTTATAGAATTTAAATATCCGAAAATATGGAATATAAATAATGGATCAAATGATATAATTGATTTATTTTTAGATAATAAAAGTTGACAGCAATTTTATGGTTTTACCATTTAAGTTTGTCTTAAGACTTGAGTAACTATTTAAATAAGAAAAGAGGAATTAATTCTAAGAACAATATGTTTTAGGTTGAATATAAAGAATTATTTGTGATTTGATGACACTTTTAAGATGCTAATGAATACTGGTGTCTCCCCTCTTCTTGTTTTTCTCTTCTTTAAATTATTTTTTATTTATATATGACAGCAGAATGCATTACAATTCTTATTACACATATAAAGCACATTTTTTTCCATATCTCTGCTTATATACAAAGTATTTTCACACCAATTCGTGTCTTCATAACTGAATTTTGGAGAAGGGGAGAGAAAACTTGAAGCTTCATCTAAATATCCTTGTGCAACAACACTCCTTTTTATGGAGTAATAACGATACCCTTTCTAAGATTAAGAAGAAAATATATCCAACGTATTTGGAAATTCGTGCCCCACACCAGCAAATGCTTCCCATCGCTGTGGTCTTCCCTAGGAAGCTCTATCCGCCACGGCCACGGCCACAGCTATGGGCAGGCGAAACTGCGCAGGCGCGGCACTACCCGCGCCTTCCGCCTCGGCCTTGCTGGTGCGCCCAGGAGCTAGGAGCTCGTGGTTCTCCGAGTCCGCCTGCCACGCGGGCGATTGTCGGCTGGTTGCCCATCGCTTGGCGCCTGCGCAAATGGCGGGCGTCCGTCACCATGACAGCGCCTGCCAGGCCGGGTAAGCAGGGGTCCCCAGGGCTTCCGGCTGGGCGGGCTCGGTCATAGTGCGCAGCGCGGCCCTGAGCCCCGAGCTCGCCGCCCGCCTTCCCGAGCCAGAGCCCGGAGTTGGGCCTCTCTGAGAGGCTCCTCTGGCGGCAGGGGAGTGTTTCAGGTCCTCTTAGCTCTCCTCACCTAGTTTTCCTTGAACTGAGCGGCTCCTGGCGGCCGGGGATGGGCGCGCGCCCACCATCCTGTGGTAGAGAACCACGGTTCCCGGGAGGGCGTTAAAGAAAGAGCGTTTAGGGCGCCCGAGAACGGCTGGTTTATTATTTGGAGATCTTGGTTGGTTTGAAGGGATCGTGACACTTGCCCAGCCCATAATTTCAATGGACAGAATAGGGAATAGCCCATGGTCAAGTGCGCTGCTGCTTTGGGAATTGGTTGAGGGTTGACAATGCAGGGAAGGCATGGAGCACGGCCTGCCACCTTCTCGGTGTACGACTTTTGCAAGCTACTAACTAGTGTTTGCTGTTGTTTGACCCCTGGAACCCAAGGTGTTTTAATCCGCGGACGTCCAATTCCCCAGAAGGTTACAGTCTCTCTTACATAAGCATGAGTGGTGGCATTAGACAGCCTCGGTGGCGCATTCCCTCATCAGCTTAGATATTTTACAGAATGTAAATATAATAGGTAATCTTTATGGGGCATTTAAAGTATATTGAAGTAGGTCAGAGCTTTCCAGTACCAGGATTTGGACTCATTACTAGTAGTAACTTTTTGGTGTTTTCTCACAATCCTGACTGAAGAGTAAGATCATAGTAAATATAAATTTTTTATCCTGCATTTTTCCTAATATCACCATGTCACAAAGCTTTCTATAACAAATAACTTTAAGTGACTGAATTTTTTAATCAAAAATTATACTGTAATTTATTTAACCAATTTCCTCATGTTTCCTTTTTTTTAAAAAATTAGAACTCATGCAGTAATGAACAATTTTTTATTATTCTTCCTCAATTCTGATTTAAAAAAATCTTATGCAAGATTTTTGTAACAAGAATTATTGAATCAAAGAATGTGAACATTTTTTAGGGCATAGTTAAGCCTCATAGAATGTTTAATTCTGAAAGTCCAAATCTCAGACTAGGCTCACACTCAAAAAATTAACCACTCTCATTATTAAGCTGTAAAAATACAGATTTTCCTGAATTAGTGCAAGGTTTACAAAATGTTGGAATAAATGTGTGCTCAGGTGAAAATTTCCAGATTGTGACACACGCCATTAAATAATAATAATGAATTCTAATCTCATGAACAGTTTTTGGCTTAGCTAATTCTTAACCAGTTTGTTTCACTAGGTGAATCATTTTCTTCCCTTAACTTTTTAAAAAATAGTATCTTTTCAGTGTAAAAAAATCAAAAGGCACAATAGGATTTTTAGTGCAAGGTTCCCTGCAGTCCCTCAGTCAGTTCCTCTCCACACAGGCATGTGTTACCATTTCTTGTATATCCTTTAAGAGGTTCTGTGTACAAGCCACATGTAAAATATATAATATGTTAATATATGTAATATGCATAGTCTTTCTCCCACTTTCTTTATATACAAATTAATTTTATAGCACTAGTTCTTAGCAGCTTAGAGTAAGTAAGTTTATTATATAGTTCTAAAAGTCTTCAAAACAGTATAATTCAGTAGTTGGCAGTGTATTCACAGACTTGTGCAACTATCACTACAGTTAATTTTAAACTATTGTCATCACCAAAAAAAGAATTAAAATCCCCTTTATACCTCAAACCATAGCTGCACATCTACTTTCTATCCCTACCTATTTATCTCTTCTGGAGGGGTTGTGGTTCAGTGGTAGAGTGCTAGCCTAGCACGTGCGAGGCGCTGGGTTAGAGCCTCAGCACCACATAAAAATAAATAAATATCTATTCTGGACATTTCATATAAATGGAAATGTACAGTGATGTGATCTTGTCTGTATGACTTCTTTCATTTTGCATAGGATTTTTCAAATTGTGTTCATATTGTGGCATGTATCAGTATTTCATTTCTTTTCAGGGTCAAATAGTATTTTGTTGTATGTGCATATGACATTATTTTATCCATTTATTTGTTGATGGACATTTAGATTGGTTATATTTTTTACTATTATAAATTGTTGTAGTTGATTTTGTGCTGATATATAACAGAGACCATAGACTGGGTAATTTGTAATGAGCAGAAATGTATTGGCTTACAGTTTTGGATGCTGAGAAAGCCAAGATGGAGGAGCTAAAGGGCTTTCTTGCTATGTCATAACGTGGCAGAAGGAGCATAGCTGAAGAGCAGCAGGAGACAGAAAGAGACAGTGAGGGAGTACAAGACAGAGTGTGCCTATTCCTATTATAAGGACATTAATCCGTTCATGAGGGTGGTGCCCCCATGAGCCAAACATATCCCATTAGGCCTTACCTCTCAACCCCACTACCCTGGATCATAGGTAATCAGAGGCTTCTTAAATTCTAAAAATATTCATACAGTCCCTGACTTAAGATGATTTGACTTATGATATTTTTGACTTTATATGGTGCAAAAATATACTGGTGCAAAAACATTTCATTTTCCATGTTCATATAGTATTTGATAAATTGCATGAGATTCAACACTTTATAGTAAAATGGGCTTTGTGTTTGGTGATTTTGCCCAAGTATAGGTCTTCTAAGCATGCTTAGTAGAGTAAGCTAAGCTCAGATTTTCAGTAGGTTAGGTGTATTCAGTGCATTTTTTTTAATTTATGATATTTCCAACTTACAGTGAATTTATTAGGACATAACCCTATCATAAGTTAGGGAGCATCTGTATATAGTTGTGGTTAAGTACAATATAGCAATTTCACTCATTAAAAGGGCAAGAAATTTTTTAAAAATTTTAATTTGTTATATATGACAACAGAATGCATTACAATTTACATTACACATATAGAGCACAATTTTTCATATTTATGGTTGTACACAAAGTAGAGTCACATCCTTCATGTCTTCATATGTGTACTTAGGGTAATGATGACCATTGTATTCCATTGTCTTTCCTACTCCAAGAACTTTTTAATTCTAATGTTTTAGATTCTTCAGTCACAGTATTTGTAAGTGTTTCATTGGTCATTGTAATTATACATAGTAGTGGGATTCGTTGTTACATATTTGTACATGCACACAATAGAAGAATAAAATTTGGCTATTTTGTTGCCCATTATTATTAATTTATAAATTGCCTTTATAAAATTTCAAATGCAGTGTTTAGTTGAAAGGTGCTATGGAAATATCTTATTATGAATCATTATCTAACAACTAGATTCCATTAAGTAACCATTTATTTAAATCATTTGGTCTGTCTCAAAAACTTTATTTGTAACAGCCACATTAGTAACATTCTATCATGAGAATATACTATGATTTAATTATCATCCTATAGTTGGACATTTGTTAGGACCAATAATAGGCCTTCTATAATGCCTGGCTTAAATATTTTAAAAATGATAGCTATGCACTGCCATCTAAGTCCGAAAAGTCTCTGACTCTATCCTGTATGCTAAGTAGGGCCATGCATGGTGTGTTGAAGACTGGGGATAGTGGATTCTCCCGCTAACCCTTCCTTCTTTATTCTATTGCCCATCATCTAGGGTGGTTGCTGGGTCCCTATGCATATTAATAAGAAGTTTAATTATTTGCTCCTCTGTTCACTGATAAAATATTACTTTTATTTGTAGTTTCTGATAGCCTTTTTAAGGTTTGTAACTGTTGTTAGATGGAGATCAAATGACTTACACATAGGGAATTTGTAAGCAATGTTTAAGTGAAAAAAACAATAATTAGGGATGTTAATATTATGAGAAACTTTTTTTATGGTGTGGAAGATCAAACTCAGGGCCTCACATGGGTTTTTTCCCTCTTTTTTGCTTTTTAAAGCTTTCAAAACAGTTCTATATTAGAAAATGGCATAATATGGAGTTGGCCTGGATACAAGTATTTTTTGCCACCACCTGCCTTAGTCTCAGTTAACTTTCATTTTAAAATATATAATTATGAAAAATGTTGTATGCCAAAAGTAGTTGATAGACATGAGAATTATTTATATTTGTACATACTAGATAAATCTATGACTGTTAATTCGAGTTTACTTAATATGAGGGTCTGAGAATCATAATTTGAAGATGAATATGTAGCAAAATATGAGATTTGAATTTTATTTTATTTATTTACTTGTTTGTTTGTTTGGTGTTTTGAACCCAGGGGCCCTTAACCACTGAGTCATATCCCCAGCCCTTTTTATTTTTTATTTTGAGACATGGTCTCATTAAGTTGCTCAAGCTGACCTTGAACTTGTGGTCCTCTTTCCTGGACCCAGTCTCTGGTATTACAGACCTGCACTACCATGCCTGGCCTGTCATTTGAATTATAAATTGTCAATAGACAGTAAGACTTTAGGTAGAGAAAACAATTAAATTGCACAAAACTTAAAAGTTTTAATTATAGCTTTCGCTTTACATAAATTAGGGTCACATTCATTAGAAGACATTGTAAAATATTCTGCTCTTAAATTTCTGCTTTTTTCTGGTTTTATTTTCTTTCTACATTTTTATGCTTCTGGTGTTCAGACCATCTTATATATCTACTAGTTATATTACTCATATGTATTATATACCCGTCACATCATAAGTATTCTTTGTTTTTTTAATCTTGTATTTTCCTCAGGCTAATTACTTTGTTATCCTCCCTGGATAAGTCTTCTGTTCATTTTTATTATTATTTTTTTTATTCTATCACCTAGCCATCCCTTTTCTGGGCATATACTCAAATAAAATCACTACCTCTTAAAGATATCTCTATGAACATTATTCACAATACTCAAGTTATGGAAAGAACTTGGATGTCTAAAGGCAGACAAATATATCAAGAAGATATGCTATGTCCACACATTGCACATGCATGAGCATGCATTGGGTATATGTGCCTATGTGCACGTGCATGCACACATACACACACACACACACACACACACACACACATATACACACACATTCAATGTAATATTATTCAGCTCTAAAAAGAATGAGATTTGCTATTCACCATAATATGGATGAACTTGAAGGACATTATTGTGCTAAGTGAAATAATCCAGACACAGAAAGAAAAAAAACTCATGACTTCATTCATATGAGGAATCTAAAATTTAAAATTTGAAATATACAAAGATGGAGAATAAAAGTGTGGTTACTCAAAGGAGGAATGATGAAACGTAGGTCAGAGGATACAAAGTGGCAAATACATTGGATGAACAAATATAGAGATTTCATGTTCAACGTGAGGGTATATGTGATATTATAGTGTATATGTGATTTATGCTCAGTGAATAGAGATTTTAGCTATCTTGCCACAAAAACTTTAAAAATAGGTAACTGTATCAGATGACTGATAATGTTAATTTGCCTCATTTTAGCAAGATTTTTACTATCAATATGTATCTATATGATCTATCTTATTATACATAATAAAACATTTTAAAATTTTACCCATTAAAGAAACATTCTTTTTTCATGTAAATACTGTCATTTTAGGATCTTGGAGTGAAAATATACTGGAATATTTTCTGAGAAATAACCGTATTACAACAGAAGATGGCACTGAGATCATCTGGTATCATGCAGCTAACCACAAGGCACAGATGAATGAGGCATTGAAAAGTAAGTCAGTCCAGTTTCTGATGTTTGTTTTAAAGAGTAGATTAATTCAATACCTTTTTTTGATATCTAACCAAATTTTTTTAGTCCTAATCTAGCAAATTCATTGGACAAAGGAGGGCATTCTTCTCTCTGCTTCCACCTGAACAGTGAGAAACAGCTGTCTGGATATTTGTGTTTGCTAGAACTTTCTTCAAAAGGACTGTTCCAGAATTTGGATTTGGGGATGATGGTGGAAGTTAGAAATTATCTCTCAATTAAGCTGTACCCACTGACCTAGCTTTATAGGTAATATAAGTAATATTTTGAACCCCATCTACTAATTTGGCTACCTTATTTTTCAGAATTCTTTCAGAAAATGAAATGCTGTTTGTTGAGCCTTCAAACTGCATCGATAGCCTGAAGGCCCTGTGCAAACTGGCCTGTTTTTTCAAGTTCTCCTGTCCCAGTATGCTTAGTTTGCATCTGTACCAGCCTTAGAGTCCTCTCATGGCCCAGCTCTTCTCCTCCTCTGACTGCTATATACATTCTTTCTGGAATGCTCTCTTCTCACAGTTTGCCTGGCTAACCTCTTAAACATCCTTTGGTATCAATTAAATTGCCTGTTCCTTTATGAAGACTTTTCTTGAACTCAGAATCACAATTCAGGATAGCTCCCTGTACTCTTCCTTCACATGTGAACTTCTGTGTCCAATTTCTTTTATTTAGCATATTTTTAAAGTTCATTTATGTTCTAAGGTCTATCATTATTTCATGTCTATTTATGATTGTATCATTTCATTGTATGTATATTGCAGTGTGTTTATCCATTCATCAGTTGATAAATATTTCAGTTTCTTATTTTTTGATACTTTTACTATTGCTATGAACATTCATGTACAATTTTTTTGTGGACATATATTTGCAGTTTTCTTGCATTATGTGTCTATAGAGTAGAATTGCTGAGTCATAGTATGTTTAATTTTTTTAAACTGCCATATATTTTTAAAATGGCTCTATTTTTTATATTCCTACTGCTGTGTAGATAAGGATTCTAATCTTTCCACATCTTTGCCAACGTTTGTTACTGTGCATTTTTAAAAACAGCCATCTTGGACTGGGATTGTAGCTCAGTCGTAGAGCACTTGCCTAGCATATGTGAGGCACTGGGTTCAATCCTCAGGTGCATACAAATAAAAATAAAGGTATTGTGTCCATCTATAACTAAAAAAGTTTTTTAAAGATAGCCATCTTGTGTGGTTTCTTTAAAAAATATTTTGTTGTAGATGGACACAATACTTTTATTTACTTGGAAAAATTCAAAAGTAGAACACTAGTTTAAGGTAAATTCATTTAGCTTCTTGGCATGTTTGCTCATCTGTAACAAATAAGGATTAAGTACAGTACCTGACATGTAGTAGTTACTCAGTGTTAGTTTTCTTTCCTTTCTTTTATCTTCTTTAAGAGGGACATGGCATCTCCTGCAGTTCTACAGTTTTTCAGCATTAACTTAAGTTCTTTTATTTGGACAGGTAATGCTCATATGATAGAGGCCAATGTAATTCTTCCAAGTAATGGATCAGAGCATGCACAACCAGTCATGGCCCATCCCCTTGAAACAAACAGTGATAATACTCTATAGGATTGGCTCACTGAGGTTGTGAAGAGCAATAAAGGCATCAAGCTGGATTTCAAGAGGTATTTGTACAAACATGCTACTGGCTGTTATAGAGTAACTTGGGGGCAAAATTAATAGCCACACATAGTCTGACTATCTACTTCTGTATCTTTTCCAAAATGAAAATGGATTTATGGACTCTAGTATGTTTCAGAGTGGACCTAAGGCCTACTGAGCTGTTTTCTATAATTGTTTCTTTGAGGCTAAAGCTAATTTTTATAAAGGGATTTATCATGCATGATCATTCTGATAACAGATTGCTAAATCTAAAGTTCTTTTGTTAATAAGTAGTCTTGGAAGGAAAGGTTCGGAGAGGTTTTGTTTATGTGTATTCAGTTTGATTTATGTTGATGTGTAAAGGGAATAATTTGGAACTTTTCAGTAACCAAAGAATTGCTTAAAAATACTATTTTGGAGACATTGATAATGAAGAATGAGGCTAAATGTCATTACTTCTATGTGCCCACCATAGGAAATTTTGCTTTTAAGTATTTTGTTGTGAAAAATTATAGGTAAAACCAGGAATAAACTGTGACACCAGAAAAGCGGTGATAAGCCCTGTGAAGGCTGCTGCTATTGAAATCCAGGGTTGGCAGTAAACCTGCCTCATCTCTGAGTCATATTTTAAAATTGAATTATCCTCTCTGCCCCCAAAAATAATTATTTGGAGATTTTATGGGATTTTTAAAGTGACTAACCATTTCTTATGGGGCTGACTATATCAATAAGCCTCATTATTCTGTTGGTGAACAAATAAATATACAGAATCTTGACATACAGGGGTTTTAATTGACTAGGTTCAAGAGTTAAAGAGCTATCTTAAAATCATCAGGCTTTTCGAGTGATGACTGGTTCAGCTCTGTTTTATGGACAAAGAGACTTAGTCGCAGAGAGATTAGGTGATTTACCTAAGGATGACAGCTAAGCTTTGCCAGCTGAAGTAGCACCAGATCCTAGGCATTCTCTGCACTATGATAAAGCATCTGATCCTTGATACTTGGCAGTTTAAAGTTTTAGAATGCCTTGCCTTTTCATGTGCTCATTTTTTTTGTATATCTACTATTGCCCCTTGGATTATTGACTGTGATCTATTCTTTGGCTCCCTATATATTAGCCTGTTTATTCTTTAATTTTTTTAAGTTTTAGATGGACACAATACCTTTATTATATTTATTTCTTTATTTTTATGTGGTGCTGAGACGCAAACCCAGTGCCTACCACACACTAGAAAAGCAGTCTACCACTAAGCTACAACCCCAGCCCCTGTTTATTCCTTTGTGTGTGTATGTGGGGGTGGGGTTCTGGGGATTGAACCCAGGGCCTTGTGCATGCAAGGCAAGCACTCTACCAACTGGGCTATATCCCAGCCCCCCCCCCCCACTGTTTATTCTTAAATGCTAGCAGCTACCCCAAAAGAACTGGGCCACTGAAAACTAAAATTTTATAGTGATTTTTTTCCATAACATTTGAAGGGGAATGAATGTAAATTAATGGTTATAAGAACACTTATTACGCATCAGACACTGTTGTAAGAGCATTACATGTATTTTTCATTTAATACTCGTAACAATCCTAAGAGGTAGATCGTTGCTGCTATTCTCATTTTCCAGATTAGGCAATGGAGACCGAAGGGATAAGTAGCCTGCCAGAGGTCACATTGTTGGTAAAAAGAGCTGTCACCCCAATTGGAGAGTTCATGCCCCTAACCAGATTGCTGCACTACCTGTGTGAGAGGAGCTGAATGATATTTTAGTCAATGTTTAGTAGTTCTTATTTTATGCTTCTAGGTTACATGCTTTAGTATAAAAATAATAAGTTTTTAAATTTTATTTGGAGTTTTAGCCAACTCCAGAGTTTAAGCAAAGAATTATTTTCCTTTAAAATGTAATTTGAAGTTACTTATTATAATATCAAGTATAGTTTATATTTTGTCATCCCCAATGTGTATATAAAACTTGTAGGAAAGTAGGATAAGATATTCAGTACCATGCTATTTTGATTTCTATAGCGATGTGGTATGTTTTGTTGATGTTGTTTTCTGTTTTTGTTTTTGCAGTGCTGGGGATCAAACCCAGGGCCTCACACATACCAAGCAAGCACTCTACCACTGTGTCACATCCCCAGCCCACCTTAGTAGTATGTTTTGAAATTGGGTCTTATGGTGCCTCCAGCTTTATTCGTTTTGCTCAGCATTACTTTGACTATTCTGGGTCTTCTGTTGTTTCATATGAATTTTAGATTTGTGGTTTTAGCATGGCATTGATACAGTACAAGACAGGAAGAATTTAAAGCAGAGAAATGAGAGTATTTAAATTAGAATCTACAAAGCCAAACATTAGGGCTTCTTGAGCCATTCTAGGGCCTTCATTTCAGGAGCAGAAGAGTGAGAAGACTTGAATCTCTTTCACTCTGCTGATATGTGGGAGAAGAGGAGTGAGAGACCAGAAGCTAAATGCTAGAGCCTGGTTTCTCTGGTTTATTTCCCAACTTACTGAGAATATTAATTTTTCCTCTTAAGGTAGGAGGCACAAAAGGAGTGGAGAGAAGAAAGATAGAAGCACAGATGGAAGTGTCCTCCCCTAAGATGAGGTAAAAGTGTGGAGAGTGTTGCTGAGTGTTCTCTCCAGCACCCACCTTCATAATGCTTAGCCTTCGCTGCAGTTAACTTTCTTGGAAATGAGCACTTCTAAAGGTTCAGAAGGATTAATCTTAAAGGTCAGAAGATAGAATTAGAAGTAGTGAGGTTTTCTAGTACATTATGTGTATAATTTTAAAAAGTAAAAGTGATGTAGGCTGATTAAAACCTTATTGTTTTAAAGTACATAGGTGTCAGCTTCAGTAGATGTAGGGAGAAAAGAAAAAAAAAAGAACCAGCCTTTCAATTTAACTAAAATATCCTTGTCTCTAGTTTATAGAATAGGTGCTTACAGTAAAAGAAAAATAAATGTGGAACTCATAAACGCTTTAAGGAAATATAGTTTTTTTTTGCTTTCTAGTTATTTTTAGAAATGTGTTTATGTCTCCAAATTCACCCAAAGAATACATGAGGGAAAAAAAATATTTCTTTTTTTTCCTTTAAGGTCTTGAGCTGGTACTGGAGATATAGTGCCTGGACACACTAGGTATTTCATGACTGTGTATGTGTAGGTTATGAGTACATTTAACATTTATTGTCTTATTTATACATTGTCTGATGTGTGAATATTTATGTCTTATATTGTTTCACACTTAGTGATCCTAATATGGAGAGCTTTGAAACCCCTATTTGGTCCATAAGTAGTGGAATTATTTAAGTACTGATAGAACTTTTAAGTTCCTTTCATGAATAATAAGTATAAATCAACATTTTGAGATACCTTAACTTTCTCTTCTGTGTGTGTGTGATTTTTTATTTTATTTAATTCAGGTATTATTATATTACATTTTTATTACAAATTCAAGAACTTTAAAACCATTAGTCTAAAATAATTTCTTTTTACTCTAGAAATATTTCTCATTGTTACCAAACTATGTTTTTAGTCTGGCAGCTGTGAAACCATCCATGATACTCTTAGAAAATGTGAAGAGGCACCTAAAGTGTCCCATATGGATTAATGCTGATATTCTCCCTGGTCCAAATGGAAGTAACAAAGTAGTAAATGCAAAACCATTTATAGACACTGTGACATTCTTTTTTCCAGATGTGACATTTTCCTTGTGTTGGACAACAGGATGGCATCCTGAGAAAGTCAATGAAGGTGATAATGCTAATAATTTATTTTTTGTTGGTCAAATTAAAATATTCTTCAATTATAAAAATAACATCTTTAATATAAAGTAAAAAAAAATCATCCCATAAAATGTAAGAGTAATGGAGAGAAAGACCTGACCCAACAGGTATGTGTATGACCCTTCTGTTATTTTAGATAGATACTGTGTGTATGGTAGTATCTTATCACAGAGCTTCCGTGGCAAATATTTATTTGCAAAGTCTAGAATAACCAAAATTGCCTCTTTAAATTCTTTGAACAAGTCCCAAATTGGTCTCTTTCAACTTGTTAACTGTTTTAGACACCCCCATCTTCCTTAGAGCAAACTCCATATGTCAGATGTCAAAAGCTTTTCAAATGATATGAAACAAAAAGTGGTTAAAAATTTCAAATGTTTCAAATGATATGAAACCAAAAGAGCACAAGTTCTGCTCCCAAGTCATTGGACAGGGCCCTCATTATGTTCTTTGTGGCTGACAGGAGAGTGGGAAGCCAGAAGACATTCTGTAGGCTGGATCCCTTCTTTTTATTCTTGTCTTTCTACAGGTGGACCTCACATTCAGTTTGTTCCTGGTTGAAACTTATTACACTATTGGGTTTATCTATTTCTTCATACATCCCTATGTAGTGATTTCTAGATAATCAGCCAGTAAGCAACTCTCTGGGCCATCTTACCCACATGTTAAATATAAAATCATCAACTAAAAGACATTAGAGACTATCAAGATTGTCCTGTGGATTTCAGGGTGTTCAGTTTCTATTCATGTGCTTTTTCCTTTTCCACTATGCTGAGAATGGAATCGAGGGTTTTGCACATACTAGGCAAGTGATCTACCACTGAGTTACAACCCCAGCCCCAGATGTAAAGTTTTGCATCCAGAATAAATTTAGAGTAACTACTGTCTAGTGAGTAGTAACATTTAGCTAATAACCAATAATTGGTATAATCGAGAAAAAAAATCATATGCTTTAACCTAATTCCACTTTAATTTTCTAATAATTTAGTTTTTTATTAGATTAATTAAAGTATATAGCCTATAATTTGAAATGTTTGAGGATGATAAACTAGAAACTATCTGATACTGCTGTACTGGTTCTAAACTCCATTTCACTGTTTAGTCTAACTCTAGTCTTAGCCTCAGGCTGAACTGAATGCAGCCACACGTGGGTCTTTGGATGTCTCCAGGCTACTTTTCCCTTCCTAACTTCTCATCATTGCCAACTCAGGCTTTATCCTCCCTTAATTCTTATGTTGCATAGTTTTTTTAAAAAGAGAGGTCATAGGTTTATAATAACAAAGGCATAGCTTCTGTTAGCAATCCCTTCTTCTAATGATAAAAATATTATTTTCTAAAAACATTTCTATTTATCAGGAATTAACTGCCAAACCAACATATTGACTTAGGATTTCTATGCTGAATTTAACTTACGATACTTTTTACAACCTACTTTTGAGTTGACGGTAATTTTTAAAAATATTTTTATGATGTTGTTTATAAACAGGCAAGTGTGTTAACATGTCCTAACATGATCAAATTTTCCACTATTTCTTTTCTTTTTTTTTTTGGTACCAGAGATTGAACCCAGGGGCGCTTAACCACTGAGCCACATCCCCAGCCCCTTCTTTGAAAATATTTTAGATACAGGGTCTTAAAGTTGCTTGGGGCCTTGTTAAGTTGTGCAGACTGGCTTTGAATGCATGATCCTCCTGCCTCAGCCTCCTGAGCTACTGGGATTACAGGCACTGTGCCTGGCACTATTTCTACTTTAGTTAAAATGTACAAATAATTTGGAATAGCCAAAAATAAAACGGATTTGAATTGTCACTTGAACAGCTAGTAAATACCCACCACCTTATTTTGAGAAAGAAAATATAACTAGAAAATCTCAGTTTGTAGAGAATATTAATGAATATCAATGATATAGATATATCTAAGAGAAAAGCTTTAGAACCTTTAAAGTAAGTAAAAATAGTGTCAAATTTGTGTTTTTTAGAGAATAAAATTATGGCATTTGCAGGTAAATGGTTAGAGTTAGAGAATATCATGCTAAGTGAAGTAGGCCAATTCCAAAAAACCAAAGGCCGAATGTTTTCTCTGATAAGTGGATGCTAATCCATAATGGAGATGGGGTTAGTGGAGGAACTTTGGATTGGCCAAAGGGGAGGGAGGGGAGCAGAGCAGGCATGGGGATAGGAAAGATGGTAGAATGAGACAGACATCATTACCTTAGGTACATGTATGATTACATGAATGGTGTGATCCTGTGTACAACAAGAGAAGTGAAAAATTGTGCTCCATTAGTGTACACTGAATTGAAGAGTATTCTGCTGTCGTGTATAACTGATTAGAACGAATAAATTAATTAATTTTAAAATTTTGCTTTTTTTTTTTTACACTTGAGAGATTAGTAAAATCTTTTTGGGTTTTTGTTTTGTTTTTTGGTGCTGGGGTTGACCCCAGGGCCTTGTACATGCTAAGCTCATGCTCTATCACTGAGCTGTACCCCCAGCCTCCAGCCACAGTAAAATATTCTTTTTTTTTTTAAAGAGAGAGAGAGAGAGAGAGAGAGAGAGAGAGAGAGAGAGAGAGAGAGAGAGAGAGAGAGAGAGAGAATTTTTTTAATATTTATTATTTAGTTCTCGGTGGACACAACATCTTTGTTGGTATGTGGTGCTGAGGATTGAACCCGGGCCGCACGCATGCCAGGCGAGCGCGCTACCGCTTGAGCCACATCACCAGCCCAGTAAAATATTCTTAATGTTTTAATTTTTTCCTGTTGAATTTGCTCTAGGGTATTTATGGCATGATTTTTATCTACATTTCCCACTTAAAACATTTCCTTGGGCTGGGGATGTAGCTCAGTAGGTAGTAAAGTGTTTGCCTGGCATGCACTGGGACAAGGGTTCGATCCCCAGCACTGAAGGGAATTTTTTTTTTTTTTTTGCGTTTTATGTTATTTAATTCACTCCAACTCCAAATGGAAATTTTTATGAATTATCTATGAATTTACCTGTAGATTATCTATGGATTTACCTATTAATAGGTAATTTAGTTTTTTATTAATCAACTCACAAGATTCCAATCAAAAACTTAAATTTCTTTTCCTTTCAGGGTATAGTTGGACAATGGTGAAGGAGATGGAATATATATGCAATGAACTAAATCAACCTGTGACATTCCCTGTCAGAGCAGCATTAGTTAGGCAATCTTGTTCTCAGTTACTCTGGCTGTTAAAGAAATCAAACAGGTAAGTATTATTAGTTTAACAATATAGAGTATACATGTAAGACAGAAAGGGCATGAAAATTGAAAGACAGTGTGAGAGAAAGAGACCGAGAGAATGAAAATAGTATTTAAGTGCACAGACTCCTGCATTAGCTGAAACTCCATGATGAGCCTTCACTTATTTTACATCCTATTCCACAGGAAAGTTTAGTAAATGTTTTCATCGTTTTATTATGTTATAAATTCACAAAATTTTATGAGTAGATTAAATAGTTTCTCTTTGAATTTCATCATAATTTCAGAAATCTTTTTCATATAAAATTAGTTGGACCACATATTAACTACTAAAATGTATTATAAAGTTAGATATTTTAAAACAGTTTGGATACTATGTTTTTAATAGACTGGTCAATAGAAAGTTTAAAAATAAATCCAAATCTATCATGTATAGGAAAAAGCTGGCATTGCAAATCACTGGGACAAAAGTTTAATAACTGATGTTAGAATGGCCATTTAACTGTGCAGGTAAATCAATGATGACAGCTTCCTTTTTCCTTCTCCAAAATAAATTCCAGTTGAACTAAAGACTTGAACATCAAATAGTAAATGCATAAAAATCCTGGGATGATATTTAAATATAGTAAATATATTTTTCTCCTTAGTACAGAAACTATAAAGGAAATTTTGATACATTTGAATACATAAAAATGGAAAGATTCTGGTAAAATAGTACTTTTTATATATGTCAGAGAAGTGTAAAGAATTCTAACACATAGTTTTTACAAATTATCCAGAGAAAGATCTAGATTAATAAATTCATTAGATTGGAGAGAATAGCAGAAACTGACATAGATTACTAGAAACAGTGTAAACTGGCCAGTATTTTTTTTAAAAGAAATTGGCAGAGAGCCATGAATTTCATCAGTGAGGACTTATCTTATTAGTGGAAGTTCACATAAGCACACAGAAATAGGTACTAAGATATTCTTGAAGTATTTTAGTTGTGAAAAGGACTTGAGACATTCTAAATCCCTATCAGACAGAAACCAGTTGAATAAATTATGGTACACCCATATGATGGAGTATTATATACTCATTACAGATAGTGCATTAGATGCTATGTTTAATAAGGAATGTTCTCTAAAATAATTTTTAAGTGAATAAGGTACCAAAGATAGGTGTAGTTTGATTCCATATGCATGGGAAAACAGGATGTATAAAAGTATTTTTAGATGAATTTAGAATCATTTGAATCAATGGCTGCTAGCATTATGCTTAAAGAGAAACATTAGATGGTACCAGACAAAGTCCTAGTTAGGTTCTTTGTTTCAAACAACTGAAACAAATTCTGGCTAACTTAAGCAGGAAAGAGATTTATTGAACTACAGGGAGACATCCACTCTTTGCAGTATCCTGTGATGCTATTAGACATTCTCTTATTGCAAACCCATCATTTATTTATTAACTCTGCCTCTGGTTTTGTTTTCATTAACGTTGGAGAACTGCATGGAAATCAAGTAGCATACTGTATTAACTTTTAAAGATTATTATTGAAATTAAAGCATTCAGTTAAATGAAAAATTGTAAATTCTCAGAACTCTAGAGCCCTTGAGAATATATTCTCATGCCTCCATCTGAGAAACATTTATAATACAGATGAACTATATTTTCATGAAAACATAGTACTCAAATAATCAAGCACACAAGCTCCAGAAGACTATGGGAAAACATGATATATAAAAGTACATATATAAAAGTACACCACATTTGTGAGAAAATTCAGTGCAGGCTGAATTCCATTTCTGTACATTTTATATTGTCTTTTAACAGTGTGTCACAGTGCTTTTCAAATAGTCATGTTCAGTCCTATGGAATTTTCAATTCACAGAGACATCTGATAACCCAATAGACCTCAATCAAAAATAGATCTTTTAAACATAATCCACATGGGCCTGTAAAAGCTGAATTAACACAGAGTATTCTGTGGACATGATGAAAATTATTAGCTGCTAACTAGATATTCCTGAGCTGTTCAATGTGGCAGTTGATCTAAGAAATCTAAGAGTTTCTCCCTATTAAGCAGAAAGTATTTCTTAAATATCTAGTGTTAGATCTTTCAAACTGGAAAGTACTGGTTTATGCAGAAATAATTTATTTTTTCTATAGTTTTTCACATGTAAGTAGGTCAAAACAAAAAGCTATTTAAATTAATATTATAACAAAGGTAAAAGTAATTTTTTAAAGCAGGCTATTTTTCCCACAATAAAGTATCTTATCTTTCAAAAGATATTGCAAAAAAAAAGGTGTTGTTGAAACATATATTTAGGCACAGTGATGTGATTATCTTCACCCCTTATTCTGAATTTATATAATGCATTTTAAAAATTAATTTAAAATTAATTAATCCTTGACCCATATTTTCACAATAAGGGTGAGGTGTGACTGGTAGGAGAAAGTTTTTAAGTAACAAATTCTAATATAAACAGTGAATTACCACTATTCAGAATATCGATTAATACAGGCCAATGTATAAATATGTTTAAATAAAATCTTCTAAAAATGATTTAGAAAGCATTTTAGGATTTTTGTTATATCTTAGGATTGTCATTAGAAAAGTTAATTATTGTAGCACTGTACTTAACAAGTAATTATTGAGAGTATCCTAGTGAATAGGATGCCAAATAATAAATTGTATTTTATTATTTGTTTTAGTTATGAAGTGCTAATTGTTTTAAGTATGCATTTTTATTCATATATTGTTTCAACCACTAAGAGTGTGTGTGTTATAAAACTTCCCTGTATTAAAGTGCTTTCATCTAGTTTCTTCATATAAAAAAAAATTGCCAAAGCACTTGGCAGTCTCTATGGGGAGATTTAAGCCTCTTTTTAGTGATATAATACAGATAATTTTCCCTTCTCATTCAATTTATCGCCTAAATATATGCTAAAGGAACTAGATAAAAATGTGTAGCTAAAAGAACACTAAATAATCACTACTAATGAAAAAATAATTTAGAATTCATTTCAATACAATCTTATTAATGTACAAAGACAAATATGTTTGTATATTAATACTTAATGTAAGTTAGCATTATAATACATTTTCTTTAACCTCATAGTAGCAAATATTTGAAGTTAATATGTATATTGGAATATAACACGTGTGTGTGTGTGTGTGTGTGTGTGTGTTGTTGGAGATCAAACACAGTTCTTCACACATGCTAGGCAAGCACTGTACTGCTAAACTACAGATCCAGCCTCTAAATGTTTTATTGAAAAAATTTAGTTATATGTATGGATGTTTTTCATAGTAGCCAGCATAAAAGGCCAACACAATATTAGTACAATTAATTTTTTTTCAGTTCTTCTATGAGCATTTATTTAAATGATGTCTGACCTATAGGGTTAGACTACTAAGAAAGAAAACATTTGAAAATTCGGAGGTTGTATCTAGTTATTGTCATACAGCTACTGGTTTCCTTAAATTAAATATCCCCTCAATAAATACAGTAGGAATACATGTTCTTTGAATAAAAAATACAAGAAATCAAAGATAAATGCAAAAAGTCCGAGTTCTTTTCCCCACACACTGATCTTCATTGTCGGAAGCAACAGACTATAACCTAATAGTCTGGGGTGTGCAGAGACTGTCCATACCACTTTCTCCTCATGCTATTCCTCCAGGTGGTTGCCAAGTTCCACAGATTCTGCTTTGCCACCCTTCCTACCATCATCTCTTATCATTAACTGGTCCCCATGTCTCCGGTCTTGTCCCTTTTTAATCTGTTTTCCACACTGCCACCAACCCATTCTAAAATTGAATGTTTTCCAAGATGCAATTCTGATCATGATGTCATACTTGAAAAAAAAAAGCCTTTTGGGAACTTTCTGTCACCAGTGGGATAAATGGCTTATAACTACTGGCGCTTAGAAATTGATGGTCCAAATATACCTTTGGTTAGTACAATTGTTTTTAGACTTACCTAGTTACTCTTTCTATGGAGTATAGGATCATTTTTCATTCTACTAAGTTTCTAATTTTGTAGTTTGACTGTTTTTCTAATTATCCTATAGAAAAAACTATAAAACATTTTTGTCATTCTTAGAGTCCTGGAAGGGCTTATATTGTTTGAGATAGGAAGAAATAGTAAATTAATTTTTTTTAAATTAGGGCAAAATCACTGAGATATTTATTCAATCATTAGTGATTCAAGCAACAAAATTTGAATAAGATTCTGCCAGAAGACTGAAGGTTAGAATTATCTTCATGGTGGATGTAGGTGTTTTAATTTTGTTCCTAATAATTATCTCTTATTATCTGATGTTTTGGAGTTTACATAAAAACATCAGCCTTGTTTATCTTGATAACATGAATCCTCAGCATTTAGAACAGTGCCTAGCACACTTCACAGGGATTTACTAAACTCGTGTTAAAGGGAAAAACCAAATGCTCATAGGCATTCTTTAATCATAGAGACTTAGAAATCAGTGCCTTCTGGAGAGAATTTTCTGGTTTTTAAATAGTTACAAGCAGCAATGTTAAACAAAGAGTTTTAGAGGTTATTTAGATTACTCTGGTGTCAGGTGCTGCATAAATCATTTTGTGGCATGCTCTAATGTCATTACTACATGATACATGACAAATACAATATAAATATATACAGTACATTATTTGTACAATACAATATAAATAGTATACTACAAAGATGTTATGGCTTGGATGTGTGTGTACCCCAAATGCTCATGCATGAGGCAAAGCAAGAAGATTCAGAGAGGAAATGATTGGGTTACAAAAGCCTAAACCTGCTCAGTGAATTAACCACCTGCTGGTTAATTGAGTGGTAACTGAAGGCAGGTGGAGTGTGGTTGGAGGAGGTAAGGCATTGGGGGTGTGGTTTGGAGGAATATATTTGTATCTGGCAAGTGAAGCCTCTGTTTCTGCTGCCTGATCATCATGTGAGCTGCTTCCCTTTGTCATACTCTTCTGCCATGATGTTGTGCCTCACCCTGAGCCCCAAGGAATGGAGCCAGCTGTCCATGGAATGAGACCTCTGAAATGTGAGCCCTGAAAAAAACTTTGACCTCTACAGTCATGCTAGTTGGGTTGTTTAGTCACAGCTGCAAAAACAGCTGACTAAAACAAAAGAGGAGTGGCTTCTAAAAAAATAACACTTCCCAGAAGATGCGCAGCAATGTTTCATTCACCTTTAAACAAGATCTTCATCTTGAAACAGTCAATAATGCATAGTACATGAATGAATCTTGTGATGTTGAGAAAGCCATTGAAGTAGGACAGCATTCATTCTTTGTCAGGGAACTATAACAATGAACTGCCAATCAGTTTTTGCTTCTTGCTTAAGCAGCTGGTGAACTCATCCTGCTGTAGAAGCCACAAAGCATGGAGAGGTTCCAATTCTTGACAACATACCTGTTCAAGAACAGTTGCTCTGCTGAGAAGTTGAAGTTTTTTAAAGTTTTTTTTAATCTTAAACAAGCAAACAAATATATAACCATCTTTAAAAATTTTTTTTAGTTGTAGATGGACACAATATCTTTATTTTATGTATTTTTTTAAATGTGTTGCTCTGGGTTGAGGCCATTGCTTTATATACGTTAGGCAAGTGCTCTACCACTGAGCCACAACTTCAGCCCTTCAACTTCTTTTGACTCTTAGACTATTCATATTATTTTATTTGTATAATGGGGACTTATAGTTCAAGCAGGATCATGGCAGAGGTTTAATTCCCAGTCTTACACCTTTTCCTGGAAAATATAAAAAACACAAGGAGAATGACAATAATATCAACAAAATCTCACATGCTGAATTATCAGCAAACCAGAAGGCAGAAAGAATAAAAACCTCTCTGAATTTCTGATTACTTGTAAATGTTCCAGAAGCAATTGAGACCGATATAAGCTTTTATTAGAATCTTGGCCATGTAGCCAGAGTCTGTTTTCTGATCTCAACTTACTAGGTGTGCTTATGGGACCACATTTTGGCCAGCAAACATCATATCTGTTCACAACATTTTTTTTTTCCTTTTTCTTTCAACATTTGTGGGTTAGAATGTGAATAAGATGGTAAATGGCAGCCTTCACTTTTGTGCATGAGAATACTCTTGGAGTTAGTAGAGGAAGAAGATAGAGTAGAACCTGAGCTCTAGATGACCATGGAAACAGAGACCCCCAGCCACCTGAGTCCTCATTCCTGCCGTTGGACAATTTGGGAGAGAAATACAAAGTCTGTCATGTCTGAGTCACTGTATTTTGAAATTTCCGTGTTAAAACAGCTTAACCTGTGCTCTAAACAACATACTGGCAGCCGGATGCAGTGGTGTATGCCTATAGTCCTAATGGCTTGGAAGGCTGAAGCAGGAAGATCGTAAGTTCAAAGTCAGTGTCAGAAACTTAGGGAGGCTCTAAGCAACTTAGTGAGACCCTGTCTCTAAAGAAATTACATTTAAAAAAAAGGCTGGGAATGTGGCTCAGTGGTTAAGCACCCCTGGGTTCAATCCTCAGTACCAAACAACACTAAACAAAACAAAATAAAACAAAACAAAAAAACATACTGGTTATTTTTGCTTGCTTTCCTCTTCTACTAGAGATTTAGAATCAACCTATTGGTTCAAAAGTGAAAAACCCTGTTATTTTTTTTTTTTGAAGAATAATTTGAATTAACATCAAGAGAATTGAAGGTTTATTATGTTAAGTCTTCCTAAAGACATATTAAACATACATTTGTACAGTTCCTTTTTTGTATTTCTCAAAAGCATTTAAGCTTTTCTCTACTTCAATATTTTACATTGTTTATGAAGTTTTTTTTTCCTACTTAGTATTTTATGTTAAGTTGCTATTTAAAATAGGTTCTTTGCTACCATTTTATCTTGTACTGGTTGTTTTTTTATATATATATAGTATACATGGGTGTGTGTGTGTGTGTGTGTGTGTGTTATTGATTTCTGTAAATTTACACTGTGACCTTATATATATATATATATATATATATATATATATATATATATATATATATACACTAAATTCTCTTATTCATTTTTAAAAGTCTTTCAGATTATTTTTTTTTAATTTCTAAACAAAAAATTATATTCTTTTCCATCATATTAATTTTATTTGTTCCCTTTCAACCTTTATACCTCTAAAAATTTCTTTTTCTTTTCTAGGTATGTTGCTTAGTACCTCCATAACAGAGATTGTCACTATGGGGATTTTAATTCTCCAGAAGACAATGCCTGAGGTCCATTTCAGTTGTCAGAGCTTGTGTGTGTGTTGCAGGGACAGGGATTCCTTTGTCTTTTAGTGACAGAGGCCAGCCACACTTCTCTAAATACCCTGTATTACACAGGACAGCCCCACACAGAAGGCAATAGTGTCAAGATTGAGAATTCTAGAAAAGTATTAAATAATAGTATTGCTAGTAAACATATACATCTCTCTACCTTTAATGTACAAGTTTTTAGTAGTTTCTAGTGATAACAGTCTAAAGAAATATTAGTATTCTTATGGATAATTGAATTTTACTAAATACCTTTCCAACTTGTATAAAAATACTAATGTTTTCTCTGTATCTATTAATAAGATAAATTATCTTGATATTTCATAGTATTTAACCATCCTTGCATTCAACACTTTATTATGATATATCAGTCTTTTAACTTGCTACTCAATTTAATTGCTAATATTGTAATTAGAATTTCTGCATTAGGAAGTGAGCTTAGTCTGTAATTTTTTTTCCTTTCTCAGTTTTAGGCATGAGTGTCATGCACATTTCATAAATAAACGAGGGATCTTTCCTTTTGGATGTATTAAAATAATAATGAAATGGCCTGAACCTTTGTTTTGGTAAATTCAATAGTAAAATGGTTTGGGGAAAGCTTAACTAAATGACTTTTCTATTTTAACCCCCTTTGTGGTACTGGGGATTGAACCCAGGGCCTTGAGCATGCTAAACACTGAGCTGTATCCCCAACCCTTTCTAACATTTTCTAACAGGTTCTTATTGAATTACCTAGTCTAGCCTTAAATTTGTAATCCTCATGCCTCAGTCTTCTAAGTAACTGAGATTACAGGCATGTTCCACCAGGCCCGAGTCTATTTTCTTCTTGGTAAATGATTTTTTTATGTTTTCTATCTCTTTGGAAATCAATTTTTACAAATTATATTTTCCTAGAAAATTGTTCGTTTCATCCAGGTTTTTAAATTTGTTCAGATATGGTTGACTGAAGTACAGTTTATTACTCTCCACTTCTAAGTCTTTAAGATAATTCCCTTGTTTATTTGAGCTTTTCCACTAGTGTCTTGATTGGATTATGTGATTTTTTTTTCTTTTTTAGTTTATTTTTATTTTTTTATATTTATTTTTTAGTTATAGGTGGACACGATATATTTATTTTATTTTTATGTGGTGCTGAGGATCGAACCTGGTGCCTCACGCATGGTATGCAAAAGCTCTACCTCTGAGCCACAACCCCAGCCCCAGTTTATTTTGTTTTTAAGAATCAACTTTTGGATTTATTTATTTTTATCGCTTCTGACTTATTATTTTCTGCTTTTTATCTCTATTAATAGAGATTCTACTTTCTGTAGTTTCTTTTCTTCCTTTGGATTCTTAGCTTACTTATATTCATTTTTATATTTGATAATATATTTATAGTCATTATTTATATTTATCAATGTAAGCATTTAAGACTGTTTTTTTCCCTCTCTCCATTTCTTTGGCTCTATCCTATCACTGTTACGTAGCTTTTCATCTTATTAATTTATAAATAATCTGTAGTTGTAACTTTTTCTCTTTTGTCTCAAAGGTATTTAGAAGGAAATTTTTTAGGCACCTCAGTGGTAGAATTTTTTCATTTTGTTAATTTCCAGCTTCATTGTCTTGTAACTCGATAATGTCTATATTCATACTTTATAGACTTTGTTGAAGATCAGTTTACTGTAAATCTGTGGATTTATTTCTGGGCTTGGTTCTGTTCCATTGATGTGTGTGTGTCTGTTTTTCTGCTAATGCCGTACTATTTTGATTACTGTAGATTTTTTTGTAATGTAATTTAAAATTTTTTTGTAATTTTTATAATGTAATTTTAGGAGTCTGCCTGTATTTTTGAGGATTTTTCATTCATATTCAATTAATTTTAATGTCATTTTAAATTAGGAGTCCGGTGCCTCCAATTTTATTCTTTTTGCTCAAGATTGCTTTGGCTATTTGAATCTTCCATGGTTCCACATGAATTTTAGGATTGATCTGTTTTTATGAAAAATGCCATTGGTATTTTGATAGTGATTTTATTGGTTGCTTTGAGTAGTATAGACATTTTAACAATATTAATTCTTCCAATCCCTGAACACAAGTTATCTTCCTATTTATTTGTGCCATCTTTAATATCATTCATTAATGCTTTGTAGGTTTTGGTCTAGAGATATTTCACCTTCTTTGTTAAATTTATTCTTAAGTAATTTATTCTTGTTGATACTCTTGTAATCAGAATGTCTCTTTTAATTTCTTTTTTGGCCAGTGTGTTGTTGGTATATAGAAATGCAAGTGAGGGCTGGGGTTGTGGCTCAGCGGAGCTGTCGAGTGCTCCTCTCATGCGTGTGAGACCCTGGGTTTGATCCTCAGCACCACATAAAAATAAATAAATGAAATAAAGGTATTGTGTCCAACTACAACTAAAATAATAATAATAGTAAATAAATGCAACTGATTTTTATATGTTGATTTTTATATCCTATAACTTTATTAAATTTATTACTTCTAACAGCTTTTTTGGGGAGTCTTTTAGGGATTTGAGGTGGGTACTGGGGATTGAACTCAGGGGCACTCGACCACTGAGCCACATCCCAGCTGTATTTTGTATTTTATTTAGAGACAGGGTCTCACTGAGTTGCTTAGCGCCTTGCTTTTGCTGGGGCTGGGTTTGAACTCACGTCTTCCTGCTTCAGCCCCCTGAGCTGCTGGGATTACAGGCTTGTGCCACTGTTCCCAGCATCTTTTAACATTTTATATGTATAAGATAATTTAATCTGAAAACACAGACAATTTTATTTCTTCTTTTCCAATTTGGTAAATTTTTAATTTCCTCCCTCTCCCCTCCCCCTTCCCCACCCCCTCCCCTCCCCCTCTCCCTACCACTCTCCCTCCCCTCCCCCTCCTCCTTCCCCTTCCCCTCCTCCTCCTCTTCTTCTCCTTCTCCTTCTCCTTCTTCTTTTTTCCATAATAGATTTGATTAGGACTTCCAGTAATATGTTGAGAACTGGTGAAAATGGGCATCCTTGTCTTGTTCTTATTCTTAGAGAAAATACTTTTAGCTTTTCACTATTGAGTATGATGTTAGTTATGTGCATATCATATATGGGCTTTATTATGTTTAGGAATTTTCCTTCTGTACACCTAACTTGTTGAGTTTTAATCATGAAAGGATTTTAAATTTTGTTAGATATTTTTTCTACACCTATTGGAACAATTATATGATTATTATCATTCATTCTATTAATGTACCATGCCACATTTATTGAGTGGCATGTTTTAAACTGTCTTGCATCAGAGGGATAAAGATGATTGTGATATATGATGGTTTGAAAGTGCTGTTGGATTCAGTCTGCCTATATTTTTTTGAGAATTTTTCATTCATATTCTTTAGGTTATCAGCCTGAATTATTCTTTTCTTGTAGTATCATTTTCTAGCTTTGATATTAGGGTAATGTTGGCCTCCTAAAATGAATTTGGAAGTATTCTTTCCTCTTTAATTTTCTGGTAAGGATTTGAGAAGAATTGATGTTAATTCTTCCTAAAACATCTGGTAGAATTCAGTAGTTAAGTCATCTAGTACTGTGGATATAAAAAGGAAATTGATATTGAGTAAAACTACTAGCTTCTTTCACACAATTACATGCTGTTTCTTTTGTGCCTTTTTGTTGTCTTTCAGAATTATTTTTAATATAATTATTTAAATATGTAATGCATGGGTTCAAAAACCAAATAAACAAATGGTTACACTATGAAAATCCTCTCTCCATCTGCCTAATCCTCCTGCCCAATCTCACTAACCATCATCGTTAGCTTCTTGTTAACCACAGTTATTATTCTCTTCATGCACATCAGAGTAAAATATGAATTTATTCTTATTTCCCTCTCCTTTTAAAACAAGAGACCTATTTTATACACTTTGCTTCTCAAAGTGGGAGAAGGAGGAAAGGTAGAAGAGGAGCCATGCAAGGAGAGGAGGCTGAGATGGAGCAGGGATGCACAGGTGCCTTCTTAGGTGATGGCCGTGTGCTATTTCTTGCTTTTTATTTTGGCTACAGTGGCATTCATTTTATAATGATTTGTTAAAATCTACATTTATGTTTTATGTACCATGCATGTTTTTTCACAATAAAAAAGTTTAATAAATGAAGCCTATGACTTGATTCAAATGAGTTCAATTTAATATTCAGCAATTTTATTTCTCCCATTTCAGTTTAAATACAATAGAGGAATATTAAATGACAAAAAATAACACTGGAAAGCTATTCTTTTAACCTAAATGATCATATCTGTGTCTTTTTATAAGGTTTGTCACCATGGTGCCCATAAATTAGTAGATTCCATTTTAGCCAAAAAAAAAATAATAATAATACAGGTTTCAAAACTAATTTTCATTTTTTTCTATTTTGAGTTCTTTGATGTAGTTTAAAATTCTTTTTGATTTGTTATATGATGCTGCTATGCAACAAAATCCAAAGTACTTTCTTTTGTTATTATATTTCCAAAATGATGTTACTATTTTTAAGGGCTGGAATGTGTCAATTTAAGACCAGATGCCTCAGGCAGTTATTTCTTATCATTAGTAGAAGAAATGCTTTAAAGATTTTTCCCTTAATTCTGACATGTTTATGAGAAAATAAATATGAGCTTAACAGCTTTGCATTTCCCTAGACTCTAATGCAATAGTGGTATTATCACTGGAAGAAATGAAAATGAGGAGTGTAAATAACATTTAGATTCTGAGCATATTCATATATCCACACAAATTTGCATATGTTGTTTTTTAACTCCTCAGAAGGTGATATAAACTTATTCTGTTATTGTTTTTTAAAATATGTTTTTACTTGTAGGTAGACACAAAACCTTTATTATTTATATGTGGTGTTGAGGATCAAACCCAAGGCCCCTTATGTACTAGGCAAGTGCTTTTCCACTGAGCCAGGACCCCAGCCACTGTTCTGTTATTCTTTAAAAAAAAAAAAAACATTTATTTTTTAGGTGTAGATGGACACAACACAATGCCTTTATTTTTATGTGGTGCTGAGGTTCGAACTTGGGTCCTGCCTGTGCTAGACTAGCGCTCTACTGCTGAGCCACAATCCCAGCCCAGTGTTCTATTATTCTTAATGACATCTCTTGGCATTCTCACATCTCATACAAACCCCCAAAAGGCATAGTGAGTGAATGGGTTGACTATGGTGACTATGAGTGTTGGGAATGTCAGTAACATTTATGCTCTTTTCCAGTTGTGCTTTGTACTCTGACCAGGTTATAGGTGGAATTTGTATGTGGGGGGATGAATTCCTTGATTAGCAACACAGTCTCTTCAGTTCCTTTTCCCCAAATTAGACCCATTTTCATTACCATCAGTATGAGTTTCCAAAGCCATTTAATTCACATGGAGAGGTGATATAATTTAGACAACATCAGTGTGAATTTTTTGTCTTTAGTCTCTTTGATGTTGATGAAGGAATGAAATAGAAAAATATTAATTACACCATTGCTAATTAATTTTTTCATCTGTGTGCTTTTGATTCAGAGACAAATTGGAATATTTTTAGGCTTATGGGAATTGCTCATTTATGTTTCTTATTTTCATTTTAACAATATAGTTCTGTTTTATTTTAATACAGGTACAGGTCTGACAATTTGGGCTGGAAAAAATGATAACTATTCCATTGAAGATTTGCTTCATATTTGAGACCATTTTAATAAAAGTCAAGTTTTCTATGACATTTTGGAACCACAAAACCATGAATTTAAACAGGCCATTGGAATCAAATTTACTCTCTAAGAAGAACATCTTCTAAATTATTTTCTGTTTTGGTTTTGTAATCCTCTGCTTTGGTCTGAATTAATTGCCATATCTTGATTATAGGCTTGTGCTCAGTTTTTCTAATCAAAAAGTGCTTATTATATGCTTACTCTTTTAGACATATGTCCTTGTAATGCTTCATTTATATAAAAGATTTGATAAGAAGAGACTTCAGTGGGCTTAGTATAATAATAATTTACCAAATGTTTCCCAAGCTAGATTGTAAATTCCTTCACGGTAAGGGTACATACATCTGTATCCTTTGCTCTGCCTGGCATGGTCCTGAGCAAGGCATTCAGAAAAATATGTTGCTTCTTTTTTGATTTAGTAAAATTTGATTTACCAGAGAATGCCCTAAGGTATAATTTGCCTTTTGTTAATCAATTATTTTTTTCTCCCAGAAAATCAATTAGTTTTCTATAGAGAAAAAAAGAGTTTTGGTTTTGAATGCAGACAGATTTTCTTTACAGCCCCATTTTTGTCCTTTACTAGCCACAGACTTTGGGCAATTTTAATGACATCAACTCTCCCTTTCCTCATCCATAAAGTGGGGAGTAAATTGAGCATTCTCTCAGAAAGTTGTGGGGATTAAGTGAGACTCACATTACACAGACATCTAACTCAATGCCTATCACACAGTTAATGCCCTACAGATAGTTTCTTTAAACAAAAAAAGACATCTTATGATTACGTGCATTATAGATAGATGGTTCTAAAAGATACAACACAAAACACTGTAGACATATACTTAAATAGTTATAGTATTTCTACTTTAATATTCATCTCTAGTTGAGCACAGTGCTATTTGTCATATAACACCTAAAATTTCATTTTCTGTGATTGTTTGCCAAAATGAAAGGTGCAATTTCATATTAAAATTTTTACAATTGTAATAAAATTTTTTTAATTACAGTAAAAATTTTGTTTTCTACAATGACATATATTAATTACTTTTGTACAAAGACTTGACTTAATAAATAAACTGCATTTTGATGAAATTTGAAATAAAATTTATTTGTCCAGAAGAAATTGCTACTTGATTATCTTACCCTTGATAATATTTTTAAATATTAATATTATAATTCCTTTATATTGAGAAATCTATAAGCAGAATAGCACTTAGGTTAAGATGTAAAGGTGTTCTTAGGAACAAAAACACCCAAGGAAGTTATAAAATGTATTCTGTTAAAGTAAATTTTGAATGACTATCCATATGGGAAAAATAACCTTGAATCCCTACTTCACACCATACATGAGTAATTTGAGATCTTAGGCCTAAATGTGAAAGCTAAAACTATAAAGCATTTAAAAGAGAATAAGAATATTTTTGTGACTTTGGAATAGGCAAAAGATTTTTTTTTTGCTTTTTAATAACCAGAAAGCACTAACCAGAAAAGAAAAAAATGATAAATGAACTTTATCAAATTTTAAAACTTCTCATCAAAAAACCACCATTGACACATACCTGACAGGGCTTATATTTAAAATATATGAAAAATTCCTGTAAACTCATAAGAAAAAGCAAAAAAAAAACTAATTAGAAATGAGAAAAGACTTGAAAAGATGCTTCACAAAAGAAAATAGTCAAATGGCCAAAAGAATATGAAAAGGTTCACAATCGAATTATTCATCCAGTAAAGGCAAATTTAAACCACAATGGAATACCCATATATACCAACGAGAAGGGCTAATTTTTTTTTTGTACCAGAGATTGAACTCAGGGCATTAACCACTGAGCCACATCCCCAGCCACCTTTTATTATTATTTTATTTTGAGATGGGGTCTCTCAAATTTGCTGATGGACTCACCACGTTGCTGAGGCTGGCTTTGAGCTTGCTATCCTCCTGCCTCAGCCTAGGGAGCTGCTGGGATTATAGGCGTGTGACACCCTGCCTTGAAGAAAGGCTAAGAATGTTAATGAGGACCAATGGTGCATTGTAGGAAAGAAAGGAAAGCAGTTTGGCAGCTTCTTATAAAGATAGTATCTATACCCAGGGCCCAGCCATTCTCACTGTAGCATAAATTCAAGAGGAAAGAGCTAATATGTGTGCATAAAAAGATCTCTACAAGAATTTTCATGGGGTTGGGGCTCTACCTCAAGGGTACAGTGCTTTCCTTGCACATGTGAGACATTGGGTTCTGTCCTCAGCACCACATAAAAATATTGTGTCAATCTACAACTAAAAAAAATTTTAAAAATGAATGTTCATAACAACTATATTTTTAGCCAAAAATAAACTAGAAACAACCAACTTTCCATCAATTAGAAGATTGCTAAATGGCAAAATCACTAAAAATGTTTGAACTACTGATACGTAAAACAAAAAAAAGGTAAATATTAAAAACATGCAAAAGGAACAGTTTACATGAGCCACATAGTATAAGCATCCATTTATATGAAGCTCAAGAAGAGCCCAGACCAGTATATTGGGATAGAAGTCAGAACAGTGGTTACCCATGGGCATGGGTAGGTTATTTTCTAAGATGAGGCATATGGGAATGTTTGGGGGTTGATGAAAATGTTCTGTATCTTGTTCTTCTGGTTATTTCAATGTGTATGTAGTCAAAACATTATTGAACTGTACATTTTACTGTATGTAAATTATATATATGAATTTCATGTGGAAAGATGTTACAATCTATCTTGGCAGGTTGTAAAATAACATTATGGTATCATACTATTTATGTAAAATTGTATGTATTTATATTTATAGAAAAATTTTGGAAAGAAGTTCAAACACTAAAATAGGTAAATGGTTAAGTATTAACTATTTGTCCCTTCTCTAGTTCTCCAGTCTAACGTATTGAAATCCCAAAGCCTCCAAATGCTATTGCCCAAGACTGGCAAAGCAACCCTAACCCTAACTCTGATAAGATATTTATTCAGTTGTTCAAAAATTCAGAATGACTAACTTATGCTATGTGCATGATTTTAGTCAGTTATTTCCCTGATGTGAACAAAAGACCTGACAAGAAGTCTACTTTAGGACCCACAGTTTCAGAAGTCTTAGACCATCGCCTGCCGAAATTTTTTTTCTTTGGAACCCGAGGTGAGGCAGAATATCATGGTGGAAGAGTATAGGGGAGGAAAGCAGCTAGGAACATGACATCAGGAAACAGAGCGAGCTCCACTCTTCAGGGACAGAAAAAATACCCCAAAGTCACGCCCTCAATGACCCGCCTCCTCCAACCATACCCTACTTGCCGACATTCACCACCCAGTTAATCCCTACTAGGTACTAATGCACTAATTAGGATAAGACTCTCATAACTGAATCATTTTACATTGTCTCATATGTGAGCTTTTGGGGAACATCTAAAATATCTAAACCATAAGAGCATATATGGGTATATCACAATTAATTTTGTAGAACTATTACACACCAATTTAAAAATAATGAATAATAGAAGGAAGACCAATAGAGCAGAGAAAGGGAATCAGGGGAGGGGGTGAGTGAGCAAGGTATTAAAATAGAACAAATGATGTTATATGCATTTATGAATATGTCAAAATGAATTCCACTGTTATGTATGAATATAATGAACTAATAAAAAATTCAAGAAAAGCACAGATGATTTTGTCCCTGTAAGAGTGATAGAATTGCTAATTATTCAAATATGTACTAATTTATCCAGTGGGAAATTATTAAAAGTAATTTGGAACAGTTTGCTTATTTGCTAAGATTTTGGTTCTTTGCACACACACACACACACACACACACACACACACAGCCATATTTAATTGGATATCTAGTGAATATATAGAAAAATGCTCTCTAACTTCATTAACTAAGATGTAAGTCTCCCTAGTAGGAGCTTATAACCTACTTATAGTCATACAGTCATGAATCAATGCAAGAAAAATGACAGTAGTGTAAAGAAATCCTTTCTATAGAAAATGAGAGGATAATGAATAAGTGGAGCCAAGAACAGCTGATAATGAGGTCTTCAAGTAGTAGGGAGGGATCCTAGGGAGCTCTGCGGACCTCAGCAGCAGGAGTTCAGGGTATAGTGTTTGAGTAGCCCAATCAATGTCAGCCTTCTACTTGCTGTAATTACTTCTCTCCCCTCTTTATACCCATCATCCTTTAGTCTGGGCACCAGTCACCTGTTTTATTTTTTTAATGAGAATCCCATGAATCCTCCCAGCTCAGTAGGAATTCTGAGGAAGGAAAGAAACAGGCATCAAATATCTCTGTCTGATGTGCTAAGGTTCCTAACCTAAGGAGCTTATGTTCTAATAGGGAGAGAGAGAGAGAGAGAGATGTGAATGATGAGTTGCACACTTGCTAAAACTCCTCAGATCTGGGTGTGGTGAGAGCCCAAAGGAGACAGCAGGGAGGGCACGCTTGGGCTGTGTGTTGAAGGATGAATTGGGTTCACTCATAGGAAGGGCCTTGCAGTCGGAGGGGGCACACCAGCCAGTGGGGAAGATACTGATCTGACATAGACATTTTTAAAAATTACCTGTGGCATACTAGACTCTGAGGCAGGGCCTGCATTCCTTTTCTGAACTAAACTTTGTATCTTTTGTCTTAAACAGTGGGAGGCATTGCACCTTTCTTTTTAATATTTATTTTTCAGTTGTAGTTGGACACAATACCTTTATTTATTTTTATGTGGTGCTGAGAATCGAACCCAGGGCCTCACACATGCTAGGTGAACGTTCTGCTGAGCCACAACCCCATCCCCCCCATTCCCCCCAAGCCCGGCCCTGCACCTTTTAAGTAGAGAAAGGTTATAATCAATTTTGAGTGTTAGAAAAGTGATCAGAGTGACAGAGGAGGAGAGAGACAAATTAGGAGACTCAGGATTCTCAAAAGTGAGAGAAGATGAAGGACAGAATTATGATGGAAGCAGAGGGGGATGGAGAAGCTCAACAGATAGAGGAAAGGCTAAAAAGGAAGAATTCTACAAAGCTTAAAACTAGTCAAATGAGTATGGGGGAGAGGGAGGGGTTTAGCGTTTTTAGGTTGTATGTCAGAAGATCAGGTGATGCCACTGAACCCAAATAGAAAAGAGGCCAGGGTGTGGCTTTATTTCTCAGTAGCTCACTGATTTTTCTACTTCATACCAACTTTGGGGAGAGGGGGAATGAAAACTCCATCTGCCTGATTCTGAACTTATCTTCCATTTTAAGAAAGATTTTTCTAAAAAAATTAATCCTATCAGTTTTTTAAATACCATCTTCCCTGCTCTCCCCAGTGTGTATATACTTCTCCCCACCTAAGTAATTTTTACTTTACTACATATTTAAATTATTTCCTAATTATTGCGGTTTGGACATGAGGTAGCCCCCAAAGCTCATGGATGAGTAGATGCAGGGACATTCAGAGGGGACATTATTAGATTAATTTAGTGATTGATCCATTTGATGAATTAATGATTTGAATGGATTAATAGGTGATACTGTAGGCTGATAGGGCATGGCTGAGGAAGTAGGTCATGGGGGCATGGACTTGGGGACTATATTATGTCTGGCTTCTTTTACTTTAAAGCTGTCTCCGCTTCCTGGCTGTCATCAACTGGGCAGCTTCCTGCACCATGCCCTTTCATCTTGATGTTCTGCCTCATCTTGGGCCCAGAGCAATGGAATCATCTGACCATGGACTAAACCTCTAAACCATGAACCAAAATAAGTTTTTCATCTTCTAAGTTGTTCTTGTCAGGTCTTTTGGTCATAGCACTGAAAAGTTGACTAACACAGTAATCTTAATAAAGCTACCCACATGGTCCCATGATTGGAGGGAAAGAAAGCAGGCAGGCTAGAAGGACTCCCAGCCTCCTGTCCTCTTAAGGAGGTTGCTTATGTTCCTGTCTTGCTACAAGTACCAGTCGGACTCACCTGGTGACTGAACTGTCCTGAATCCGTCTGGCTGCTGCTGCAAAAGCTTCAATAAGGCTAGTCATTGTCCCTTTCTTCTTAATCCCTTCTGTGGAATGAAAGAATAACAGTTTTGGAAATTTAATTGAAATTTTGTTTGTGAAAGTCTGTTGCTACTTTTGTCAATTCAAGGGCCAATTAAAACAACAACAACAAATGCTTTCAATGTGTAGGTGTAGCTCAGTGGTAGACTTGCCTAGCATGCATGATGCCCATACAGTCCCCATATAGTATAAAATAAAAAAGAAACAGCAAACCAAGCAACCTCTGTGTTAGAGTAGAGGGCTTGTGCTCTTCACAGAACCTGTTGAGCTCTGCTTCCAAGCTGGGGCTCCTTCAAGGATTCTTCCATGACTTCCCCAGACAGAGGTGGACTTTTTCTGCTGCTGACAGTTTTGTGTAGGGACTGATAGTTGAAAAAGTGTATGGTGGTGTGCCCCAACCCTGCGGGTTCTGAGGACTTGAGGGTGGTGTTAATGGGGTTGTGATAGCTCATGTTTACCACAGGACATGATAACAGAAGGGTGCCCCTGTGTGTGCCTCAGATTCCATCCACATTCCTTCTATCTCTGATTTTGTAGTTCTGAGAATCACTCCAACTAACACTATGACCCCTTTTGGAAAGGAATCCAGAGTGAGTAGTGGAAGAAGTATCATTATGTCCTTTGGTAGAAGTGTTTTTCCCTTGGATGCCAAAGGAAATTTCTTTTCAAATTGACAGGAAGCCCCTTTTAATTGAAATATTTTGCCTGGCAATCAAAATTTGTGCCATTATAATCAACCCTTGATAAACACAAAAATATGGCTAAAAAGTCTTGTGGTGATTGAAATCCCCAAATCTATTTTTGACAATTAGTTTTCAACTTGTCCCAACTTTACATAATGCTATTAATAAGAAAAGGCTATCTCAAAGAACCTTCTGGTTGAAAGGACTTTATAGAATCTCTTTTGTCAAATGTCTGATCAACATCCTCTCTGCTTATTTCCAGAAATGGCAGTTCACATCTTTCTAGAACAGGCTTTTCCATAGAAAGAGAGTTTTGAGTAGCTACAAGGGAACTGAAATGTTTCTGTAACTTCATTTTCTGGTCCTAGTTTGTTTTTATCTGGAGGATTCTGGACTAAGTCAATCATCAGTCCTTAGAGTATTGTAGGCCAACTCGCTCATTTCAACTGAGTCCTTTTCTCTATAGGCTAAACAACACTAATTATTCAACCTATTTAAAACACTTTCAGGGTAGGTGATGGTGCACACCTATGATCCCAGCAACTTCAGAGGCTTAGACAGGAAGATCAGAAGCTCAAGGTCAGCCTCAGCAATTTAAGGTGTCCCTAAATAACTAATTCTCTCTCTCTCTCTCTCTCTCTCTCTCTCTATATATATATATATATATATATGGCTGGGGAGGTGGCTCTGTAGTAACCTCAGTTGTAAAGTGCCCTGGATTAAATCTCTAGTACTAAACAAAAAACAAAAACAAAACAAAAAAAAAGTGCCTTTACCATCTTTTTCATTTTCTTGTGTATATACTTTGGTTTAAGATTTGGTATCTTGAATTAAAACCACTGTTTCAGATATGACCTATGAGTGCAGAATCAGTAGAAGGCACTGATTAATCTTTTAATAACATAGTCTTATCCCTGTTGGCAATCCCAAACATACTTGAATTATATTAAGCTAGGAGTTAAATAAGTGTCATATTTTTCCCTCATTAATTGTCCATCATCTTAATCGTATGCAACTGATTTTCAAACCCTAAACTAATGAGATCCATGACTGTTAAGCTTTTAGGCTATTGGTTTTATTCCAGTGTTCTAGCCAATTAAGGTTCTTTAAAAATTTTTTTGTTAATGTTGTTAATTGCAATATTAACTATTCTTTCCAGTTTGTTTGTTTGTTTCCTACCTTTTAAGAATTGAAGACATTCTGTATCTGAGGCACATGTTTGTAATCCTAGCAACTCGGGAGGCTGAGGCAGGAGATCATAAGCTAGCCTTGGCAATTTAGTGAGACCCTGTCTCAAAACTTGAAAAAAAAAAGATTTAGAATATAGCTGAGTGGTAGAACACCTTTGGGTTCTATTTCTAGTACTGCAAAAAACAACAAAACAAACGAACAAACTGTAGAAATGGGCTGGGGTTGTAGCTCCAGTGAGTGCTTGCTCAGCACATGGGAGGCACTGGGTTCAATCCTTAGCACCAAATAGAAATAAATAAATAAAGGTATTGTATCCATCTACAACTAAAAAAAAAGAAAGAAAGAAAGATACTATAGACACATTCAAAGAAGGTACACAATATAAGGAGTTCTGGCACCAAAGAAGGCTATATAAACTCAAATGTTAATCTATTAAGAATTATGACTTCTCATTGGGCTAGACCCTTCTTGTTTTAATAATGTAGGTTTTGAGTGTACCTATAGTTCCAGCTATTTGGGAGGCTGAGGTAGGAGTATTGCTTGAGCCCAGGAGTTTGAAGTCAGCCTGGGTAACACACAGCAAGACTCATTTAAAAAAAAAAGTTTTATCATTATTCAGGTAAGAGTAACAACAAGACCCTAGGAAGTTAAAGCATCAGGAAATAAAAAAAATTTTAAAAACCTGAGGAATATACTTCTCATCACCCTCACTAGTTCATTCTCTCTCTCTCAAGTAAGCCATATGAGAATCAAATTGGATGCACATTGTCAACATTTGTCTCAGTAACTGAGACTGCCTGATGTCCTCTACTGAACAATTCTTACCATTAGTGTCAGCTACATTCTTGGAAGTACCAGTCCCAAGAGACTGAAAATGGTACCTGTAAAACTAGTTAAAGAAGTACCATCAGAATTTCACATGAAATCATACTTACATAAAGTTAAAAATATAATTTAAAATAGATCTTACACACACACATACACACACACACATGTACACACTGCAAATATCTGCACATTGGTATCCACAGTATATATTCCACTTAATGGAGTGAAAAGTCCCATGGGATAACTTTACAATTGGACTCCAAAAATCTCAGCACCTACAATGTTCTGAAGATGGCTAGCAGGTGAAAAATTCTTCCAAATATGGCCCCAAATTTTTAATCCCATAAAAATTTTGTCATGTTGGAATGAGAATATCAGATTTTTCTTGATTTTGTATTTCTTCAAAGTAACATATATGGCTGTTTCCATTGAAATTTGTAGAAATATTTATTATTAGTATTTAAGAAGTAAACATCAGCAATAATCAAAATGATATTTTAAATTTTTATTGATACCATTTTGTTTATGAACTAATCTATTTACATATTCATTTAAACTGTATCCTTACAACTTGAACACAAGCATTTTTCTTGACATTAACTCACAAAAAACATTTACCTACTTAAGAATTTCTGGTGCAATTTTAAGTTCTGAATAAAAATATTTCTAATGTGATGAATATTAATTTTTTCAAAACATCAAATGAAAAACCTCCCATTACTTTTTAAAATAAAAGCCACGAGACATAAATAATCACTATATACATTATAACTTGCTTTTGTCAAATTACCAAGAAGAGCATCATGCCTATTGTTAAGATCTCCCCCATTACAGAATGCAAAGCAATACTATTGTATATGACAATATTCTGGTTAGTACACTCAGGTTTTGTATAGTTTGGTTTATTCTGTTTTAGAATTGCTAGAAAAAAGTAAGTAATCTTTGTATAAACACCATACTTTAAAGTTATGTAGATAATGTAATCATTTTTAAATATTTTATAATAGTAGCATTTATCTTTTTAGAAGTTATGCATAGGTCCAAAAATACTACGTGATTAGAATGTCACACTGAGATTATCCTTATGTATCTTTATTATATGAATGTCTAATAACTGCATATTGAAATTAAAAGATATTGCTTAATATTGACCAAATATTTAATACATTTTGTCATTAAGTTTCTACTGGCTTTCTTAATTTTAAGTTTACCTAAACTAATCTAATAATTGGCCTTTCTTTTTTAAAATGAAACAAGCATTATTTTCTGTTTGTGATAAATGTCAACCTTTTTTTTCTTGTTGGTTGTTTTTTTTTTTCTTTTTGGAAGACAAGTATATATTGATGTAATTTAGGAAGAATGCTTTTTGAATTCTGTACTACCTTGTTATTGGAAACCTGTAGATGCTACTTCCAAAAATAACAGGAATTAAAAGATGTGGTACAAGAATAATACCATAAGACAGCAGTTGTATATAAGGTTGTTTAAAAACAACCAAAGCAAAATAAAAAGCACACAAAAAACTTGGCATAGGATATTAGTAGCTTGTAAAATCCCTGACTCTGCCAGATTGATACTGATTTAGCTGACACCAAAAATACGGGTGGCCTACTTTAACTATAGTGTTTTGACCTTTTAAATTTTTAAATTAACTCTTAACTTACCTGCAGTCAACATTTTTTTTTCAGAATTTGATCTTTCTTTCTTTGTACCTTGAGTTGATTGAAGTTAGAACATTTTAGAGCTGTCATTTTCTTTTATGCTTTTTGCATTGTGGAAAATCACCTTATTTGTTGACATAAAATGGTAAATAATTATGACTTGAAAACATTTTTTCCTAATAAAAACATTCTGAAAAAATTTTTTAAATCTTCAAAATATTGTGACCTTTCTTTGCTCATTTTTGTTTAAATGGAAAACCTGGACCACATGAAGGCTGATAAATATTGGAAGCTTTGAGGAAAAATAGCTTTCATTTTGTTTGAGAGAATTACCTTAGCAGAAGCTGTACAATATGCATATGTTCACAGTGCTTAATTCAAAACATAATATTTTAGTCTATCTAACCACAATGGGCTAACTAATTACAAGACATAAAAGGATGGACATTTAAGCTTTCTTTTCTAGGTGTGTATTTCTCTGACACAGACATCTGAAGACAATGTGTTTTGTAGCCTTCTCTTAAAAATTTACCAATTGCTTAATTTGTTCTGTTTGCAAAGACTGTCTCCTTAACAACATTTTTTTTTTACTTTTTAATTCTTTAGGGAAAATAGCAACTGTTGGCATAAGCACTTTTTGACCACAAGAAAGAAGGCTGCAAATCCTATTGTTGACATTGATATCTGAGATGGGAGGGTGAGGATTTACATTTAAGGGTGGCAGAAACCCAGGCCTGGTCTGCATAATATTGTGATCTAAAGGGAAAGCTCCAGAACCCCGCCTTTCTAAAACTGCAGGATTTCTCCTGCTCAGGGGCCCTGGGGGGATGGTCTCTGACAATTCTTTGGAGTCTGACAACAGTGAAGAAGATGGCAAGAGGATCTTCTTTTTTCCTATAAATGCTTTGCCATATTCTAAAGTTGGTGGAATAAGGCCTTCGGAGAGCTGGGAATCAGAGTTGTAGTGATTCGCCCCTGAGTTTCTTTTTTGAACTATGCTTCTCAAGGTGGAGGTAAATATTGTCTGGTTAGGATCTGGGTCCTGATCAACAGGAATTTCAGCACATGGCTGATTTCCATCTGGAAACAGAAATTGATAATTTATTTCATCATATGACATCTTCCTCAAACCAGCCTGATCAAAAGTTCTGAGCAAATGCGCAGTATCTTTTACATCAATGCTTTGGTGCCTTGTGATGAATCGCTTAGAAAGTGGCAGCCCATTGGTTTTGGAGAATTCTTCCTCTGGTGTAATATCCAGGAGCTCCTCTTGCAAGGAGGCCACTCTGTTCTGGTGCTTTAATAACGGGGTACTTTTGATCCAGGCTGGACCCTGGGATAGCTTGGGCCCATTAGGGGACACTGCAGGCTTCCTCACGGGAGAGCCTGGTTCCCAGGTATCATCACTGCTTCCACAGGCCTCCCGGTCTTTAAAGCCAAAAAGGGTCAGTTCAGTTTCAGAAAAATGTGAAAGTTGCGATGAGGCTGTTTTGATGTCTATCTCAGAAGGAGTGGTGCAGGTGGCTGCGGAGTGACACCCATCGATGTCTGCAGGAGGCATGTTTAGGTACTGTTTGGTAGTGTGCCTCCCAGAGGGTGATTTTGCAGTGGTTATAATGATGACCTCTTTCCCCTTTGCCTTGCAAGCACTAAGGAGAACTTTCAGGGTCTCCCTGTCTTCTGCATTTATTGCATAAACAAGAGCTGAGTAACCAGGATGGTCTTGCAAGCTGAGGTCAGCTCCACTCTTTAGGAGCAAAGAAACAACTTCTGGACCAGCTTTTTCTAAGCAAGCGTGCATCAAGGCAGTTTTCCCAGATTTGTCCTGTATATTGGGATCGGCACTGTTTTCTAACAGGTACTTCACCATTTTGGCTTTACTGACACTCTGGGGATCCACATGTTTGGTCTTACAAGCAATCATTAAAGGCGTTTCCCCGAGGTCATTGCTCTCATTGATGTAGGCACCACCTTCTAGCAAAAGTCTTGTGAGGCGAAGTCGGCTCTGATGGACTGCTTTGATCAAGGAATTTCCATCACTTGAAATTTTTGTACCTTCATCCATCTTCAAAAGTCAGAAATCAATAGCTGGTTATCAAAGAAGATGAAGACCAAAAGATTAGCGGGAATCAACGTCCCAATTTACATTCATTTTGTCACTCACAATTTCTGAAATAGGTATAAAGGGGACATACATTGGATTATGTTATTAACAAATGCAGAGAAAAATCATGAATTGCAAAGTAAATTTTAGAAAAGAAATGACCTTTAGGGAATTACAAACTAAAATGTATTTTTGAAATCATCCTTGAATATTTATGATGGAATGCCAACATGTTATTCCCTAAAGCTCATTTTTAAATAATAACCCACTTATTTTTTTACCTGTTAAAACATATTTTTTAAATTATTTTTAGTTGTAAATGGACACAATAGCTTTATTTCTGTGGTTCTGAGGATTGAACCCAGAGTCTCACACATGCTAGGCAAGTGCTCTACCACTAAGCTACAGCCCAGGCCTGTGGAAGAAAATATATATATATATATATATAATTTTTTGGTACTGAGGATTAATCTCAGGGGCACTCAACTACTGAACCACATAAATCCCAGCCCTATTTTGTATTTTATTTTTTATTTATTTATTTTTAAAAATATTTATTCTGAAGTTTTAGGTGGACATAATATCTTTATTTTACATTTATGTGGTGCTGAGAATCAAACCCAGTGCCTCGTGCATGCTAGGCAAGCACTCTACCACTGAGCCACAACCCCAGTCCTTATTTTGTGTTTTATTTAGAGACAGGATCTCACTGAGTTGCTTAGCGCCTCACTGTTGCTAAGGCTGGCTTTGAACTCGCAATCCTTCTGCCTTTGCCTCATGAGGGACTAGAACTACAAGCATGTGCCACAGTGTCTGGCAGTGAAAAGTATTTTTAAATGAATAATAGTAAAAAGTAAATTTAAGTAAAAATGCCAATGTTCTGTATAATTGCAATTGAATCAACTAAAATATAGCATGTTTGTAGTAGCTTAATGTAAAAGCTCTAATATTAAATTACTTAAACATGCCCTTAAATAATGCAAGTGATACTAGATTTTCAATTTGAAAGGCATTTTTATGTTTTGTTAGGTGATGAAAAATTATTTGGTCTACAAAACTTTAAGAGAGCTGACATGATGTCTGAAATTCACACTAAGCTAGCAATAGTGAGCGAGATTGTACATTTTTATTAATTCCATTATTTAAATTACATGCTGACTAGACTATGGTGTTATTAACAATTTCTGGGTTAATTTTTTTTTGTTCTAGTTAGTTATTCATGACAGTAGAAGGCATTTTGACACATTGTACACAAATGGAGCACAACTTCTCCTTCCTGTGGCTGAACATGATGCAGAATCAGACCAGAAGTACAACCATTACATGTATATAGGGTAATAATGTCCACCTCATTCCACCATCTTTCCCATCCCCATTCCCCGGTCCCTCCCCTCACTCCCCTCTGCACAATCCAAAGTTTGGGTTAAATTTTAATGGTACTTCATTTGCTCTAAAAAGGTCTTATAGGCAAGAAATCTGAAAGGAGCCCTGGAAGCTTGGTAGACTTAAAAAAAAAACATTGAAACTGAAAAAGATTTACATTTAATTTATTTAAATATTTTAAATTCAAACTCCTTCAATAGATCACTTTAGTCAGGGGTAATAATTATGCCTTCATTAAGGCTAAGGGAAATTTTGTCTTTTATTGATATTTAGATGTAAAATGGATGTCTATGTAATATTTAAATCTAATTTAATAGGGTAGTTTTTAGAAATTGAGAACTTATATTTATGCTAATCATTGACTTTTCTCCCCGCCCAGGACTGGGGATTGAAGGATTGAACTGAGACCCTTGCACATGTTGGCAAGTGCCTCATTACTGACCTACATCCCCAAACTTTTTATTTTGTTTTGAGATGGAGTCTTGCTCAGTTGCCCAGGTTGGCCTTGAACATGTGATATAATAACCTCTTAATAGAAAGAAAACACAGAGAGAGCAGAAAATTTAAAAAAAGAAAAATATAGACATGCACAGAAATTAATTCAATTGTTAGGTATCCATAAGCTCTTAAATGTACTGGGTACTGAGATGCAAAGACACAAGCCTACCCTGAGGAGTTCACAATCTTTGGAAAATACTGCATAGCTGGATTATTGTATAATCATCTGGCTACAGGAAGAATCATGACAACACAACAGCTTCAACAACTCTGAAACAAAGGGGGCTTCACAGAAGCCAGCCCTGGATCTGGGTCTTGAAGACTGTGTCAGATAGGGCTGTGAGTGCATCCAGGTAGTAGAGTGCTTGCCTAGCAATCCCCAACACTGCAAAGAAAATAAAAATTAAAAAACCAAAGAATTTGGCAGGCATACAAAAGAGAAAGAGAGAATTAGAGAACACTGTATGCAAAGACCCAGAGGCATACCACAGTAGTTATGAATTACAAAACAAACTCTGTTTACACGGATATACCCAAATTGAGCGAAATACTTTAGCAGATGGTTAGAGTTAGGGTTAATATGGCAGAACACACACAATTTTGCTTCTTCCTGACCAATCCCCACCGCACCACAAAATGAAAGAATTACCCCCCCCACCCCCAAAAGATAGAGGGAAAATGAAAGAAGGGGACAGTGACATTTTGGAAACTAGTAAGCTGGTAAGCCAGTAGCAACTGACTCTATCAACCTGAGAAAGCTGGGCCTTGAGTCAGCAACGATAAAGATAAAGCTGAGAACCAACTCCACACACACCGCGGAATCCTGAAGGCAGCAGCCAGAAGCTTTAGAACTGGGGTGACGATAGTGATGAAGAATTCATGGAAAGTAAGGAAGGCCAGGTGAAAAGCTGTTAGAGAAGTCTTGGGTCCTTGCTGCTGGAAGTGTGATCTCACCTCAGACCAGCAGCAAAAAGCTTACTAGACAGCAGATCTCAGACTCAAGCCCAGAGCTACTGCATCAGCACCTACCTCTTCACTAGATCCCATATGATTTGTGTGCACAGGAAGCATTGCCTTAGGTGGTTCCCACAACTCCAAGTCACTGGCAGTAGACCAGTGTCTCTCTCTTATTCTGGATGTCCAGAATGTTAGGGAGAACTTGACACAGGTATTGCCATTTTGAAACATATCCTTCATCTTCGAACAAGAGTCACCTCCCAGTTACTCTGACTAAACCCCCAGACAATACTCTGTCATCTTGGTTTGGCCTGAAACAATGACCACTTCAACAATGGAGGTGAGACCACAAGCATCCTTTCCTGACAACCCCCTACCAACAGCCTAAATGCAAAATTTCTCCCACTCTCTCAAGTCCCTATAATGACCCCAGGCTATAAGCAGAAGTTGGAAGACAGGTCTCAGTCTCCACTGGATCCCCTCCGCAGGTTTGTCCCTAATAAACCTGTTACTATTGGGACATCTCTCCCCCCTCTTTTCTTCATTTGGTTCTTTCCTTACACAGAGGTGTGCTGAAATGGTGAAACAGGTTTCTGGGTTGGAGACACTAGGCATATTTGAGAACAACAACAGAAAACCGGGAATAAGTGTTTCACTTTTTGACCACTGCCTGGGAGACTCCCTAGCTCAGTTCCAAAAAGGCTGGAAGCCATCCCTTACCCCTGCTATACTCTCCTCTCAAGAGCTGGATCTGCTAAGAGAAAACATCTAGGCAGGTTCCTCTACATGCCACCAGATAATCCCACAGTGAAGCTTACACGTGACAAGCCTCACCTGTGTGCTCGAAAACAAACCAAAGTGCCTCCTACACTGAAGACAGACATCATAGTAAAAGAAATAAGCAACTTGGAGAAAACAGATGTTAGGAAAATGAAAATTTCAAAACTCATTATCCTCACATGAACAAGATATTGTAACTGCATTATAAGAATAAAATCATATGAAAAAAAAGAATATTGAGATTCCATAAAAAAAGTTCTCAAAAGGCAAAAACACGATACAGATCTGGGAAATTCAACAGAAAAGCTGGATGAGAAGGCTGATAAGATCTCTAAAGTATCTCTTACTAGACAAAGGCACCATAAATATACATTGGAGAAAAGATAGCTTATTCAATAAATGGTGCTGGGAAAACTGGATGAAATTAAACCCCTATCTCTCACCATGCACAAAACTCAAAGTGGATCAAGGACCTAGGAATTAGACCAGAGATCCTGCACCTAACAGAGGAAAAAGTAGGCTCAAATCTTCATCATGTCAGATTAGGTCCTGACTTCCTTAATCATATTCCTAAAGCACAAGAAATAAAATCAAGAATCAATAAATGGGATGAATTCAAACTAAAAAGCTTCTCAGCAAAAGAAACAATCAATGAGGTGAAGAGAGAGCCTACAGAATGAGAGAGCAAATTTTTACCACACATACATCAGATAGAGAGCACTGATCTCCAGGATTTATAAAGAACTCAAAAAAATACCAAAAAATACAGACAACCCAATCAATAAATGCACTAAGAAGCTGAACAGACACTTCTCTGAAGAAGAAACACAATCAATCAACAAATATATGAAAAAATGTTCATCATCTCTAGCAATTAGAGAAATGCAAATCAAAACTACTCTAAGATTTAATTTCATGGCAGTTAGAATGGCAGTTTTCAAGAATACAAGCAACAATAAGTGTTGACGAGGATATGGGAAAAAAGGCACATTCATTCATTGCTGGTAGCAACCAATCTGGAAAGCTGTACGGAGATTCCTTAGAAAACTTGGAATGAAACCACTATTTCACCCAGCTATCCCTCTCCTCAGTCTACACCCTAAAGACTTAAAAACTGTGTACTATAGTAACACGGCCACTTCAGTGTTTATAGCAGCACAATTCACAATGGCTAAACTGTGGAAGCAACTTAGATGCCCTTCGATAGATGAATGGATAAAGAAACTCTGGTATATATACACAATGGGATATTACTTGGCATTAAAAGAGAATAAAATTATGGCATTTTCAGGTAAATGGATGGAGTTGGAGAACATCATGCTAAGTAAGCCAATCACCAAAAATCAAAGGCTGAATTTTCTCTCTGATAAGTGGATTCTGATCCATAATGGAGGGAGGGGGCATGGGGGTAGGAAAAATGGTAGAATGCAAAGGACATCATTACCCTAGGTATATGTATGACTGCACAAATGGTGCAACTCTACATCATATACAACCAGAGAAATGAAAAGTTGTGCTCCATTTGTGCACAATGAAATGAAATGCATTCTTCTGTCATATATAACTGATTAGAAAAATTTTTTTAATGTTAAGTAATTTTTTTAATTAGAAATTTTTTAAAATTATTGATAGTTGATTGCATGAAAGCTCTGTGTAAATTTAAGATAAAAAAAAGTCAAAGAGAAAAAAAATCTTTAAAGTAGTCAAACAAAATGAATAGAGTGGGGAAGACAATTAGAGGACCAGACCAGGAACTTCAACATTCAAATAATGGAAGCTGCATAAAGGAAAAAATACTGGAGGGCAGAGGTAGGAGCACAGGGGAGAAATCAACGAGATCAAGAAGAATTTCTATGTCCAAGGAACATGAATAACCAAATTAAAAGGGCTCTATTAGAGCATCCCACAATAAATGAAAGCCAACCATACTTATAACACCTGGTTGTAAATTTCTAAAACAGAGAAGATTCCACAGGTTTAGAGGTAGGGTTCAGGGAATGTGGTGATAAGTTTCATACTTAAGGATCCAGAATTACTATAGTTTCAGATCTACCAATAATAATGGTGAAAAACATTGGAGGAATAGCTTTAAAATTCTGAAGGAAAATGAACCTGTTTCAAATTCTATATTTAGCTAAGCCATTGGACAAGAACTAGGACAAACTCTCAAAAATTTACTGGAGGAGGTAATTGACAAAGATGAAATAGTGAAACAAGGAAAAAGGAGAGCATGAGACACCAAGGGCTAGACATCTTCAGGTAGGAAAGGCACCCACCCCCAGGAAAATGCTGAAGGGAAATGTTGGGATAATGAGTACCAAAGATACCCTCTCTAAGATCACTTGGTCATTTCTCCATCTGTTAGCAGAGGACCACATCCCAGGGGGAGCCTGCTCTCAGTTCTTGTCTTTGCTTGCTGTGTCCCAACCACGTCGCTCCTCTCTCTTCTATACTTGTCTTCTGTGGCAATCATGGTGCTCATTTCATCTCTAGTGGGCTTCAGAGGAGAAAGACTGAACAGCCCATTCATTCCCTTTAGATACCAGTACTGGTCTCACTGTGCACTGCCAGCAGCTCTGTAATGTTGAGCCCCACGCTTCCCAGGACCCACTCACTCTTGACCTTGCCTACAGGAGTTCTTGTAAGCACACCTGGACGTTGAGCCAGACCAAGATGCAGAGACTGTCCAATTTATCTTCTGAGAGCTGCCATCATATATTGGCAAATATTGCTCTTTCCTGATGTGTATAATTGTGTGCTTGTTGCCCAGTTTTTTTAAAGATACAATTATTTTACTTACAGATCATTTATAAGTAGGAAATTAAAATGAAAGCAAAAAAGAATGATAAACATAAAAGTTAAGAGAAAATGATCATGTTCTATTTCTGAATCTTGGTGCTATGTATAGGGGTGTCATTTTATTATTATTGTTTAAACGGTACCTATTTCATATACTCTTCCATATAATGCCACTCTTATCTATTTATTGTAAAATAAAACATGCATTCAGAAAAAAAAGCATAGCATACATGCAAAATTTACAGAGTCATACGAGGTCTTCTTTTTGCAACATAATTCATGGTGTTATCAATAGTATTTTTGCACAAACTTTCCATTGCAGTTGCCATGAAAGGAAGCATTCTGAAGAATAAACTTGTTCCTCTCCACTTTGGTATCATTCGTGATGCAAACAAAGAACAACTACTCAATAAATATATATGTAAACACAACAAAAGTAAACATTTTGATTTTACGTCCTCATTGTCACATTCTGTAAGAACTATTCCAGAGATAAACATACCTGTGACTCAGGAACATAGGAATTTAGAATCTACTAGTAGCTTGGGTTCCAACTCAAAAGATCTATTCTAAAGCAAAACATTTGAAAAGAGCCACAGTGAGAGAGCCATCATAAAAGATACTTCTTTTAGTATTTTTCATTTATAAATGCATTTAATACAGCAAAGAAATTTAGAGAAGTGATTTGGAACATAACATCGAAAATAGAAATCACCTAGTAACTAGTAACTAGTAATAAATCACCTAGTAATAATAGATACAGTAAATGGTCATTTTTAAAAATCTTTGGGAAAAAAGTAGCATTTAAGAAACACTGAAATATGAACAAGTTGCCAGGTACCATATTTTAATATTATACTTTCATATAGGGAAATATGCTTTCTATTTGGGAAATCTTGCTTTGGAGTTTTGTTGTTTTAAACTCTCATAAGAACCTATTTGGGAAGTCTCTGGACTTTTCAAGTAAAGGCCTTTGTCCACAACACTAAATCTGAACACTTCCCGTCAAAACTTTTCTTTCACTAAGATTGGTGTCAAGAGGTTCCAGGAGAAAGGGAGCTGGCAATAGGGGCAACCTGGATCCCTGAGTGGCACAGTGTCCACCTCAGTCCTGTGGAAAGCGGGATGCTGTGGGCTGCAGATCTTAAAGAAGCAAATAAATGGTATCAACTGGCTGCCTAAGTTATCTGTCATAAATACAATGGTAGATCCTCTCTCTCAAGGGCTGGAGGGCTGGCTAGCAAAAACAACTCCATGAGGTTTACTCTTTCTTCATTATGACGACTTTTGTTTTTCTTTCTAAGAGACAGGCCTCGCTATATTGTCCAGGCTGGCCCTGAACTCCTGGGCTCAAGCGATCCTTCTGCCTCAATCTCCCAAGTAATTTGGACTATAGATCCATATCACTGCAGCTGGCTATAATGACTTTTAAAGTCACTTGGTTTGCTTACTTTTTAACATTTAGTAGGACAATTCTGAACATTAAATTTTTCAGAGAAAAAAAAGCCATAGATATTTTATTCTTTAAATGTATAGTACATATTTGAGTCCCTAAGGTCACATTTTGTAATCAGTATCTTACTGGAATAATCTCCTATCATTAGGCCTTCATCCTCTTTCAAGTGTTTTTTTTTTAACCTTTCCTTATCTATTTGTACATCCAAAGTGCTGATATTCTGATATTTAAGTCTGACTTATTTTTCATAGAGCTAAATTTACTTTTTAATTAAGACCATTTCTCTTGCCTAGAATGTTCTTTTCTCCTGTCTGAGAGAAACATCCTGACTGAGCACCCAGAGCTGAGATATTAAAATTCAGTCAACTTCTTCATTATATGTAGTGTTTAAGCAACCCCCCAGTTCAGTTTTACTTTCCACACAGAAAACACTCCAACTGGAAGAAGTTCAGACTCGCAGGCCCAGGTTTCAATCCCGACACACCTACTAATGAGCTATATGTCCTGGTAAAGGCTCAGTCTATCAGAGTGTTGGGTTCTTCCTTGTAAGGTGCATCTGCCATAGACATGCTGGGACATGCTGGGACTAACTAAGTTGTTGGCCATAAGGAACAGCAGCCATTGAACTGCTTAGACATGTCTGCTTGCAATTGATAAAGAGCTATAAGGGGCACTAGCCATAGGCATTCTTAGCAATGACTGGTTACATATGATAGGGAGTGCAGCTCCATAAGCATGTGCAAAGAACATGTCCAGTTGCAAATATATTACCTCACTGGATATAACCAATGGACGTTGACTTTCACTGGGCATAACCAATCATCAAGGTACACCACCAACATGAAACTATATTTAAATTGCTGGTCCTGCCACATTGAAGTGTTTTGCTCTAAGAAATCAGTGAGAATGGCCACCTTGCCGTCCATCCCTGGACTGACTCCACTATTTCCTGACGTCTAGCCATCGGCTGGAGAGAACCACCAGACAAGGACAACGTCTGCTCTTTGACTAAGAGAAGTCGCGTGGCATTGGAGGTATTTGGGGGCTCATGGTTGCCCTAGGATTGTGTGATTTGTTTATAGTGTTTAATTAATGTGCTTTGAATGCTAGTTGGGGTACTCCAGCACACCCAATGAGCTTTGCATTAATTGTTTGTTTTTGGTGATTGGTGTGACCGAATATATGCTTGTATTTAAAGATAATCCACCTCTGAATAATTATTACTAGCGCTGCTCATGACATTCCCCTATGGAATGACAATCATAATATTCCATGTGGATGAAACATGAAATTAAACAATGCTAGAAGACTTTCTTGTGCCTTCCTACTCACTACATCCTTCTTAAATTTTTTTTTTTTTTTATTTCAGGGATCTGGAGATGTAGCTCAGTGATAGAAAACTTTTCTAGCACAGGCGAGGTCCTGGGTTCAATCTTCAGCAGCACATACACAAACATTGTCTCATAATTCTGACTCCTTTTATTTTTATCACATCTCTAACCTGAAGCCTATTTAAGTAACAGATAAAATACTAAAAATGCTTTTTCAGAATCTATAAATAATATTTTGTAAACATAAGTGGAATATAATCAGTGAGAAATGGAAAGAACATATCCTTTAAGTACATTTTCTTTATAATTTCTAAATCCTATGTTTTTATAAGACCTTAATGATTAAACAGTTGCACAAACATTTTTATTTTAAAGTTAGAATGTCTTTAACATCAATTACAATTCATCATGGCATTTTATCACAATCTTTCAGTATCTCTCTCTACAACCAAGACCCCATCAAAATTAGAACTACTTGGTTAATTTTTTAAAAAGATATATATATATTCTCAAGAACAAAGAAAATTAGAGGGGACGAATCATCAGATAAGTAATTTCAAATAAGCCCTGGAAGAGAGTTGAGCTGGTGGAATGGTAGATAGCTGCAAAATAAAGAGCCAGGGGAGGAGGCTCAAAGAGAAGGGAGCCCACCCATTAACAGGGCCCATAAAGTTGAGCACTCAGAGATTCCAAGCATTGCAGAAAGTGGCAGGGAGGCACAGGACTGAAGATGAGAGGACAGTTGAAAATCTGCAGACAGAGTACCTGGGCCTCCAGCTATTTCACCCTGTCCCAAGTAGCAGACAACTAACTGCAAGAAAACAAAGATTGATAACCTGAGCAAACTGATCAGAAAGGGTCTGAACTTGAAGGCAGCAAGCTGAAAATGTGGATAAAGTGAGAATCTGTAGGCTGAAAGTTGAGATCCCCAGTTCTCTGCCTGCCCTGCTACCAGGAGACTGGAAGCCAGGAAGAAAGAAAATCGTTGCATTTTAAAATTATGAGTCCTATTAAAAATATCTGTGGATAAATGAAGCAGTTCAAACCATAACTATACTCACCCTTCTACACACCCACTCCAAATGGAAATAGAAAGTTACCTGAAAACATTATTCCAAATTTCATACTTCACTTTTTCTCTTCTGTCCCTGGATGAGTCTCCTGGCAGCCAGCTGTCAGTTCCTACCAAAGGAAATCAAAGCTATTCAGAGGCACATAAACACCAATGATTTGCTGCAAGCATCTTTCTCATTTAGAGTCTAGTTTTTTAATTCCTTGTTAAGAAATCTCTACAGTGTTTGTTCAGTTTATCATATTTCACCAATTACGAGTTTGTAAAAGCGCCTGGAGTAGATTTTATGCATAGCAAACTGGTGGGTGTCTGTTTGTAGGATGGAGCCTGCCCTGCAGGCCCTTACCTGGTTCAGCCAGGCGAGAAGGCTAAGGAAGAAAAGAAAAGAAAAGGGAATTCTCCCAAGGTCCTTTGTCTTATCCACCTGCCTGTCAGAGGTTAAGTACACGTTTCTCTGTCCTTTCTTAACATCTCTTTGTCTCTTGGATGACCAGTTTGCTGCAGAGCATGGTTCTGTCTGGAGAACTTGACTCATGCAGTGTCTAACGTGACAGTGCCATTTTGGCTGAGGTACTTTAAAAGCTGTCTTGGAGGTGACAGGCTAGGCCTTTCCTATGGCTTTCTCTCCCAATATTTCCCTGTTTTCCTTTCATTAGGTCAAAAAAGTTGTTTTCCTTTGTTCCTTTTACTATACTTTCTAATTGGATCCATTATCCCACCATAAAGTTAGTTGTCTGGCTATGGTGGAGGAGAGAGGGAGTGAAACATCACAAATAGGTTTGAAGCTCAAATTCAGTCCTTCCCACTAACCCGAGTCCTGCCTTTATGCAGAAGAGGCAGCAAGGTGTGTGTGTCAAGAACCTGGGCTGTCTCTCTTCAAGTTACCAACCTTTGGGAAGTAATTTCTCACCCCTAAAATGAGGATAATATCTATGTCACAGTAGACAGTTCTAAGAATTTAAAAATACTCAAATATACTTGTTGCTGAAGAATTCAACATATGACAGTTTCTAAACATGCATCAGCAAATACAGGTCCTCTGCATGTGAATCCTCTGTGCTGGTGGGGTTGGACAATGAGGCCAAATTTCCTCTACCAATGGGTTCTCACCTTTTGTGGGCATAAACATCACAGGGAGAATCTGTTAAAAATAAGATTCCAGGCTCTATTCCTAGATATTCAATACCAGGTGCTTGCTGCCCACTTCAAGAAAATGTGGGGCAGTCTCTTCATTCCTATATGCTATCAACCCCTACCTCTAACTCTTACAGGTCTTCAAGTGGTTTGATGCTCAACTCCTCTGCGGGAGTGAAGGGTAGAGATGGTTAGCCCAGAAAGGAGTTAAGGGAGCCTTTTTCGGTTTCAGAGTACAGCCTTGAGTTAGAACAGGCCCTGGGGGTTGGAGGTTTGCTGCCTTGCTCTTCCCAAACAAGTCTGAAAAAACCTGGTCCTTTGGGGAGCCTAAGGCCAGGATGCCCAGGCCAACTTGGAGTAAGGAAAGCCTGCCAGCCACAATTAAAGCATGCCTCTCCTACCCAGCAAGATGCATCTGAGATTGTCCCAGGAAATGTAAGGGACTGGCCAAGAAGAGTGCTCTTCCCCAGCACCAGTTTCTAAGAATTATTGACAAAATGCCTAAGGGAAGGAGTAGCTAGTACTGTTCCCTACACATACCCACAAAGGGCTAGGTTATCTTCTATTACCTTGGGGCTGTCCCCAGGACCTTTAGGAAAAATCATTGGGATATATACACCCCTACATCTCTGAATAGATTCCCCCTCAATACACACACACATACACACACACACACACACACACACACACACACACACAGGTAACAGAGGGGTGGGTGGAGGACAAACCTGCACCTCCAATCTCAGGGAACCAAGATGACTAGATTTCCGAGCTATTGAGGATGCTGGCAGCGTCTCTGGATCCCCCATGGCGTCTCTTCAGGCTTTTCCAAGAACGGGAGGGAGCAAGCCCAAAGTGCTGTCAGAGAAGGGCAAAGGAAGGTGACTGGGGCGACAGCGTTGGGGCACGGATGGGGGCGGGGCGCATGTTTCTTCACCTCCTCTGTGAGCCAGGGCAGCGGCTGGAGGGCTGAAGCTATTGCCATCCACGAAAGGGGATTCTGACCAGGGCCCCTGAAGAGTGGTTTCCTCACCTCCAGCCCTCTGGGAGGATGCAGCCCACCCTTGGGGAATGGCGAGCCAGAGAGGACAGCCATTGCCCTTATCCCAGGGAAGGCGCACCTCTGCACCCCGGCTCTGCGTGAAGGGGGTCTCCAGCGCGCACATCCTTGGCACCAAGGATGTGCGCGCTGGAGAGCCAAGGGACCCAGCTGCCCACCTCTGTTTGACTCCGGTTGCTCGAGCCAGAGGCTGCAAAGGACTCCACAACCCACCATCTGCGCCCAGCCTGCATCTCCTGCTGCCCAGCGGCCCCAGGCACCTACGGAGACGCGCTCGAGCTGGACCCTCCGACCCGCGCGCTCCTGCGGCCGAGCGCGCGCCGCCGACACCCAGCAGTTCCGCGGCTCGGGTACATTCCCCCAGCGCCGTGAGGCAAAGAAGGAGGCGGAACCCGCATCCCGCGGGGTCCAAGCCCCAGCCGCCCCCCGCAAAGCGGGACCCGAGAACCGGCGAGGATTGCAGGAGGCGAGAGGGTATGCTCGGGCTGAGCGCACCCCGGGGTGGCGGGGCAAAGGCGCTGGGGAGGCCCGTGAAGCCCGTTGCCTCTCGGTGGGCCGGGTCTCATTCTTGGCTAGGGGCACTGCAGTGTCAGGATGCACGTGAGGTGCGAGATCCGGAGCCTGAGCTCGAGGGCGGGGCGCACGAAGGCCACGCGGCCTCGGGGTCTCGGGCTGCGCCCTCGGTGCCCTCCTCCCAGCAGCTGCCACGGCAACCCAAAGTTTCCCCAAGTGCAGCCGGCAGAGAAGGCGCCGCACACTGACCTGAGACTCTCTGTCGAGTTGGCAGCGGCGCCCGTCGCTTCCCTCAGGCAGCTCTGACCCTCCGAACTGGTGGCCCCAGGGAGCAAAGCCGGACCGAGCTGCCCACCCGAGTCTGCCGTCGGAAATGGGTAATGGTTTTTGGTCTTTAGCGGCGCCAATCTCAGATGCTAGTCGGTGCCTCCCCGTCCCCGCCCCTGGTTGGCAGAGAGAGGCAGGCGGCGGGCTGAGAAGCTTGGAGTGGGAGCCGGGAGGCGCGCACTTCGCCAGACGCTGGGGCTGTGCGGCGATTCCGCTGGGAGTGACGCGCGGACTTGGGGATTCGCCGCAGGTGGGGGCCGCGTGCCAGTCCAGTCCCGGGGGCCAGAGGTTTTTCTCCGAAGCTCCGCCTTCTGTTCTCATAAGCCGGGCCCCGCCCCTCCTCTGGCCACTGCGCTTTGGCCCCAAAGACTTGACTCGTCCTAGAGCTAGGGTGGTAGGGTCCCCAAGGCCCCTAGGATCTTTGGTCGGCTTCTGCGCCCCTTTTTCTGCCCAGCTCGTATCCATGCGGCTGGTCAGTGAATCTGCCCTCGCGGGACTCTGCTCTATCCTGATCACTTAGGCAATGCCAGAGCCTCACTTCTGGTTGGAGTGTTAGTGGGAACAATCATTCTTGCTTTTATTTTTATGAATTCATAACTATATTACACTGCTATTAAGGCTTAATATGACATTCACCAAAAATACAGTTCATATATTAAACTCCGCTGAAAGATCAAGAAAGATGAAATTAAAACAACAGTTTTTGTGGTTGTTGTTGTGGTGGTGGTGGTGGTGGTGGTAGTGCTGGGGATCAAACACAGGGCCTTTTGCACATGAGCCAAGTGATCTACCCCTCATTGAGCTGTATCCCCATACTAAGGAAATGGTTTTAACTCTGTGCTTATCTTGGAGAGTCTGACAGAGAAAAGATTCACTGTTTTCTATCATTCGGAGTCTTTAGAAGCAAGTTCATGGGACATTTTACCCTAGAGGTGGGAGTTGGAAGTCCTGGATCTGGGTTGCCCTTTGCCATGGTTTGTTTGGAGGTTCCCAGAAAGGAATGGGCAAATTTGCTGGAAGTCTTAGGTCTCTTCCCATTGTCTATTTTTAAAGCTTTTTATCTATGTATATGTAGTGTACATATTTAAAGGTGCACATTTCCCAAATTCAGTGATTTTGCACTAATTGAATAATCCAGATTAAGAAACAACACTGCCAGCTCCCCAGAAGATCTCTTTATATCTCCCCCTTGTGGGGAGTAGTGGTTTCAAACAGCATACATTAGTTTTGCTTGTTTGGCACTTGAATCACCTTGTCACCCTGTCACCCTGTTGTTTGACTAATTTACCACAATATTAAATTTTAGAGATGAATACTGTGTGTGGTTGTGGTTTGTTCATTCTTTTTGCTATATAGTATTCCATGATGTGAATACAGTTCAACTATTTTACTCCTGATAGACATTTGGGTAATATTCAGGTTTGAGACATTACAATATGGCTATAAACATGATACTAGATATCCTTGGGTGAACATATGTACCTATTTCTGTTGGGTACATACCTAGTACTGGAATTGTGAGTCACGAAGTAGGCATATGTTCAGCTCTGTAGATATTGCCAAACAACTTTTTAAAGTAATCCAATTTTTCTTCCTATGTTATTAGTTTCCTATTGCTATTTTTTTTTTTTAAAAAATGCAGTTGTAAATGGATGGCATGCTTTTATTTTGTTTATATTTTTTTCTGTGGTGCTGAGGATTGAATCCAGTTCCTCACATGTGCTAGTCAAGTGCTCTGCAACAGCCCCAGCCTTCCTTTTGTTATTTTTTACCACAAACAAATCACTGCAAATGTAGTGGCCTAAAATAATACAATTCTTTTTTTTAACAGTCCAAACTGGGTTTTATGTGGCTAAAATCAAGTTGCCTGCAGGGTACCTTACTTTTGTGTGCTCTAGGGGACAATCTGTTTCCTTGACTTTTCTAGCTTTTAGAAGCTTCCCTGCATTCCTTGGCTGGTGGCTCCTTCCTCCAAGCTCAAATCTCTCTTCTTTTTCTCCTCCCATCTCTGTTTCCATTGTCACATGGAAGCATCTGATTCCCCTGCCTTACTTATAGGGAACTTTGTGATTATACTAGGTTCACTTGAATAATCTGCCATCTCAAGATTATTTTTTTCAAAAATTTTTAGTTGTCAATGGACCTTTGTTTTATTTATTTATATGCAGTGCTGAGAATCAAACCCAGTGTCTCACACATGCTAGAAAAGTATTTCACCACTGAATTATAACCCCAGCCCCAAGAGTCTTAATTTAATCATGTCTACAAAAACAAAGCCTTGAGATAAAATCCATAAGAGGATTTTCCCTGGTGACCTGGTCTGTGTTAAGGCTGGTAGGAGAGGGAGCTGATGTTGGAACATAATGTCTGGCCACCACCAACCTGCCACCACTACCATGTCTGAGACAAGGGCTTTCATGTAGAGAATGATAGTCTGGGTTGCTTGGGCTGGGGACCAATGCTGAGGGAAACATTAGGGAAAGCAGACTCTGCTTTGTGGAGTGGTATGAATACATCTGAATACATCTGCCAAATTCATATACTGAAACTTAATTGCTAAGTAATAATATTAAGAGACAGTGTGTTTAAGAGTTAATTCATGTGGATGGAGCCCTTAAAAATAAGATTAGGAGTCTGGGGTTGTGCCTCAGCAGTAGAGCAGCCTCACATGTTCCAGACCCTGGGTTCAATCCTCAGCACCACATAAAAATAAATAAGTGAAATAAAGGTATTGTGTCTAACTAAAACTAAAAAATAAATATTAAAAAAAGAATGAGATTAGGGCCCTTTAAAAGGGCTTGAAGTAGTCAGTTCATGCTTGTCTGTCCTTTTGCCACGTGAGGAAACAGTGTTCACTATCCCAGCAGCCCCCGCCAGGATATTGCAACAAGGCATCATCATCTTGAAACAGAGAGTAGCTCTTGATAGAAATTGAACCTCTTAGTCTTCCCAGCCTCCAGAACTATGAGAAATAAAGTCCTACTATTTGTAAATTACCCAGTCTATGGTATTTTGCTGTAGCAACACTAATAGACTAAGACTTGTTAGTTGTTAACAGCAGGAAGGCAGTGTTCAACACAACATATGCTTCATTGTGGGCAAGGCTTTGTGGTGTGGAATGTCCCCCACATACCATCATGTCCCTTTCCATCATCCATTTCTGGGGATGAATCTACTTCAGGATTGATGATGGGATTGTGAGGACTGACTTCCTATAGCAGGAGAGGTAAGGTAGGGTGGATGGGATGCCAAAACCTGTCCTTCTAAGCTGGGGTGGAGGTATCATCCTGACGGAAACAGGAGTAATATAAATGTTAGGAGAATTATTTATCTACCCTCTTGCTGCATTCCCAGAGAGTTTGAAGACAGACCTCTCTGCCAGATGCTCCCTCCAAATGGCCCTCAGATTAACCACCAATAAAGTTCATGGTCCAGAAATCTCTCATACATATTCAGAGTTTCCCAAACATCTTTACATTTTCTAATTCTCTTAAACATGAGCTGACCATCTAGGATTTTCTGACTTGAAAAAGTTTCAAATGTAAAAAAATTAAACCAAATAAATAAACAGAAATATCAAAATTTGGGGGAAATAGACAATGTAGGAAGAAGAAAACATAAAACCCGTCACTAATATAATAGATGCAATATAAGACAAGAAAAGGTATTATGTAAAAGAAACAATCAGAAATAACAAAAGGCTTTTGAAATTTTAAAGAGCAGATATGAAAATATGAAGTTGATAATCTCAAGAGAAAGGTTACATAATAAAAATAAAGTCATCTCTGAAGAAAAAAAGGGGGAGGGAGAGGACAGTCAGAGAAAGGGAGAGAGGAAAATAAAAAGGCATGGAGGAAAATAAAAAGGCATGGAGGATGAATCTAAAATGTCCAACATCTGACCAATAGGAGTTTCAGAAAGAAAGGACAAGGGATAACATAGGAAGAAATTATCAAGAAGCCAATCCAAAGTTGGGTGCAGTGGCACAGGTCTGTAATCTCACCCCTAAGGGGGTTCTCCTTAGGACAAGAAGCTCTGTAGGTAAGTGTTGAACACTGAGCTTTAGTCACACTGAGCAATGCAGAGCATGTTTTGCTTCTTATATTAATAATTTTCTTCCTCTGGAGAATTGCAAAATCAAGGCCAGAATTCAGTAAGAACCTGTTTCAAAATAAAAAATACAAAGGACTGGGACTCAGCAGTAGAGTACCCCCTGAGTTCAATCCCCCAAATCAGAAAAAATAGGGAAGAAAAGAATCCAAGAAAATTTCCCCAAGATGAACAACATGTTTCCAGATGTGAAGGGCTTGCTTAAGTGCCTAAATCTTTCCATAAAAATAACTGTGGAAAAGGGAACATCTGGAAGAATGTGCTCTCTAAAGCCCCAAATGGGTAACACCTAAAACAATAACTAGTATAAGCACACTATCAAGAATATGGAGTCTTCACAGGAAGAATTGAGTATAGGCATAATCATGGAGTTTAAGTGGCTTCATTTGGGGAGTGGCACCATGGTGGGAATGTCAGTCAAAGGCTACTGGTTTTCTGTCCAAGCCCTGACATACAGCAATTGTTTGACTGCACAAGACATGCACAGGTGTTTCGTCAATAACAACTTAAATGTTAATTTTAAAATTAGTGATAGCTAGAGAGAGAGAGGTAAGATGGGTATGATGGGAGAATCTGGATCAAGCATGTAAGAATTCTTACTATTCTTAGATCCTTTCTTAAGCCTCAAATTATTTCAAAATAAAAAGTAAGAAAAACTAATGATATTCAGTGCTCACCATGTATTTAGTACAGGTAAGCATTTGACAAGCACTATTCCTTTTAGTCCTCACAACTCTTATTATCCTCACCTTACAGGTAAAGAAACCAAACTTCCTTCCTTCATTTTTCAATAATAAACATCTGGAATTTAGAAACACATATTCTAACTGGTTTAGTGTGTGTGTGGCGGGGGGGGGGTGCGGTTTTACCCCAATACATTTCCCTGTCACCCACCTCCAACCCCACTCCAAATAGTTAAGAAACATTTTTTTACATTTTTTTTGTTTGCTTGTTTGTTTGTTGTACCAGAGATTTAATCCAGGGGTGCTTAATCACTAAGCCACATTCCCAGCTCTTTTTATTTTATTTTTTATATTGAGACAGGTCTCACTAAGTTGCTTACAGCCTTGCTATGTTGTTGAGGCTGGCTTTGAACTTTTGGTCCCCCTGTTTTGGTCTCCTGAGAAACTTATTTTTATTTAGAAAGCTTTTTCTTTCTTTCAGGAGATGAATAAAATGATTTTAAAAAAAGCCTTAGTGACCCAAATTCAGAAAAGCAACCCTTATTCTTCCCATCTCTAATGACAGGTTCTCAGCTTTTCCTCAGTATTTCCAGATCTGTCCTAGAGAATTGAATGGATCACTCAGGCTACAGGACTTTGCTTGTGGTGGGCCTCGACTTTGGCTTGGCCTCCAAAGCTCTGGCCTCTCCTGCTTTGGGACCACAGGGTATTGTGGAGGTGGCTCCACCTGGATCTGTGGCAGGCAACGTGGAGCTCCATCCCAGTGGAGCCTGGCCCCTGATCATCAGGACCTAGCCCCTGATCCTCTTAGTTTTAAAATACAGGAAAGTATTTTGCTTTGGCTCTGGAGATGCAAATACATTTTTGAAGGCCTTTTTCACTGAAGAAAAGATTTTGGTACAGTGACTATGATCTATTTTTGGAGGGAGTTCTCCTTAGGACAAGAAGCTCTGCAGGAAAGTGTTGAACACTGAGCTTTAGTCACACTGAGCAATGCAGAGCATGTTTTGCTTCTTATATTAATAATTTTCTTCCTCTGGTTTCTTTTCATGCTTCTCTTTAGGTCCCCCTTTCCCCTCACTGTTCAACATTCTAGTTCAACCTTTCCCTGATGTTCTCTGAATCCTAACAGCTTAAAGTGGGGATTTTTTTTTATAGTTTTCTTTTTTCTGATTTATCTTTGGGAGATAATTGCTTCCCTGCTCTGAGAAGAAAAGAAAAGCTTCTAATGTGCTAGAAAGATCAGTAGTGAGGGCTAATGCTTCCTTTCAAGAGTTCTATGCTTAAAATCCACAACCCTTAAACTTGGCTGTGCTCAGTAACAGGGAATCCCAGCTGCATGCACCTCTCTCCTGTGCTGCCCAGGGCACCCTCACTATGAGAACAAAGGAAAAGTGACAGAAAAGATTGGCTTCAGAATAGTCTTTGGGAGTCTCCCAAATAGCAATGGAATATAAATTTTTTGTTCGATTCTTGGTTCTTAGTCCATAATCACTATGCTAGACCATCTTCTCTGCGAAAGGAACTGGGATTTTGTCTGTCAATATTGCACAGCATGTGTATTAATTTGGCTCTTTTTTATTTTTCAGTTTTAGGTGGACACAGTATCTTTATTTTATTTTTATGTGGTGCTGAAGATAGAACCCAGAGCCTCATGCATGCTAGGTGAGCATTCTCCCACTGAGCCACAACCCCAGCCCTAATTTGGCTCATTTTTTAATTGAAAACTGTCCTTCAGAGATGAGAGTCTCATTCTTTGGTCTCTCAACAAATTTTCCTCTTTGACTTTATAATAAGGCTATAATTTCTCAAAGTTTAGAAGATGTCTCTGATTCTTTTCTTGGTCTTTATAAAGGGTTTAGTAAATGTAACTTCAGAAGCAGTTGTGAGATGGGGTTATCCAGTTTCGGGATTGCATCCTGAGATTTACATGGCTATATCCAAACTCCTTTTCTGGAATGCAGATGTTCAAGGTCATGAAAAGCTAGTCTGTTGTGCATTAGGAAAAGTTGGCATTGGGCCTGATACAGAGAGAATAAGTCTTGGACAAGAGGACAAGGCAGGTCTAATGAAGGAGAGGCCAGTAGGGGTACGCCTAAAAAAGGACAATTGACCTATGGACTTCAGGATGATCAGGACCAGAGTCCATATTTAAATATCAGTTAAGGTAGCTTTGGACAAATTTCAGTGTTTTAACCAAATGGGACTAAACACACACACACACACACACACAGACACACACACACATATTACATAACAAAGAATCTAAGGCTAACTCTTTCTCTTTCTCTCCCTTTCAGTCATTCTTAGTTCATAGTTTTGTTCTCATGATCACAAAATAGCTGTCTATCTTCTAGACATCATATCCATATTATAGTCCTGAAGGGTAAGGGTCAAAAGGCAAACAATGTGTAACAACTGTTTTTCTCTTATTTTTTTAAAAATATTTATTTTTTAGTTTTAAGTGGACATAATATCTTTATTTTACATTTACATGGTGCTGAGGATCGAACCCCCCAGTGCCTCATGCATTCTAGGCGAGTACTCTACCACTGAGCCATAGCCTCAGTCCCATATTTCTCTTATTTGATCAGGGAAAAAAAAAGATTTCTTTGGTTCCTTCCTGACCTCTGACTTCTACTTTACAGTCACTGGCCTGAACTGGTCATGTGACTATCTCTGCCTTTAAAGGAAGCAAGAGTCATTTACTGAGCTCAGTGAAATCAGGATTCTGTGAGTACAAAAAGTCAGGATTGCATGTTTCTACCAGTGTCCCTGGACAATTTAACCTCTCTTGGCTCTGTTTTCCTCATTTGCAATATGAACATTGGACCATAATAGTGCCTACATCAGAGGGTTATCATGAATATAATGAGCTCATGTTTATAAAGCACACAGAACATAGCACTATGAAAGTATTTTTAGATAAATCAATAAAGGGCAGAATATCCACTGGATAGGCATTTAGTATGGCCAACCATTATGCATGGTTATTCTGCATGGTAATCCTCCTTTGAGGTAAACATTACAGTTAAGCATTGCAATCTGATATTAGCTGTCCTTAGAGGATTTAGGGAAGGTCAGATGCCTTCATTCGGCAGAGACACATGACAGCAGCCTGGAAAAGTATTGTGGGTGACCTGTAGAGAAGGGGCCAGGGACTAAACAACCCAGCTCCTTAGAGTGACAAGGCACACCCACAAGAGTGGTAGCAGAGTTATAGCTGGGATATGGCTGTATTTCCCAGCTTCCCTTGAAACTGCTGTGGCCAGGTGACTAAGCTTCTGTCATCAGAGAGTGGAAGTGAAGTGCACAACAGAAGGTACCTGACTACTTGCTCTTCCCCCACAGGAGTGGCAGTGATGGGAACTACCTGGTAGATGACGATGGCACAGCTCTCAGGAATATTAGATTCCTGAATGACTTTGTAGTACAGAACCACCCAATGACCTGGAACACCTACTCTGGATTGTTAAATGAGAAAGAAATTCCTATTTATTTTCTTTTATTTGTGGTGCTAGGGATAAACACAAGGCCTCATGCATGCTAGAAGAAACTTATATTTTTATTTGAGCTTTTTGCATTTTGTATCTCTTCTTCCTAGCTCTTTACTTCAACTAATGTAACTATTTTCATAATTTAAAATAGTATCTTTAGAAATCTATAATATGCATGGAATATTTCTGAAAAGAGATTTGGAAATTTTAGTAACATTGGCTATGTTGAAAGAGGGGAACTGAGAGGCTGGGGGACAGGAGGGAGTCTTATTTTGTTTTTAATTGATATCTACTTAGAATAGTTGAGATTTGAACCATATAAATGTAATATTTTTCAAAAACTAATGATAAGGGCTGGGGATACAGCTCAGTTGGTAGAGTGCTTGCCTATTTGTGTGTGTTTGTGGGGTGCTGGTTCAATCCCCAGTATCACACACACACACACACACACACACACACACACACAAATAAACAAATAAATAGATATATAGACAGATAAAAAAGAAAGAAAGAAAAAAATAATGATGAATTTAATTTGAAGTGTTGATCTTGTGCACTGTAGTTTGTACATGTTCATTACTGATTAGCACTCAGCCTGCATTTGGGTTTCTTATCTACTAATCCAATGACCAGGCGAAGGAGAAAGGTGATGGATGAAGCTGGCAGAGAGAGGAGCAGCCGGTGAATGCCTGAGTGGGAAGGCAGGACTGCAGCGCTCTGCCTGAGCTTCCTCCCAGTGCAGCTCATCTGGGTGCCAGCAACTGGAATGCTCATCTCCCATCAGACAGCCTGTGCGTCAGCTTGAGGGAGGTGATCACTGCATGCAGATTAATGTCACTTCCATTTCTGAGCATCCTAGGTCCCAGGATGGTATCTTTTTCATATGAGGCACTCAGAGAGATTCATTCTGTATTTTTTGTTGGGTGAGCAAAGTGGCATTTTTATAACCAACTGAAGGAGAATTCAGTTCTCATCCTTGCAGTACAAGTTCATTTTTTTTTCTGCCTATTTTATGTTGGGATGAGTAATTTATTATTTTCCTATTCATGATTTCCAAAAAGACTTCCATTTCAAAGCCAAAAGGAAAGGGCAGTGTAATGTTTAGTAATTATCTCCTGAAGCACAAAATGGGGGTTTCTTGTTTAATAAGGATTCAGGAAGGGCATAGTGTGATTGATAGAAGCTCAGAGTTCTAGTGCATATTTGAAATGATTGTTTTATGCTTGCTTTCATACAATGGCTCCGTTTGAAAACTAGGGCCCCTGGGGACACACTGTTTGCTGGAGTACACGGTGGCACTTTCCCCTCCTAGGATTCCTTGAACTCAATTCATTTCCAGAACAGTTAGCCAGGTGGATTCTTTGGTAAATTAGAAACATAAAAAGATTCAAATAACTTCAAAAATTGCTTTTTACTGGCTTGAAATTTAGAATCTTAAAAAACTGATATATTTTTGATAGTATCCATTTGAATTATCCTTATTAATTCTTGGTCACCCAGCCATGCTAGCTCCGGAGGGCCATTGCGCAGCCTGACCAGGACATCGCAGCCTGTTCATGACTCCCTGGGGAATTCATCCTGGACCACAGCCAGATTGGATGCTCATAATTACTAGGTGCATAAGGCAATTGACCCATTTCTCACTTTCCAGATGCCACCTTGTCATGAAGCATTCTCTGTCCCCTCAACCAGGAGCTGCAATTTCAGTTTGTTGCTTTCCTAGGGTATTTATCACTGCCAGTCCAGTATTATAGTTATGTGCATCCACATCCCCCAAATCAGACAATTCATATTTGTCTTTGCCATGAGGCCCAGCACTGGGCACACAGTAGGTGCTTATGAATGCAAAATACACTGTGTACAGGGAATTTTTTTAAAAAAATGCACCAAATTCAGTTCTTCTCTGCCAGAACTGTGCTCTTTGGCAGAGATGGACAAACATAGTCCATGGGCCAAGTTCAGCTCTGGTCTGCTTTTGCATGGCCCATTTACGTTTACAAATGATTTGAAAAATCAGAAGATAACACATGAAAATTATACAAAATTCAAATCTCAGTGTCCATTAATAAAATTTTATTGAAACATGGCCACATCATTAGTTTACACATTGTCTGTTGTTGTTTTTGTTCTGCCTATGGAGCTAGGAGTCAAAGCCACTGGGTACACTGAGGTGAGGAGGAATGTGGGATCCATGACAGATGACTCTGAGTTGCAGGATGATTATTTCTCTTTGGGAAGGTTTTCTTTGGTTGGTCCCTGGCTGTCCTTAAAAAAAGGGGGAGTCTTTTATGCAGTTATGCCCCTGCAGTTCATCAGCCAATCCCCCTTCTGAGCTGAACATTCTCTCAGAAGGTCTATCTTGACTCCTGAGCTCCTCGACAAAACTCTACTAATACCTGGGCCTTGAGTGCCATAAGTTGCGGCTTTTGTTTCTGGGTGGAAGAACAGCTTGTGAGAGGTAGCAGGTAGATTCTAGGGAGAGACTGAGAAGTCTTGGCTCTTGTGTCTCTTCAAACATGTCCTCTAACTTTGAGGTAAGTCAGCTTCCCTGTCTCTTGCCACATGATGCCCTGCCCTCCAGACTCTGCCATTACCAGATGCAACCCTTCAGCCTTAGACCAGAACCTCTTTTCTTTATAAGAAGAATTCCAGGTAACTCAGACACACCTCTCTGACCTATAAAACTGCAATGGAACATCTTGGAAAAACATCACATCAGTTTTGTGAAGAACTTTGAACCAGGACTAAATACTAGGTATTATATTCACTTTAAAAATCAGTGACAGCCTGTACTCAGAACAAAGATGTGGTTTTTTTTCTTCTTCTGATGATTCATTATTCACTCTAGATACTCATTTTTGCCATGCATAGGTGCCATGCAAATATGAAAAGCCAGCCTAATAAATTAGTCACTACTTTGATGAATATGTTTTCATTAACAGAGGCAACTACTGATTCATATAAAACACTGAAGAGATGAGGTAATACTGCAATAATTAATAAGATTTAAAGTTGCTCATAGCATAATCAAACCCTGTACACATGCCTTCATGATGTGTGAATATTTGTTGTTGTTGTTTTTTTGTGTGTCTAGCATCCAAATACCCTTTCTATTCTGGCAAATCCAAGATTGTTTTTCACGGATCCAGAATCTTTCTTCTGTAGGAGCTCAGAAGAATGTACCTCAAAGTACAGCAATTTGGCATGCTGAGTACTTTGAACTAAAGGAGATTGGAAGGCCTCAGTGGTGAATGTCTCTCTGACCTTCTCCAGCCATCTCTCTCCCTCAAAGTCATAGAAAACAGGATTCTTCTTCTCTAAATAATATCATAGAGACTAGAACCCTCTTCCAAAAAATCAAGCCATAAAATCCAGAAAGTCTTCTCTCTCCTTTCTCCCTTGAAGACTCTCATTTCAGAGTAGTCTTTCCTCATACCTGGGAGGCAGGAAAGCTACAAAGAAAAGCCAGGAAGAATCTAAACATACAGCCCCTCTTAGTTTTTCTTCAGTGAATCCCTAGTAGATCTTTTCTCTTATCTAATTACATTTTTTATGTGGCTGGTCCATTCTTCATCAAAATTAGGCACAAAAACAGGCCTTTTACCATGGGTGTTTATTTCTGAAGGCTCCCATGTCATGCAAAACTTTGATTAAGTAATGATGGGTGAGGAAGGGTTCACACCTTTCTGCCTTCACTTTTTGGCTCTGGAAGCTGGAGAGGAACAGAAAATTCCCCTACAGATCCCTGAATCTTTTGTGAGGACATCTGAGGAGCTCTGTCAATCAGATACTCTTTCCTGGGACTCTGGATCTTCAGGAATGATAAGAAAGCCAGAGATGGCTGGATGGAATTGAGACTTCATGGATGATGACAAGTGTCCAGGGCTAATGATGTTGGGGACAACACTCTCCTCTGACTGAGCCTCTGGTAAGAGCCTGGCTGTACTATGCACACCTGATTTCCTATTTCCAAGGCTAATTCTCCAGGCTTTCTGAAATGTTTTGAAACACCCTTGAATTGTTTCAGTAACTTCTTTTTCTGCAGCAGCTCACCAGTGTTGGTTTGATTATCTGCAGAAACTTTGGCTGTTTCATGCTCTTTGTGAGGATAAGACACAGGGTATTATACAAGAAGAAAACTTTATTCTAGACCTGGTTCAATTAGAGGCCAGAAATGATTCATCTTAAAACTACAATTACTTTAAGGGCCCAGCTGACTTGAAAGCATATGTTTTACAAAGAATATTGTTCTTTAACATGTCTGTTCAGTGCATTCAATTGCTACTCACCTCTTCTGTGGACGAAAGACTAATCAGGGGCAGGTCACCATCTCCAAGAGTCTGACAAGGCAGTAATATTTTGGAATTCAAAGAGACCATACAAACGGTTTCATCCAAACACCTCATTTTACAAATAGGAGAACTGAGGTTCAGACTAGCTAAAATATGATTTACTCTAAATTGTGTAGCTATTTGTAATTACTGAGAGTAGGGATGTCCATTGGATTTGATGGTGGGGAACCATGTCATTTGGCAGGAAAGATAGGCAGGGTAGGGAGGAGAGAGGCAGAGACAAGTGCTTAGTTTTAAGAGCTGAGATTATGCAGTATGAAGTTAAGAGACCGGGGTGTTGCAGAATCAGGTCAGAGAATGGCCACACATGAAGTGTGAGAAGCTACTGGACAAAGGGGACAGGAGAGTCTCCAAGCCAGAGCCAAACTTGACCTTCTCTTCTTGTCCCTAGGGATGTATGGATAAGGAGCCTAAGAATTTGAATATTTTTCTCTACTTCCTGGTTGTTGTTTTTTAATGCCCCCTGAAGTTTGTTGAAACTTCTCACTTTTCAAAAACTCTCATGAATCCAGCTGTAACTTCTGGAACTTAGGCCCACTCTATCTTTGATCTGGGTGTTGACACGCCAAGTAGGATCAGGTTGCCAACGGACATGCCACCAGTAAGTTCCACTGTCTGGTCATTAGGTCGAATCAGTCCTTCAGTTTGAGGCTTTTACTTTATGTGTTGTACAGATAGTAGCTACATGGACTCCTCAAGAGAACTAATAAATTATTTGGAAGGAGGGAATTTGATTCATTTAGGCTTTAAAATAGAGATTTTAAAATAAAATTGCTTTCTTGGGCATCACCATGAGTTAATGTTACATTATTGACAGATGGGACATATTGAAAGCACTGATATACCTTGGGATAACTCATCCCTTCTGTATGCTATTGCCATTTAGAGTTGATTTTGGTTTTTCATTTGATTTATGCCTTTGTTAGTCAGCTCACCATTACAGCAATAAATATCTCAGATCACTTATAAATTATCAACTTATAAAGATAAAAAATTATTTTGGCTCACAGTTTCAGAGGTTTCGGTCAACAGTCTAGGGCCCTGTCACTTTGGGCCTGTGGGGAGGTGGTGCATCATGGTGGAGGTGGTTGGCAGAACAAAATCATTCACTTTATGGATAGGACATAGTAGAGAGCGAGAAGGGGGCCAGGGTTTCACAATCCTCTTTAAGGGAATGCCCTACTGACTTGAAGACCTCCCACCAGGTCCCATCTCTTTAAGGTTATACCACCTCCCACTAGCATCATTTTGGGCAACAAGAGTTTATAAACAAATGGGTCTTGGGGGAAACACTTATCCAAATCATAGCATACCCAATAGAGATCTTCTTTTTAAATTTTTTTAACTTATGTTGTTGGATGAGTATGGATCTTCAGGGAAAAGGAAATTGTCTACAGAACAGGGTGATGACTATATAGGGAATAGAGGTTTCACAGGACAGAGAAGATGAGATGAAATCCTGCCCAAACTGAGACATGACTTTATGGAGAAAGTTCAGCTCTCACTCTAGGAAAGAAGAAGTGTTCAAAAATGAACTGCTTCTATAAGATTGAGGTTGTCACTCCTACTTAAACATGGTAAGAGAAAAAAAATGAAGAAGTGAGTACCTGATTGAGATACGATATTAAAAAAAATAATTTTGAAACTTTGAAAGTCTTTGGTGTTTTTACATCATAGTGGTGCAGCATTTGTAGTAACAATGTGTAACATATCATAGAATCACAACACGCATTCAGTCACTGTGAAAAGGTGAAATTGTTTTAATCTGCATGGAAGTAACGTTTAGGTGATGATAACTGTTCACTGTATAATAGGAGAATTTGATGATTTGTGGGTTTAAGTTGGGGATGTTATTTCTTGTAGATTGGAAAAGTTAAGAAATAGAAAATTAGTAACATAACTTTTAGTTTTGCCTCCAACTCAAAGAAAATCATTTTAAGCTTGAAATATTAAAATGGATTATGAGGTCTTCATACTAATATAATATAATCCGTGTCTGCAGGTTCTGTGGAAAAATATGTACGTGTCAAGACTTTGGGTGGAAAAACACCTTTTTTTCCCCATTAGAACCCCTTTCTGTTGACTGACATCTAAATGTTCTTTTGATCCTAGTGAAGATTGTTTATGGTCATCAAAGATATTCTGTGCAGATTTTAATATCCTATGCAAGATTAAGTCAGCAGCTGAACTTAGTTCTCAATGAACAGGAAGATGTTCCCTACATCCTAATGGTTTACCATTCTGACCAACATTCACTAAGAGAGTTAACCAGTGTGACTGGAGCCACGGGTCAAGTCATTTCCAGTCCTGGAATTGGACTGGACACATTCTTTCCTCTGATTCTTGGTTTATGCTGACCCTGTTCCCTTTCCTGCCCTTTATTCCCTATTTTTCTAACTCTGACACCTCCTTAGAAGACCAGCTTAACTCCTCTGTGCAGCATCACTGACCATTCCAAGCACGAGGGCATATGCTTTATGCAAGCTCCTGTAGTTCTTATGTAGTCCTTAGATGTCTTTAGACTTCTTTATCTTCTTTATCTGCCTTATTGTAGTGAAATTCTCAGCTCTCTGAGGGAGTACCCAAATTCAGCATGGGCAAAGAGCATTGGGTGACTGATTGACAGTCCCCACAAAAGCTAGAGTTGGGGAGAGGGTTATGAAGATTAGGACAGGAGAAGAAGGTAGATGTGGATAGGATCAGGAACATGACAGCATCCTAAAATAATTCAAGGAGAAGCCAGCTGATCTGTGATGTAGCATTTGTAGTAATGATGTGTAACATGTCATAGAATCACAACACGCACTCAATCACCACTGGAGAGTGAAGGCAAAGAAGGTGTTTGGCCAGCCTTAATGTCTTTGTGGACTTCCTTAATTGACTAGATACTTAACTTGCATGTGTGTTTTTCTGGGGATGAAGCACAAGGCCATTATACTTGCTCCTTTACAAGTGGCTCTCCACTTTCATGCTCTGCATAAACTGCTCTTCTGGACTTTCTCTCCTCCACCTCTTCTCTCTGATTAGCAAAAGCTACTGTCCTTCAAAACCCAGTGTGAACACCACAACTTCTGAATGCAGTGTTAGAAATGATGACTTAGGTTTCTAGTGACAGCAGCTCAACCCAAAGTAGGTCTGGCAGAAAAAAAAAAAGAGGTTAATAGTCTACAAAATGTTTGGAAGGACAGAATGCAACTAGCCCTCTGTGGAATCTATAGCCAGCAATGCAATCTATAGTCAGCAACTTCCCCACTCCATTTCTCATCCTCGTTTCCTATGACATGATGGCTCATTTTAAATCCTGCAGAGAGAATAAAAAAGCAGCATGCAGAGAAGGGAGCCATCTTGAGATTTCTGAATGCAGACTCAGTCTGAAGCTCCTTTGGAGATTCCTGAGATACTTTCATATCCTCATAAACAATATTGCCATGCTTAGATCATTCTAGCATGGGAAGGCTTCTGTTTTTGTTGGCTACAAAACACATGACAAAATAAACTGAGATCTTGGAATATAATTATAAAAGGAAACATGCAACTCTTCTTCAGATGGTCTTTGATGATATCACCGATGGGAGCAGGAAGCTTGGGGGTCACTGGGTAGACTGCATTACTCAGAAAGCTTTAACTGATAATCTTTTGACCATGGGCCTAAATTCTAGGTATGTGAGTTTAGCAAGATGCTTTGGGTGCCTCAGGCCACATCACCTGGACCATCTCTGATTTTAACCAGGCTTCTATTACCTAAGTGACCTTGAGAATGTATCCTTTTAAAAGACCTTTTCCACCTCTTCCCTCTTTCCACTCCCTAATTCTTCTTCCTTGGTTGCATCCCTAAGAAACAACCTGTTCTCAGACCTAGAGTCTGCTTTTAGGAAAGTTCTACCAAAACAGAGAGATATTTTGTATACAGTACAATATTTTCCCATAAATAACTTCAGCATTTAGAGTATTTGAACAAATATTATTGGAAAATAATAAAATGAAAATAAAAGAGTAGATTTCAATTAAATAACATGTGAGAAGTACAGACTTTAGTCCATTATGGTTGATGTGGATTTTATTTAATTTTAGTAATAATTCTTCCAGTTCTGATAGCTTCAACCAGGAAAATTTGGTTCTTCTCAAATCATTATTTATTTCAATATTCTATTAATCTCATATCTCACTGAGACACTCTGTTCTCAGCTAAGTATGAAGAGGTGGGATTGGGTACATTTTGTACCATATCCTTAGTGATCTGTAATTATATCCTGTCATTAAAATGCTATTCTAATCAACTTTACAGAGCTTAAATACCCCTTAACATTTTACTTCTTCCTAATACTAAATGGAACACTTAGGTCTTCATAAAATCGTCTAGGAACATGTCATGAGTGTAAACAAAATAAACTAAAACCATCATTTTTTAACTTGGGGTCAGTTATCTAAAGAAAAAGTTTAATTTTCAATTGCAAAAGTAACATAATAATATTAAGAAAAATTCGAGTGAATAAAAGTATTATTAATAGAAACATACTGTCAAAACATTTTAATTTTATGATTATTATGGTTGGTCCTTTTATAAATGCATTTTTATGCAATTGTAGTATTGGCAAAATTTTGTGTTCATTTCTTTACAAAGAGAATTTTTGAACCTCAGAAAAGCATCTTGAGAGGTTCGCTAGTCCTGTGTAGTATTTCAAAATTATATGCAGTCTGTTGGTGCTGTGACTTGAATGTGTCCACTCCAGAATTCAGTGTTGCTCATGTGATGGTATCAAGAAGCAGGGCCCTTAAGAGATGGTTGAGCCAAGACAGCTTTTTCCTTATTAATGAGGTTTATATAATAGAGGCTTCACCCAGTGACAGATGAGCTTGCCCTTCTGGCTTCTGCCATGAAAGGACATGGCAAGAAGGCCCTCATCAGATCAAACCAGGTGCCTTGACTTAAACTTCTCAGTGCTAAAACTGTAGAAATAAATTTCTGTTACTTATAAATTTTAATCTCAAGCACAAAATGGACTAAGACAAATGGGCTTTAAAATCCTTAGGAAAAGTGTAACGGAGGCTATTTTCCCAGTTCCCTTTCTTAGTCCCCTAGCTTGTCTTCTAGACCTGCACAAACTAGGTGCTATAGTTTGGAGACAAGGTGGATTCCCCCCCCCCCCAGAGCTCTTGTGTTGATGCAGGAACGTTCGGAAGTAAAACAATTAAATCATGGAAGCTGTAACCCAATCAATGGATTAATCCATTTTATGGATTAATAATTTGAAAGTACTTCTATACTGAGTAGTCACTGCAGGCAGTTACTGGTATGTGGCTGCAGGAGGTAGGTTTCTGGGGGCATGCTCTGGAAGGTTTTATCTTCTTTGAAGACTCTTCCTTCCCTTTCTGCTTTCTGGCTGTTATGGGGTGAGAAGTTTTCCTTTTCCCCTGCCCTTCTGCTGTGATGTTTGTACCTCAACTTAGGCCCCAAGCGATAGAGTTGGACTGAACCTCTGAAACCATGAATCCAAATAGACTTTTTCATCTCTAAGTTGTTTTTATCAGGTATTTTAGTCACAGTGACACAAAGACTAACACATAGGCAATCTTTTAGTTGCCATATTGATGTAATAAGTCATAATAGAATTCCTTAAAATATCAAGTGCTTTTAACATTTTAATGATTTTTTAACATTTTTAATTGTTGAAGTGTAACATTTATTACAAAGGGGCATAGTTGGTTGGTATTTGTGTTTTAGAATCTTGATAAGAACCTTGTTTAGTGCAACATTTTTATTTTTACTTTCTTCCAAGCCCTATGACAATATGCATTTATCTTCAGAGACAATCATGAAGCCTTTTTTTAAATTTATTTTTTAGGTGTAGATGGACATAACACATGCCTTTTATTTTTATGTGGTGCTGAGGATCGAACCCAGGTCCTTCCTATGCGAGGCGAGCGCTCTACCACTGAGCCACAGTCCCAGCATGAAGTGTCTTTTAAATATATATTTTTTTGTGCTTTTAGTGGTAGGACCTTTCATTATAAACATTCCTGTTTTTCAATTTTAGGATTTTTTTTTCTTGTGTTATTTTTTTGATAGTTTGTTTTCATGTTTTTTAATTTTGGGGGTCTCTATTTTTAGCACATTAATCCTCTTAGACTAATCATGTGTCTGTGTGTGCGTGCATGTGAGTGTGTGTGTGTGTGTGTGTGTGTGTGTGTGTGAGAGAGAGAGGGAGAGAGAGAGGAGAGAGAGAAAGAGAGAGAGAGAGCTCTTCGATTATTCATCTGTTTTTGTTTTTTAGTTCTACTTTTGGTAAGATCTCCTCCAATTTGTTTTTCAACTTCATAGGTGATTTTTTTAATTACTAAAAGCATGTTTCTAAGAACTCTTTCTTGGTACCTGAACGTTCTTTTCCTAAAGCGCCATATTCTTCTTTCACAGATAAATCTTTTTAAATCTCCTTTAGACTATTAGAAAAATCATATTGAATTTTTCATCTCTTCTTTTTATAATGTCTGAGTTCATATTATCTGCATCACATTTTCAAAACTTTGTATCTAGTAGAAGAAAGAGTCTTCAAATTTTGAGCAAAAATCTAAGAGTTTAATTTCATTGGCTGATTGGCTTAACTCAGTTATTTGCTCATTCTTGAATCAGGTACTATATAGGGAGACCACAGTTTTCCAAATGGTTGGGAGTGAATCAGCATTCCTCTCTCAATTAGACAGGATGTTGGCTCTACCAGAACTGAGATTGAGGGAAGAGTAGCCCTTCAAAGAAAACTAGAAGGCATTACTAAGGAAAGAGCCAAAGAAAGCTGGACAGACAAAAAAGAACTTGATCTTTAGGCACCAGGTGCAGGGGTTTCTTCTGCAGCAACCTACCTGACCTGGACATCAAAAGCCAATGTCTGAATTCCTATGGAGACCAGTTACTCAGAATGTCATGGCATCTCAGTCTGTCTCCTGATAGCATTGCTTCTTAGACAAGTCTTCATATTATGTCAAAGTCTGGCTTCCTGTAGCTATCATCCATGACCTAGAGGGCCTTTGGTGCACCCTTCAGAGATATGAAGGCAGATCTCATGCTTTCAGGTTCTTTCTTTTCAGACTTAATACCCTCTTTTGCTATAGCTGTTCCAGTCTTGCAAAGTGTTGAGTCCTTTCCTTTCATCCTCTGTTTTTACCTCAAGGTTTATGCCGTTTGGTACAGCATGAGCAGCCCCGATCACCTGGCACCCTCATTTCCACTTTCACAGTTGATTCACAGCACTTTGCTCAAAATTAGTTCTGAGTATGATCTGAGACTATGTGAAGAGTTCATTTAGTTTCTCCAATAATACACATTGAACCTTTATCACAGCAATTCTTAAACTGTCATTGCACATCAAAATCACTAGAGAAACACAAATCCTGATGCACATACCACACCCCTGACCAAAACTGGATTGTCTGGGATGGGCAGATGCGAGCTCAGACACCAGTATTTGTTAAGCCTTCTAGAACTGGGATTCTCTTGTACAGCCAAAGTGAAGAGTCATCACTCTGCTGTATAGCAGGACTTCCTAAGAATCTAAAGTCAATGGTAACAGGCTTCCTAAAGGTAGATATTTCAGAAAATAAGTATGAGGCTTATCTCTATCATTTGCCTCTAGCTAACCATGTATGTTTTCTTATATAATTATTCATCAACTCAAATCAGGTAAAGCAATCTGGGGATAAAAAAGCTATTTGGTCATAGATAATATCAGAGTTTTTGAAAAAAGTGGTTATATTGGTACTTAGCTAAAAACTGCTTTTATATAATTTACTGTTTGGTTGACATCAAGGGTTGGACAGTCTCTGAGTTTATTTAAATGACTTTCTGCAGAGTCAAGAGCAGCATTATGTTCTGGTGGGAACTTAAGAAGAGCTTCTTGAAATTATTTTCAACCAAAAAAATGCATTTCTGTCTTTTGTAACTATGGATTAGATGCCATCTGTAGAGCTCCCGAGTTTTACAAAAAGCCTACATTTAGACTGACATTTATCTTATAATATGGCAGTAGAAAACATTCTGAAATATTTACTGAACAAAGGTTAAGGCCAAGCTTTATCAATGTGCTGTTTATAGAGCATAAATCTGCACTAAAATGGGTAGATTTATTATTTATGTTTAACCACAGTGTCTATTGTATATTTAAAATCCAATATTAAATAGATTCAGGGATGAAGGAAAGGAAGGGAGGGAGGCTGAAAATTAAGGCAGAAAAAAGCCCATTGAATATTCTTAGGAGCTTTCTCATCACTTGCTGAGTTCAGAACGTTTTCCCCATTTTTTTTTTTAATTTTTCAAACATAAAGAAAAGCTTTCAGAATGTTGTAATGACATTTGATGACCTCATGTATGATCTAGGATTCTCCAAAGGAACAGAACCAATAGGATGGATTGATTGATTGACTTTAATTGGCTCATACAGTCATGGAGTCCGGCAAGTGCTGAGAGCCAGGAGGACCTATGACTTAGTTCTAGCCTGAGTCCAAAGATCTGAGACTCAGGAGAACTGATGGTATTAGTTCCTGTCCAAAAGCCAGCAGGCTCAAGACTCAAGGCACACATTTCTGTTCAGATCCAAAAGGAGGATAAAAGCCAATGTCCCAGTTTAAAGGCAGAAAGGCAGGAAGACTTCCTTCTTACTCAGGGTAGAGTCACTGTTTTGATCTATGCAGGCCTTCAATTGATTAACCAATTCACATCAGGGAGGATGATTTTCTTCACCTAGTCTCAGGAGAAACTTGCTTTTTTGGTTGACGTCTTGGTCTTCTCCTCTAAAACACTCTTGCAGAAACACCTAGAAGAATGCTTAACAAGGGCTGGGATTGTGGCTCAGTGCTAGAGCACTTGCCTCATTTGTGTGAGGCACTGGGTTGGATCTTCATCACCACATAAAAAATAAATAAAACAAGAATGCTTAACAAGAAGTTCAGCACCCCAGTGGCTCAGTCAAATCAACATGTAAAATTAGTCATCACATTTCATATTAACTTTAAATTGGTTCAAAACAATATTACCATAAACTTAGCAGCTTGAAACAACACATATTTATTATTGCAAGGTTTCTGTGAGTCAGGATCCTGGGCATGGCATAGCTGGGTTCATAGAGTCTCATAAGACTGCACACAGTGTCAGGCAGGTTTTTGATCTCTTCTGAGGCTACACTGGGAAAAGATTCACTTCTAAACTCACTTAGGTAGTTGGCAGAATTCTCTGTGTCTGTAAACTAAGGGCTTCAATTTCTTACTGGCTGTCAACTGCAATCTGAACCTCAGCAGCTGTAGGCTATATTCTTGCCTTGTAGAATTCCCCTACATGGCCTCTTTCTTCCTCAAAATCGAAAAGTCTCCACAAGGACAGAGGGTACAGTCTTATGTACCGAGGAACATAATCATGTACACATAATCATGTACATTCTGTCTTCCTTATATTACTGTTCAGAAGCAAGTTACAGATCCCATGTACACACAAGGGAAGAGGGTCACATAGCAGGACAAACACGAGAGAATATGATCATGGGAACCTCTCCAAGCCTGTGAATCATAATTCTCCGTTTATTTATTTTCATTTTTTCTTTTTAAAATTATTACAAAATGTTTACATGTTAGGGGGTACCATGTGACAATTCTTCATTTAGAGTCAAGACTTGTTAGCATTTTGCATGTCTTCTTTCTCTCCTCATGTCTCTTTCTCTTTGTACACGCACACACACACACACACACATACACATACACGTGCACATGTGCATACACACATACACACACACACCCTTTTGCTGAACTATCTAAAAATACTTATCATGACAAAGGTACCAAAAACATACTTCAGAGAAAAGACAGCTTTTGAAACAAATAGTTCTGTGAAAACTGGCTATCTGTATGTAGAAGAATGAGACTAGATCCCTTCCTCTCACCTGCATACAAGTCATTTCAAAATGAATCAAAGACCTGGACATTAGAAGAGAAATTTTGCAACTCCTAAAACAAAATGTAGGGTCAATACTCCAACACAAACATGCAAGCTATGATTTCCTCAATAGGACTCCTAAAGCTCAGGGAATAATACCAAGAATTAATAAATGGGATGACATCAAATTTAAAAGCTTCTATACAGCAAAGGAAATGAGAGCATGAGGAGAAGACAGACCAATGGGGAAAAAATCTTCACTAGCTACTGTTCTGACAGAGGATTAATATCCTGAACATATAAAGAACTCAGAAAACTAAACACTCCCAAAACAAATGATCCAACCAATAAATGGACAAACTGAACAGACAGCTCTCAAAAGAAGAAGTACAAATGGCCAGCAATTTTAAATATATTAAATATATTTAAATATATCAGCAAAAATTTAAATATATTTTTTTAAATGCTCAACATCTTGAACAGTTCGGAAAATGCAAATCAAAACTACACTAAGATTTCTTCTCACTCTAGTTAGAATGGCAGGCATCAAGTATACAAATAATAATAAATGCTGGTGAGAATGTGGAGGGAAGAAAACATTTTTACACTGGTGTGGGATTGTAAATTACTACAACCACTTTGGAAATCAGTATGAGTTTCCTCAAAAGATTAGGAATGGAATCACCATATGACCCAATTATACCACTCTTTGGTATTTACCAAAGAATTAAAGTCAGTGTTATATGACAATACTTGCAATTCCATGTTTATAGCATCTCAATTTACAATAGCCAAACTATGGAACCAGCCTAGATGTCCATCAATGGATGAATGGAAAAACTAAAAGTGGCACATATACACAATGGAGTTTTATTCAGCCAAATAAGAATGAAATTATGACATTTTTTGGTAAATGGAAGGAATTAAAGAATAGCATACTAAGTAAAATAAGACAAACTCAGAAAGTCAAATGGTTGTATGTTTTCTCTAATATGTGGAAGCTATAGAGAGAAGAGAAAAACAGGTGGGGCAGGATATTATAAAAATAGAAGGGAGACCAGTAGAGTAGAGGACGGGTACCATGGAAGATAATGGGCAGCTACTGGTGAATGAAATTGGCCAACTTATACCCTTATGTTGAGTGTGTGTATGAATATGTAACAAGAAATCACATTGTTATGTGTGATTATAATGCAACAATAAAGAGAAAAAATAAATAAGAAGAATTGATCTTATGGAAAAAAAAATACTGTTATTATCATTTCCCTCAAAATAACATTCATCTTCTAAGAGTAGTATGTATCACTATGCTCAATCATTTCAATCATTTAATAATTTCAATCATTTAATATTCAGATGATATTCACATTTCTCCAATTGTAAAAACAAGACTTGTGTAAATTTTTTAGAACTAAGGTCCAATCAGGCTTCATGTATTATATTTGGTTATGTCATTTTATTCTAGCTCAGTTGTCATGAAGTTAAAATTTTTTTTCAGTATGTCATTCATATATACAGAACAATATGTCATATATACTAGATATTGTAGCAAGCATTATAAGCAAGAAAAAGAAAATAGATCTGAACTTTAGAAAAGAAGAAAGTAAACTGTCTAAACTTACAAATAACATGATTGTTTACAAAGAAAACCCAAAAGAATCCATAAATTTAGTATTAATGAATCTATCAAGGTCTCTTTATACAAAGTCATTATGCAAAAATGATTTCTATGTTACCAACAATGAGCAAAAATGAAATTTAAAAAAGCAATGATAATACTATCAAAAAGTTCTAAATTCCCACAAAATAGACCTAACTAAAGATGTATAAGACCTCTCTTAAACTGAAAACCATAAAATATTGATGAGAGAAATTACAAAGTCAAATAAATAGAGCTATTAACTGTCAAAAAATAATGTCTAAACTGGATCTGGTGGCGCACTCCTATAATCCCCGCTACTCAGTAGAGTGAAGCAGGAAGATTGCAAGTTTGAGGCTATCCTGGGCAATTTAGTGAGACTTTGTCTCAGAATAAAAAATAAAAAAGGCTATATCTGTAGCTCAGTAGTTGAGCTCCCCTTGGGTTCCATCCCCAGTACATCCCCCACCCCACAAATGTCTAGATTCAATTGAAATCCCCAGAGGTATTTTTGTGGGAACTGACAAAATAATTCAAATTTATGTGGCACTGCAAAGAACCTAGAATAGGCAAGACAATGTGAAGAAGAACAAATTTTGAGAACACATACCATAAGATTTCAAGATTTACTATAAAGTTAGAATCATCAAGGCCATGTTGTTTCAAGGACAAAGTGATCAGTATAACCAGAGTCTATGTACAGGTCCAAACATATACAGTTACTTGACATGAGACAAAACACCACTGCAATCCAAAGGCAGAAACATGGATTTTTCAATAGTCCTGGTGCAGGGAGATATTTCTATTTAAAAAAGAAAAATACTTGAGTGGTTGGGATTGTGGCTCAGCGGTAGAGTGCTTGCTTGCCTAGTACATGTGAGGTACTGGGTTTGATTATCAGCACCACATATTAATAAAAAATTAAATAAAATAAAGGTATTGAGCCCATCTACAACTAAAAAAAAATTTAAAAACTTGACCCCCTATGTCACACTACATACAAAAATTAATTTAAGGTAGCTCACAGGCCTACATATATAAGGTAGAATAATAAAATTTCTAAAAGAAAGTGTTGGAACAAGTCTTCCTGATTTAGGGAAGCATTTTGTGTATGTGTGTGTGTGTGTGTGTGTGTGTTGTGTGTGTGTGTGTGTGTGTGTGTGTGTGTGGTGCTGGGAATTGAACTGAGGACCTTATAATTCTAGACAAGTGCTCTATCATTGGGCCACACCCTTAGCTCAGAATCAAATATTTATAAACAGGAAACAAAAAACATAGCAACTAAAGAAAGAAAAAAGACAAATTATATTTCACTAAAATATAAAATATTTGTTCATCAGAAGATCAGAGATACAATTAAGATCGTAAAAAGAAAGTTCTAGATTGAGACAATAGCTTCAGTGCTTATATTTGATAAAGTTCCCAGATATCCAGGAAACATACAGAATTCCTCACAAATCCATTTTTAAAAAGACAACCCAAGTTTAAAAAAATATGAGCAAAAAATTAACAGGCACCTCACAAAAAAGATATCCAATTGGCTAATAAACTTATGAGAAGATGCTCTGCATCATTAATTATAAGAGAAATACAAATTAAAACCACAATGACATATACACCCATCGAAAGGGCTAGAATTTAAAAGATGACAAATCCAAGAATTTTGAGGTTATAGAAATATTAAAACTCTCATTTTTTTGTGGTTGGTACAACCATTTTAGAAAACTATTTGACATTAACTACTAAAGTTACCATCTGCTTCCCAATGACTCAGCAACTTATCTTACCTTGTCCTCCTCTGAGGTTTATCACCAAAGAGAAAAGAGTGTCTACTGAATGAATCACGTGTGCAGGGAGTGTCCCTAATTCAAAACTGGAAAGAGCCCAACTAGCCACCCACAGGGAACAGATACACATAATATGCTCTATTCCTACAATGGACTAACAGACCACTAGAAATTAATCCAGTGTGATAGAAGTCAGAATAATGATTATATGTATGTGTAGTGGTGGGGGGTTTGTGTTGACTGGGAAGGGGTATCATAGAAACTTTTGAAGTGCTGTTTTATGTCTTCATCGGAGTAGTGGTTACAGGGTGCATATATAAGTGCATCTAATTGTGTATTTTAAGGTTACTACACTTTCTATAGATCACTACCAATGTTATACCACAATAAAAACATTTTAAAAACAAACATACACAAATCTGAAGTTTGACTCTGAATTTTCATTAATTGAATAGCCCTGTTCTCTTCCCCTAAATGCAACCTCTTTCTTGGCTTCTAATATCATGTATTAATGTAGTGTATTCATGAGCTTTATACAAATGAAAATTTATAGTATTAATTCTTCTGTTTCTGTTACTAAACATATTTGGGGGGTGGATACCAGGGATTGAACTCAGGGGCACTCAACCACTGAGCCACATCCCCAGCCCTTTTTTTGCATTTTATTTAGATAGAGGGTCTCACTGAGGTGCTTAGTGCCTCACCATTGCTGAGGCTGGCTTTGAACTCATGATTCTCCTGCCTCAGCCTCCCAAGCTGCTGGGGTTACAGGCATGTGCCACTATGCTCAGCTAAGCTTTTCAGTCTTATAGTGCAGTTTCTCTTGTTTCTAGTGATGTTGAGCCACTTATCATATGTTTAAAGGTCTTTTTCTGTGATAACTGTTTAAGTCATATCTTATGCCCACTTGTGCTCCTTTTCTTTCTTCATTTTTCATTACTTTTTAAATATATTGTGGAAACTGAAATTTTAAAAAAACTATCTCTCCTGCCAAAACCACAGTCATATGTATTGTCATAGTATTGCCTGTGAATTATTCTGTATTTATTACAGAAGAAACAATGACTTTGGGTCCTTTTCCACTGAAAGACTAAAATACAGAGATTTTTGTCAGTCACAATGTTTTTTTTCAGTGCTGAAGACTGAACCCAGGACCTCCCACATAGGCAAGGGCTCCGTCATTGAGCAACTCCCCAGTTCACATTTTGTCCTTCACTTTCATTCCCAAATGTACATACCTTGACAGATGTACAAGATCTCTGTTACACCCTGTTGGCCTGTCCTGTATCTATGGTGTTTGACCAACTCTATTTCATATTACTGCCAGCCCTGGAGCTCACATTCTTTAAACATGTGTATTCCCCCGTCCTCAGGGAGCCTTTCTCCATCTCTCTATATTCATGGGGACTTCACACATGACCTACCTCTTTTTCCACAAATGCCTTCATCCCTCTTCACCTACGCAGTGAGCTGGGCCCCCTCCCAACTGCTTCCTTCTTGCTTCCTCTCCAAGGCAGTGGGGCTCTGGGGTCCTCTGTGTCCTTCACCTCCTCTCTGTGCAACGTCAGTCTCTGCTTTTTAAAGTCTTCCATTTCAGCTGATCAGTCTATCCATGCCTTAAATCCTTTCTAGAACGATGCTCCTTAATGCATTGCCTATGTCCACAATGGAGATAGCCAAGTAAATTATAGGGCAGAGCAATGAGAGTTCCAGACTGGACCAGAACCCCGTGGAACACAAGAAAGACCATTCATGACTGAACTTTCCCCAGAACCTGTAACCCTACAACCATTACACACATGTGAACACACACACGCCTCCGGAACTTTGAAAATGTATTTTATCTTAAACCTCGGCCAGACAAATTCTTGTCTAACACCATGAATCTTTGTCAGAAAATAATGATTTTATTCAGTCCCTGTCAAAGCACACACCTAAGTGGCAGGATGGGAGTGAGTAGCTAGTTTAGGGATGTCGGTTTTTTGCCTTTCTATTTCAGTGAGTGAGCCTCCCTTAACTATCCCCACATCCTCACCCCTGCACCTAGGGGTGCCCCCCATACACCCCGCCATGGATCCTTTCACTCTCAAACCCACTTTCTCTTGCCCCAGTCTCAGATGCCTCTGCATTCTGACAGCTCCACACCTGGATTCCAGCTCAGCATCCTCCACTGAGCATGGGCCTACCATCCAGCTGCAGAACCACAGCGTCTCTGCCAATTCTGGACACACCTCAGATACCATCTGTACAAATGGGAGTTCTAACCTCCCTGCCTCTTTCTTTCCTAATCTCCTTTTCTGGGGTTCAACAACCCTCTCTTCCCCAGTCTCTCAAGCCAGAAACCTGGGAGTCAGCTTCTTATTCTTTCTTTTCCTCACTTCCACAATTAAAAAGTTCTAAAACCTGGCTGGGGCTGCTCCCCTCCTCCCCCTCCCCACTGTGGCCCCATTATTTCAGGTCCCCATCTTCTCTCCTTGATGTTGTTACAGTTCTCTCTTGACTGCCACTACTTATGGTCTTGCTCTTCTTCTTGCTCCGTCCCTCAGTGTTCTTTTTCTAAAAAGAAAAATCTGAGATTATTCAGATTGACTATTGAGATTAATTAACCTCTCTGAAATTCTTTCGTGACTCCCCATGGAACACAGGATAAAATTGAACCTGCTTAGCAAGAAGTTCAAGATTCTACAGGAAATTTGGCTTCTACTACTTTTCTAGCTTCATTTTTCACATATTCCTCCTTAAACTTTATGTTCCAGCAATTCTAGTGGGTTTACATTTCTTGGAGTTAACTGTAATCTCTCCAATTTCCAAGGGTTGCATGTCATTTTCTTTGCTTGTTCTATGCATAGTTCTATGCATAGTTCTTCTTCCACTACTTAAGCATCAAAAACCTCTTCCTCATGCTTCAAAGATCAGCTTAGATGTTGTCTACTCTGGAAAGCCTTTCTCAAACTTCCTCAGCCAAAGTGACTGTCTCATTTCTAAATCTTATACTCTTCCTGTTAACTTTCTCACCAAAGCCATTTGCTTAAATTTTGGTACTTTAAATAAATTTTGAGTCCTTGAGTTCACAAAGCATGTCTTATTTATCTTTGGATGTCTAGTGTGTTTATGATTTGCAGTGAATATTGAATAGATCCTTAATGAATGAAATAATGATTGCAGAGATCTTAACATTGGGTCTGTGGGTACAAGGTGGGCTCTGTTTTTACAGACATGAGCTCACTTAATTCTGGACTATTGATTCCATTTTGCAGATATGGATCAATTTTATTCACCCTTGTATCCCTATTGCTGAACATAGTACCAGGAAGTAGAAACTCAACAAATACCTGCTTCTTAAATTGGGCTGCCAGAGTGAAGTATCATAGATTGAGTGGCTTAAACAACAGAAATTTGTTTCACACAGTTCTGGAGTCTAGAAATTTGAGATCAGGGTGCCAGCATGGGCAAGTTGTGGAGAGGGCCCTTTCCTTGTTTGTAGATAGGTGGCCACCTACTTCCTATGTCCTCATAAAGTGGAGAGAGAGCAAGCTCCATTCATCACCTCCTCTAAGGATGTGGATCCCATCACAGGGCCCCACCTTCATGACTTCATCTAAAACTAATTACTTCTGTAAGACCAAACACCATCACGTTAAGGGTCAGGGCTTCAACATATAAATTTGGGAGTTGGGGAGGAACATAAACATTCAGTCCATAGCATTGATATTTAGGGAAGGTATTACCATCATGTACCATTGAAGAAATGGGGTCTGGGAAAGGTTAAAACTTGTCCTTAATCACAAGCTAAGGAAGCCAAGGCTTGGCGCGCCTGCCCTGCCACATGGCATTCAGAGAGAGAAGCAGGATGCTTCTCTGGACCAGGCAGTTCATTGACTGGGGAGAAGCTTCATTCCACAAGCAGCTGTTGGGCTATTACAGGGCCTGACTTAAGAAGATGCGCTGGGACAATCACATTAAGAATTTGAACCAAGAAACTGAAAAAAAATGGGGCATTAGTAGTGAGATCTCAGATAAAAACTTTTTCAGGGTGGTAGGCTGGAGTTACAAGGGGGTATGTAGACTAGATTGGGAGACAACAACTGATTCCCAGTGGAACCCTGTGGTCCCAAAGGCATTCACATTCAGGTTCCAGTTTGTTTCTTTATACTCTACACCCTGTCCTGCCCAGCATTCAAGGTGACGCTGGTGTTTGTTCTTTGCAACTAAAGGTTTTAACAAAACTCCAAGGATTGAAGGATTGAAACCCATGCCTTCTCTCTCTCTCTCTCTCTCTCTCTCTCTCTCTCTCTCTCTCTCTCTCTCTCGTTTAGAGCTCTGTTCACTGTTTCACAGCTGGAGACATTGTCTTTGTACAGATGTTAACAGAAAGCCAGGCCAAACAAAAAAAGCACCTTTTAAATGTATTTTGATGACAATAAGAAAAGCTGTAATTGTGAAGTGAGTGGGAAGAAACAGCCAGCAAGGCAAACCAAATCCCCTCTCAATTTAAGCTAGACCAGTAGGAAGGTCCCAAGAAACCTAAAATAGGCCTTTAATGGAGTCTGTTCGATTAAGCCTCTCTGCTTTCTTTGGATACAAATCCCTAGGAGTTGTGCTGGCCCCCTCCTGCCACCTCCACTTGCTGTCCTGCTTGCCCAACACAGCGGGAGAGGGAGACTGGGGAGATCGGGTGGCTACTCAGCACGTGGACTTCCACACCTCAAGGCTGTGAGGGTGCTAAGAATACACAATGGTTTCTCTCTGATCGTGGCCTTTTGACACACAGCTAATGAATATATGCCAGGTACAAATCGTTCTTTCCCACGAACTGTTCTGCAGGTCTCCAGTGAAACAATTACCCTGTTCCACTTAGAATGACTCAACGACGGATCTGAGGGCTGGCTCATGCTGCAGCCTGTTTTCCTGCCCTCTTCCCTGCTTTAGCATTTGCGTTGAAAAGTTAAAATACAAAACTCTGAAGTTCTCCCACCCCACCCCACGCATCTGCAGGCGGGGGCAGCTGGCTCTCCAGTCCTTCTGGTGGCAGCTGGGGATGCTTTTCATGCGCCAAATGGGCAGGTTCACGATGCTGGGCAGTAACAATGGCCATCCCAGAGGGGTTGGTTCACCCCCTCACTTCTGTGAAAAGATCCTTCTACTTGATGTTACCTACTTGGGGGTCACCTTTTGAAAAGTCTGAAAAGAGCTTATCTTACAATCAACATTTCCCAGAATCAATCACAAGCCACAGGCCATGAAAAGAAACAGAATTTGATATAAAGTGCATTCAATGTACATTATTGTTCAAAGTTTGCAGAGCTGAAGGCCAGTCATTGGAATGTTTTCAGAGGGATGATTTTTAGAAGATGTAAATACCTGAAAGCACTGATAAAAATCAAGAGCAAGATGTCCTGTTTGAGCCGGAATTTCAGGGGCTTAGGGGTGACGATCTTAAAATTTGAGTTCATTTTTCATTTTGGAGCTAAGCCTGAACTATGGAAAAAAGTGACAATTAAGATCCAATCATAAACCCCAAACCTCCAGAGTATAGTTCTCATTCTGTTTAGACTGAAACCACAGTATCCTGATAGATGTATCTTTAAGAAAAGCATCTTGGTAGAACTGCAATGTGACTTTCGTGTCTAAGAGCATGTTGCCATTTTCCAAGAAGTTTTCAGATATGAAAGCAGAGTAACTCCAAGGAGGCATATATACAATTACATTTTCAATTACTTGAATTAAAACTATTTTTAATTTTCTCTGTTAACGTGGCTAGCCCATAATACCAGTTATTTAATAGAATACTAATGTAGCTGTTGCTTGAAAGTATTTTGCTGATGTGGTTAATACCTACAGTCAGTTGACCTCAAATTTAGGACCCTCTAAAATATGGGTGGGCTTCATCCAATACGTTGAAGGTCTTAGGAGCAAAATCTTAGGTTTTCTGGGGAAGAAATTCTGTCTCCAGTTTGCACCATCAACTCCTGGCCAACTATCAGTCTGTTGATCTACCTTTTAGATTTCAGGCTTGCCAGTCCTCACAATTGAATGAACCAATTCTTCAAAATACACCTCTTCTTATTTATTTATTTATTTATTTATTATTGGTTTGGTTTCTGTGGAAAACTCTGATTAATACAATCACACTTATTTACAAGTCATACATAATAACTAATAATAAAATTAATTTTTTTTAGTGTTTTTGGGGATTGAACTCAGGGCTTTCTTACATGCTGATAAAGTGTTCTACCACAAACCTATACTCCCAATAGGTAGAGCTAGAAATTCAGGAAGGTTCAATCTGGATGAATCTGCATTCTGCTCCTCTATGAATTTGAATTTAGCACATTGACCACATTCCTAATTTTAACCCCAGTGCCACAAAATTCAAGAGAGATAGGAAGTGAGAAAGATGTTTGGGTTGTCAGGCTGCCTGGGGATGTGCACAGAAGCATGTAGGGTGTAAAGAGCCAGCAGGGGCTTTCAGCAATTGAGGTCACATGGTCACTCTTCCCTCTCACATTCCAGAGCAAGGAGATTTCAGGAGGAAGTTTTCATGCCTATGTCTCTGTGGAGTTGGAGACAGAACCCAGGGCCTTGCACATGCTAGGTGAGCACTCTATCACCTGAGCTATACCCTGGCCCCGGAGTAAGTTTTGGGGACAGAAGGTGGAGAAATCTCTATTACTAATGGACTCTTGGACAAGGAGAGGCTTCCTATTCTAGACGAAAGGTCAAACAAGAATATACCTCACACATGAAGAAATATATTTATATTTTACTAAATATAATGACATAGACAAAGGAAATATAGGTAACACAGAACTAGAATCCAAGCCCAATTTATGTCTTTTAAAAATAAAGGCTCCCTATGATAAAATTATTTTCAAGTATCAAGAATGGAATACTTGTTTCATTTTTTATAAGAGAAATAATTCAATATCTAGTCTCTGCCCATGAGTGAATCACTTTCCTAAAATACACAGTTCTTCCCTAAAGCCTGAATTCTGCTTATGTTTCTCACAACCATAAAAGAACAGTTAATGTTAACTTGTTTGAGACTTTTGTTTTCAAACACCTGGAGGACCTTCGTTAGAAGCAAGATGCATTTCTAATCCACCCATCTAAATCTCTTAATCCCAGAACAAAGTCTCAAAAATTGAAAAATGAAGGAAGCAGGAGTCAAGCTTTAGGTAGATGTCTATTTTTGTTTATGTGTGGCAAAACTTGGCTACCTGTTCACCAAACCTGTTTCCTCTTTCTCCTGACCCATAGCTAGGCTTTATTTCCCAGTTTCCTTGCAACTGGTGAGGTTATGTGACAAAGTTTGGACCAATGGAATGTAAGCAAAAGTGGTACGTGCCACTTCTCAGCCAGTTCTCCCTGCCCAACTTTCCACACGAGGTCCTCCATTCTCCTTTTAATTTGGCAACAACCCTGGAAACCATTGGTGAAGAAAGAAGCCACAGCTGGAGGGAGCCTGGATCCCTGAATCACCAGCTGAAGAGATACTTATTGATCAGAGACACCTGTATTGAAGTTCATGTGAGTAATAAATAAATGGCTATTGTGTTAAGTCATTGAGATTAGGGGTCCATTTGCTAAGACAGCTACTGAGTCCTTAACCAACACAGTGGGGGGATAGCAGTTTTTCACTTTTAACATACAGCAGAGAAGGTGTACATTGAGTTTGCTTAATTTATTGATTGGGAATGCAATTTATAGCAATGTAACTAATTAATGAAATGCCAAATCAACTCCAAATGTGGGTGCCATATAGAATTTATTATCAGGAGCTTGAATATATGATAGACATTAAATATGACATTTCAGCTCTAGATTCTGACCAGGATTTTTTTCTCAAGCACCGGATTAGTGTGTTATGAGTATTCATGTGTCAGAAGGTCTGAAAAAATTTTTTTTATCAGTGTAGAAAGTGGACTCAGTGGTAACCTAGAAAGATACAGGATGGCTAGAGGTATGGGAAGGTATTTACCCTATAGGTATTTGGCCTACACTAAGGGCACATAGCCACCCAGTACACAGTGAATAATGGATAAGTTAGTATGGTCTCCTGCTCATAGAATATAACCAACACACGAACACACTCATACACTGCTGGTGGAACTGCAAATTGGTGCAGCCAATCTGGAAAACAGTATGGAAAACTTGGAATGAAATCACCATTTCATCAGCTATCCTACTCCTCAGTCTATACCCAAAGGACTTAAAAACAGCATACTACAGGGACACAGCTACATCAATGTTTATAGCAGCACAATTCACAATAGCTAAACTGTGGAACCAACCTAGATGCCCTTCAGTAGATGAATGGATAGGGAAACTTTGTTATATATACACAATGGAATATTACTCAGCATTAAAAGAGAATAAAATCATGGCATTTGTTGGATAATATAATGCTAAGTGAAGTAAGCCAATCCCCCAAAACCAAAGGCCGAATGTTTTCTTTGATATGAGGATGCTGACTCATAATGACAATGGAAGAGGGGGAGCATGGGAGGAATGGAGGAACTTTAGATAGGGCAAAGGGGAGGGAGGGGAAGGGAGGGGGCACGTGGATAGGAAAGACAGTGGAATGAGTTAGACATCATTACCCTAATAACATGTATGAAGACACAAGTGGTGTGAAAATACTTTGTGCACAACCAATGACTTGAAAAATTGTGCTCTATATGTGTAATATTCTGCTGTCATATAAAACAGATTACAATAAATATATAATTTAATAAAAAAAAGAGCTGAGCATTGTTTCCTCCTGAAGTCTCCCCCCCAAAAAAATAGTTCATTTGTAAATTGATTGTTTAAAACTTGAAGTTCGGGCTGGGGCTTTAGCTCAGTGGTAGAGAGCTTGCCTAGCACATGTGAGGCAGTGGATTCAATCCTCAGCACCGCATAAAAAATAAATAAATAAAATAGAGGCATTCTTGTCCATCTATAACTAAAATAATATGTATGCATATATATATGCATATATATATATATATATTGTGTGTATGTGTGTGTATGTGTATATATATATAAAACAAACCTTGAAATTCATTCTCCTAAAGTAACATTATAAAGAGTTTCTAAAGATAATACACAAATGTTTTATAAGTCATATTGTAATATATATCAATATATTAATATCTTTATCAATCTAATTTACAACATTTTTGAGATGCTGGATATCTTGAGAGGAGACAAAGGTGAATAATGATGGGTTCTGTCCTGAAACAGCTGGCAGTCTGGCAGGGCAGCTATGTAGGAAACAGTAAATAGTGTTAGTTGTATTCTCATTCCATCCTCCTTGCTAAGAGAGATTACTGATTTTGTAGTGTGGGGAGGCTGTATCACCCCAGATGCTGCATCAGGACTGGCTAATTTAGACTCTGGGTAGCGGGTAAGGCCTGCCTGACATTAAAGAATCCCAAATGTGCATCTAGAGTTTAGACTGACTCTGAGTCAGTCACTGCAACCCTGTGTCCCACGTTCTTAGCTTGCTTTGCAGCTAGGAGTGGCCATGCTCCCCAGTCTGGCCACTGAAATGTAGGAGGAGAGTCTGCTGGGAGAAGTAAGATTTGGGGCAAGTTTTGATTTCTGAATAAAAGGGAAACATGTGCCTGACATTGTTCCTTTTCTCTCTTCTTCTCCCTGTGAACACGGATTTGATCTCTGGAGCAGTAGTAGCCCCCTTGAAGGAAACCTAGAGTAAGAAAAGAAGCATAGAGTAAAAAAAAAGCATAGAGTAAGAAAAACCTCAATTTGTTTTACTATCAGTTGGGTTTTCTGGGACCTTCAGGTGCAAAGTTCCTAGTTACTAAAGGAGAGGAAATGAGAATAACAGTTGTAAGCCATAACAGTACTGGGAGATAAGAAGGAAGACTTGGTGAAAGAGGTACAATTTGGAATTTGGGTCAGATTTTGAAGAATTGGTAGGATTTAGACTGGAGGATATAAAGGAGGAATTATAGACAGGAAGAATAGCATTAGGAAGGGCACAGGAGTGGCAAAGTTTGGGTCTATCTGGGGAATTTTGAAGAGCTGAGGTAATATATATATATATATATATATATATATATATATATTTTATGAATATATATATAATAGGTAGGGAGGGCAAATGGTAAGCAGTAAGTGCACAAAGGTTGGTCAATGTCATCTGCAGAATGTCCTTAAGGTCAAGGTGGAGTTTGGCCTTAGTGAGGTGAGGACCATTTGGGTGAGACATTGATATCATCAAGGTACAGTTCAGATAGCATTTGTGACCACGTTTATGATAGATTGATAGGGAGGGAGATCAGACATTGAAAAATCACCAATGTAGGTTACTCCAACAGTCCCAAGTGAGAAAATACACACCTGAACTAGATGTGCTTTTGAAAAAGTGAAAGAACAGAGCAAGGACTTGAGACTTGTGGGAGAGGGCCTGAAGACACCTTTCTCCTGCCTTTTTAAGGGACTTTGCTGTCTTGGAATCTAGAGATGAGGTTTCTCCATGGCTCTCCCTCTGCCTGAAGCATATGTTTACCTTCATCCTGATTTTCAATTACCACCTCTTTAGACCTGTCAAGGCCACGCTCAAATCCCCTCTTACAAGAATCCCTGTGTTCATCGAGAAGAGAATGGATAAACAAACTGGTGCATTCATTCAATGGAGCACCATATTAAAACTCAGTAAAATGGAGACCAAGTCTCTGAATTTCCTAAGCATACAAAACCAGTTAAACCATGGAGACAACCTTGATTGCTTGATTTGCAAACATAAAGTAAACATAACTTGGGCTATTTATTATAAATCTCTCTATTTTTAATTTAAAAAGTGAAATTAAGTTCAACCAACCCAAAGCTGCCAACTGAATTATTGTTCTATAAGCATGGATTTCCCAATGGGATAGACTAAATAAGATGATGATATACTTGCAACCCAGCAATTATTTTCTTTGCCTTGCTTCTGAGTTCATCCTATAGAAAGCCTTGCATTTCCCTGGTGGCAGAGTCCTGAACCACTTTTGGTTTGGATATACCTAATTCATGAATTGCTGTTTGTTCAAACTCTATGATATTTAATATGCCTTAGTTTATCTTTTAATACTACTCAGTAATAAAAAGGAACTAATTACTGATACATACTACCTGGCTAAAACAAATAAATTATGGTGAGTGAAATGAGCTAGATCAAAAGAGTACATACTGTATGATTCTATTCATGTGAAGTTCAGGAATACACAAAACTAATCTATAATGACACAAAAGCGAGAATAGTGATTGACTCTGGTGTCGGGGATGGCGATTGACTGGGAAAGGATATGAAGGAGTTTTTTGGAGTGACAGAGAGAAGTTTGGGTTACAGTGGTCAAATATAGAATGCACCAGGTGTGGCAGCACACACTTGTAATCCCAGCAGTTTGGGAAGCTGAGGCAGAAGGATCCCAGGTTCAAAGCCACTATCAGCAACAGCGAGGCACTAAGCAACTCAGTGAGACCCTGTCTCAAAGTAAAATATAAAATAGGGTTGGGGATATGGCTCATTGGTTGAGTGTCACTGAGTTCAATCCTCCCCTCCCCCCCCAAAAAAAAAACCCAAGTAGAATGCTATGCTTAAGATCTGTATTTCACTACACAAATTTTACCAAACAAATAAACAAATACTGTGGTGTAGTTAATGATGTGCAAACTGAAGAATGAAACATGAAGTATTACTTTGAAATACAGCAAATGCAAGATGGGCAGCTGGCTAAATATGTGGGAGCAGAGATAGCAAGTATTAAAAATAGAATCTAGGTAGTGGATAGATGGGTGCTTATTGTACCATTCTTTCAACTTTTCTGTGTAATTAAAACAGTTCATAACAAAATGTTGGTGGAAAAATAGTATGTAGTTCAGGTTTTGCTAATTCACCTGTCAAGAGTAAAGACAGCTGGCAGCTTTGGGCAGTGCTAGGCAGCTCTAAGCCTTTGTCTTGCCATGAAACCAAGTCTTCTTCCCTTAGAAGAGGACCATGACCAGTGGCTGAAAAGGGGTAGTTTCATTTAGAATCCCAATTTGGTTTTTCTTCAGTTTTTCCTGAGTTACAGCACTGTCAGGTCTAATAGACTAAATTCCATTCTGTTAGGGCTTGTCCTGAGTGTGTGTCCTGTGACTCATGGGGCACAGAATTAGAAAGCACCTCAAATTTACCTTCCAATAATTTTTTATGTACCTTGATTATTGACTATAAAATTATTCCAAGTATCCCATATTGATGTGATTTTCTCTGTTTAGTTCCAGAAAGAACGTGGTTTAAGAGAAATGTCAATGTATTGTCTGAGAGCATTTTGGTACACATGAGGTCTCATGAGGGACAGAAAAGGCTGGGACATATCATTAAAAATGATCACTAATGTAATTTTCCTTTCCACATAAATAGCCCAACTTCATGTAGATTGGTTATAGCCTTTATCTCCTTTGTGAGTACTAATATGTTTTCACTAGAATTTCTACTTCTATTCCAGGTACTCATTTAATTATGCATTTCTTCTTCTCTACAGCCAGAACATCCTTAATCACAGGGTTCAATCTTTCAGAGGTAATTATTTTTCTAAATCCTTTCAGCAGTTGGCCAACATTTCCCTCACAAAGTCATCTTAGCTAATTAGGTCATGTGCTTTGCAATTTTTTGTTTATTAACTATTAACAAATATATTTTGTTGAGACATCTATCACTGAGGTTGCTTACTATGTCTCTGACTTGCTGATACGAAATACTTCCATATTCATTTTTTTACTATATACTTAAGAAGTCTTTAGTTTTTAATAGACCAGCAACATGTAAATCTAATCATTATTTTACTTTTATCTTCTCCCATCTCTACATGTTAACTTATTACACTTTGCATGTTTTCCTTCTCTTAGAACTAGGGATAGAAAACATCATTTTTTTTCTTCCCTTAGGCAGGGTGCAAAAGTTCTAAATCAGTGCTTCATAAATTTGAGCAGGATTCTGAATCAGGGGTACTTGTTTGAAAGGCAGATTTTGGGTCCTTTCCTTAATGCAGGTGATGTGGGGAAAATTTTGAGAAACAGTGCTTGTAAGGAAGTAGGTGTTAACAATTACGAGTTCATAGAAACAAAACGTTCTGAGTGTTAGAATATATGTCTTATTATTTACATTTTTGCCATATTTTTTATATTTTAGTATAGTGCTACTCCATAAATCAACCAGGAAAAAGTGAGACTTGATTCTCTATGAAAGATGAACAAAGCAGGCACCATGCAGAAATCCTGACACCTAAAACTGTTCTCTGGGTTTCTGTGTGATCCACGGCTAATTCCTTATGTTTTCCTTTCTACATTTTTAAGCTGACCATGGAGATATACTGCAGTCAAAGTTTCCTTGAAATTTTAAGTGGGGTGTACAAGAAATAACAGAAGCCCAGCTTTCATGAATTAGTGCATTTTTATTAGGAAAAAATGTTTTTACTAAAGAAATACATGAACATGGATTAGTAAAATCAAAGGGTTCTAAAGTCTTAATATGAAAACAGTCCCTTTTTTAAAAATATTTTTTAGTTGTAGATGGATACAGTCTTTATTTACTTATTTTTATGTGGTGCTGAGGATCAAATCATATGTGAGGCCGGTGCTCTACCACTGAGCCACATTGCAGCCCGGTTCTGTCTTTTTTTTACCCTTAGTTGCTCTATCCAGGGGTGCTCTTCATTCTCTTGGCTTTCTGGTAAGTACCTTCATGTTTTTTGTTTTTTTTTTCAAATTAAAATTTCTCCAAGTTTTGAAGCAAATGCATGTATTCATACATGTAAGTATTAAATCCTTTTGAAACTTATTAATGATTGCCTAATCACCTCCCCTCATCAACCTCATGTTTACATTTGCTTTATTTTCAATGAACTTCCTTCTTTCCAAATGTCCCAGATTTGTCAATAAGCTATTATTTTTACTGTTTGTTTTCTAAGCAAGCTACACAGTTGTAAAATTTCCTGTGTTGGATTATATTTATGGCTAATAAATATTTATTATTATTTGAAATTTATTTTATTGATGAACATAAAGGGCCCAGTTTGTTATCTTAAATAAGTCTTTGTGAAAATATGCACAGTTGCCCACAATCCTAATCACAGTAGATGCACCTAAGCCAGACAATAACACTTGTCAAACTCTCATTCTGTCAACTATTTGAAGCGTACTTTCTTCTTAGAAATATTAAAATTAGAAAATCTGTTATTACACAAAATTATTTCATTCACTAAACAACCTCTGACATTATTCTGATAGTATCTCATTCTTTTTAACTGTTGCAAAATTAAAAATAAATAAAATTTATAGACACATTAGTTATTCATTTCTTTATTTATTGACATTTGGGCTCTTTCCAAGTTTACAAGAGAATGCTACAACAAATATTCTGGAGTCCGTCTCTTTGCTCAGGATTGAGTTCTAGATGTGGAAGATCTGGGTCCAAATCCAGAATCTTCTGAATTTGAATTGATATTGCTAACTTGCACTTTAAATGGTGGTATAAGCTTACAAGGCAGAAAATGCCATTTCTTTTGCATACCTAGTTTTCTAAATCTTTGCTAACATGATAGCTCAGACAGGTTTTATAGTGCATTTTGTAAGGTTTAGTTTCTAACTTACTGATTTTGGTATCTAGAAATATCCATTCTCAATTATCTCTTAGAATTTTTAATTGCTGCTAATATACTTGTTATTATATTTCTTTTGCAAAGAGCAGCCCATCAACGTAGTATCTCCTGGAATCTCAATGAAGATCAAAAGCAAATTTTAAAGGTCTCAGAGTTTTCCTTTTGGTAATCTCCTACTTGCTTCTTTATTGTCCATATTTGAGTTCTTAATTTATTCATTCCCTGAGTGAAAACAATGTTTATTTAGAAGTAGGATGTGAAAAAGAAAAAAAAAAAGGAAAATTCACAGTTTTTACCTTGATCTAATTTTCTTTAAAAAAAAATGAGTTCTAGCACTTCTGTTTATAATCCATTTCTGCCCTTTGGACTAATCTATCTAGCTCCTATCTCTAAGGACCCTGGTGCCAACTCATGCTATATAAGTTGACTGCAGCTGTCTTGCAGATAGGTAGGCAGGTATTAGGTACTCAGTCCAGACTTTGGGGGAGAGCCAATGAAGGAAACTTATAGCAAGAAAGAGCAAGAAATGCTTCCTAAATGATATTTTATATGACCTAGTATGACTGATGGAGAATAAAACATGCTGCTTAGAAATCATTAACCATAGATCTAAAGTCCACACAAGTCTTTTTATTCTAATGTAAAAATACAGAATTTTTTAGAGGGAGGGATAACATGAAATAAATCAGAAAACATCTTCACATTAATCAGTCTTTTCATATACTTCAAATTTGTACTTAATGCCTTTTTCCTCCTGGACCTCAGAAAGAATACCTGGGTATCTGTAAAAGAAAAAGATGTATAATTAATCTCTCAAAAACATAGCTTCCCTGAATCTCAACCAAAAGGCATCAACGGTGCTAAAGCAAGGTAAGATTTTTCTTCTTGTAGGTAAGCCACTGTTAAGGTAGACAAATATCAGGCAAATATAATACATATGCAAATAATAAGGAAAAAACCCTACAAAACTATGTATATAAATTTAGAAAATGAAAGTTGTGATTTCTCCTCCTTTTCTTCTGATTCCTAATTCTTTCCTCAAAAACTAACCACCATAGCAGTTCCCTAGTATATTTCTATTCTGTCATCAAGGGAATATGAAAATTCCTAAGAATTCTTTGTAAGTTTTATAGCTGATAAAAATTTCTTATGTAAGCAAAAGAAAATGAAATACAATCTATAGTTGTTTAAAGCAAAAACCGAAGTCATGTATCTGGCATGGTGACAGATTCTCAATTCCTGTTTACTCAAGAGATGTGCATCATAAGGCTCTAATTCTGCAATGTATGGCATACTGCAATTTCTTGGCTAGAATCAGGATGAATTCAATCTTTCCTCTTCCCTCTCACTTGACTCTTTACACCCTTTAGTTTTCCATTCAAAACCCAGGTTGTAACCCAATCAATAAATGGGCTAAGGAACTGAAGAGATACTTCACAGAAGAACTACAACTGATCAAACATGGAAAGATGTTCAACATCTCTAGTGATTACAGAAATGCAAATCAAAACTATTCTAAGATTCCTTCTCACTCCAGTCAGAATGGCAATCATCAAGAATACAAGCAACAGTAAGTGTTGGTGACGATGTGGGAAAAAGGCACACTCATACATTGCTGGTGGGATTGCAAATTGGTGCAACCACTATGGAAAGCAGTCTGAAGATTCCTCAGAAAACTTAGAATGGAACCACTGTCTGACCCAGCTATCCCACTCCTTGGTTTATACCCAAAGGACTTAAAAACAGCTTATACTACAGTGACATAACCACATCAATGTTTACAGCAGCTCAACTCACAATAGCTAAACTATGGAACCAATCTAAATACCCTTCAACAGATGAATGGATAAAGAAAATGTGGTACATACACATAATGGACTATTAGTCAGCTTTAAAGAAGAATGCAATTATGGCATTTGCAGGTAAATGGATGGAGCTAGATGATACCATGTTAAGTGAAATAAACCAAAACCCCAAAACCAAAGATGGAATGTCTTCTCTGATAAGCAGATGCTAATCCACAATGGGGTGGAGGGGCGGGGAGAATGAAGGAAATTTGGATTGTACAGAGGGGAGGAGGTGTGGTATGGGAAGGATGGTGGAATGAGACGGACATTATTACCCTACATACATGTATGATTACACTACTGGTGTGACTCTACACCATATTCAGCCAGAGGAAGGGGAGGTTGTGCTCCATTTGTATACAATGTGTCAAAATGCATCGTACAGTCATGTATAACTAATTTGAACAAATTAAAAAAAAAAAAGTCTCCTAAAAGCATCTCCCAGTCAATACTTAACAATCCTCACTCTAATTATTCTTTATCTGGAGGGTAACCCAACCCAACCCACACTTATAATAATAATTCACTTTTGTTAATGATAATAAATTCACTTTTGTTTGCTTGAGGGGAAGGAAAGCCTATTATCCCTCCCCCTCAACACACACACTTCTTTTTTCACAACTTAATAACTCGTCAAGTAAAAAAGTACAATGCAAAACAAAAACAAAAACAAAAAACCCCAGGTTGTCAGCTGAAGACTGCTCTCACCATTCTGCCTCCTATCAACATTTTTATGTCACTCTAGATCTTAGTGTGCTTTCTTAGTGTCCTGGAGGCTGCACCCATTTGCTCCAGTGGGGGTCAGCAGCAGCTGTTTAACATTCACTCTGTGAGTGTCCCTGGATTTGCTGTGTGACTCTATCTCCAGGCCTGACTGGTATAAAAAGGCTTCATTATGGTAAAGAATTCTCATTATGGTAAAGAATTCAGCACCATGCCTGACCCAGTAAGTTTTCCACAAATGCTACCCATTACTACTAGTTTATTTTGTCCCCTAACTATTAGACAAGGGTGATACAGGAAAACTTTTTTCTCTCATAATATACATGAACATTGCCCAGTAAAAATAAGCATTAATTTTTGTTAGCTATGTTTTTATTTTGCAACCATTTCCTTAGCTATTGCTGTCCCACTATTTTAGTAGTAGCCTCTTTTTTTTTTTTGAACAAATGATTTTTACTAGGCCAATTTGAAACCATAATTTTAGTCTCTTTGAAATGAGTCATGAAGAGTAACATTTACATATTTTTTTCATGTGTAAAATTCTCAGGAGTGTCAAGACTGTCAGTTAATAAGACAAAAACAAAGCAGTAAGAAGTTCTTTCTAAAATCATGAATAATAACACTTAAAATGACTGTGCTTTTGGCTGAATATGATCAGTAGCCATGGTATTAATGTAAATCTTCTCTGTGAAAATCAAATTTATTTCTGCTTGTTTCATTTTTCTTTCTCTAATATCTACACATTCAGTCTATTTTAATAACAGTTATAATTACATTTCCTAATCATCATTCCAAACTTTTTAAAGAGCAAACTGTCTGAGATCCACACTTGGATGCTGAGTTCAAGTCTGACAGGATTTGGAAACACCACCTATTTGTTAGGAACCACCCACCCAGAGACTCCCCATTTAGCACCTTCAGGCACCGAGAAAGCCAATAAGTAAGAATCAATATCAGACCTAAACTGACAAAGCGCCACAAGAATAACCCAGAGACGATTTGATGGAAGGTTTAAGAGGTAAATAGAGTTCCTGAAACAGTTTCCCATTAAAAAAACAAATTGCAGCTAAAATAAAACCAGGAAGCACAGGTGTTGGAGGAAGGGATATAAAAATACTGTGGGCAAATATGCCAGGAACTTGGACAGTCAGGAAGTAGTGGGGTCAGAAGAGGAGACATCAGTTCACCTGAAATCTACTTCCACCTATAAGGTTTTCCTGTGTCAGCTCTGGAGCCAATTACCACTTCTGTTATAGTTTGGATATGGTTTGTCCCTGAAGGGTTCAAGTGTTGGTCCTTAGTGAGGTAATATTGGGAGGTGTCTTATGGACCTTTAACTGGGGGCAGGGGGACAGGGACTACATGACAACAATGATGACCCTTGGTGGGAAGAACTCGGATTAATTAGAAGTATGCCCATGGAAGGGACTGTAGGATTCTACTCTTTCTCTGGCTTCTTATTTTGAGATGTGATCTCTTCTTCCCAAGTCTGCCCCTGCCCTTAGGTTCTCACCAGTACCAAGCTGATGCCAGCAGCATGCCTTTGAACCTCCATAACTGTGAGCCAAATAAACCTTTTTTTCTAAAGTTAGCCTGCCTCAGGTATTTCATTATAGTAATGAAAACAGACAATTATAGACTCTAAAGGCCTGTTTTGGTCTTTATCTTTGACTAGGTAGTCACATGGAAGGTTTTTAAGTGGACAGCAAATTCTGTTTGGAGCTCATTAAACAGAAAACTGCTGATATAAAACACTTGGGCCTGCTGGTTGGTTGGGCCTTCATGTGACAGTCTGAGATAGAAAAATTTCTTCCAAGATGAATGAGGACAGAGCTTGAGAGGACAGGCTAGCATAGTGTGGTTGAAAGAATAATTGCACAGAAAATGACCTATGGGGAAAAAAAAAAGGGAGCCACAAAGTAGAACCATCTTTGTGAACGTCTAGAGCGTTTGGGTCCCTGGGTAAGGGTCGCGAAATAACCGGGACATAGGGGATGCAGAGCCAAGGCAGCAATTGCAACTGCATGCTGAGGTTTATTTGCAAGTTCCTTTTATATTCTTCTTCTAACAAAGCAAGCAATTCTTCAGTAACACTTCACCCACATAGCCCAAATATCATGCCTCAGCGGGTACACAGAGCTAAATTCAGATTGTTCCTGTTCATTTGATAAGTACCCTCCCAAAGTTCTTTGTAGACATTATCTAATCCCCGAATGTACTGTTCCCAGGTCCAGTATGCAGGAAGCTTCTTCCTCTTGGCCAAACCATGCAGAACTTGTGACTTGTGATAAGGGAAGAGAACTTTTCCTCCTCCTAGCTGAGGTTTGCCTCAGCTGACCTAAATCACAGCCACAGCTCTTGCAGTATGTCAGGACTGAGGGAGCTAAACTCTGCACACTTAAACCCCAACACATCTTATTTTGTTAATATTAACTTCTGCTCTTCGGTGTCTACCATTTGTGGCTTTATCTATTTTCTAATTTTATTCTCTTTTCATCTCACAATAGTTCTCACTGTCATTTTTATTTCATTATACTATTGCTTTCTTTTTTTTTAAACCAAAAAGTATGGTGTTAATAAAAGACTGTGTTTGAACTGAAACCTATACAAACACAAGAAAATGGGGGTCCAAACTAAGGGGTTACTGTGGGAAAAAGAGGAAAAGGTAAAAAGTGATCAAAGCTCATTTTTGGAGAGTAGGAAACGATAAGTTCTCTAATGTAGACAGATTTGGAGAGAAAGCTCTAGAATTGAGCATGGTTACAGACTTTAGGGACAAAGTACATTTACTTTGCAGGTTTCCTTTTTCTCTTCTCCTTATTTTCCCCTTTAGGAATTCCCTCTACCCCACGTTAAGGAGGCTGTTGTGATGTTAGTACAGGCCCAAAAGTACAGAGGACCATAACAACTTGCAGTGGAAGAGTTTCCTTCAAAGACTCTTCTGAAAACAACAGAAAAATGAACACTTTCCAGCTCATTTTGTGAGGTTAGTGTTATCCTGATACCAAATCTAGGTGAAGACATAACAAAGAAGCTCAATATCCCTTTTGATTACAAATGTAAAATTCTCAACAAAATTCTAGCAAATTGAATCTAGCAACATATAAAAAGGCTTATACACAATTACCAAGTGAAGTTTATCCCAGAAATGCAAGATTACCATGAAAATCAGTGAAGGTAATATAGTGTATTGATGGTATATTAAATTATTAATTAGCAAAAGACAAAGAACCCATGATTACCTAATAGACTTAGAAAGTTACATGGCAAAATCCAACACCTCTTCATGAAAAAAATACTAGATGAACTAGAAATAGAAGGAATCTTCCTCAGTCTGATAAAGGACATGTGTGACAACTCAAAGCTACTATACTTTATCGAGGAAGACTAAATCATTACCCTCTAAGACATCTGATCTTTTCCTCTTCCAGACAACATCATACTGAAGTTCTAGTCAGGCAATTAAGCAAGAAATAAAAAAAAAAAACATCTAAACTAGAAATTAAACTATCTCTATTTGCAAATGACATTATACCTTATAAATAAAATCCTAAGAAATCTACTAACAATTAGAACTATTGAATTCAGCAAGGTTGTAGGATATCAGATTAATAAACCCAAATCACTTGTATTTCTATTTTTTTCATTTTTTATTGGTTGTTCACAACATTACAAAGCTCTTGACATATCATATTTCATACATTAGATTGAAGTGGGTTATGAACTCCCAATTTTTACCCCAAATGCAGATTGCAGAATCACGTAGGTTACACATCCACAATTTTACATAATGCCCTATTAGTAATTGTTGTATTCTACTACTTTTCCTATCCCCTACTATCCCCCCTCCCCTTCCCTCACATCTTCTCTCTCTACCCCATCTACTGTAATTCATTTCTCTCCATGATAATTTTCCCATTCCCCTCACAACCTCTTATATGTAATTCTGTATAGCAATGAGGGTCTCCCTTCATTTCCATGCAATTTCACTTTTCTCTCCCTTTCCCTCCCATCTCATGTCTCTAAACACTAGGAACAAACAGGAAATAAAAGGAAAAATAAAAGGAATTAAACACTAACAAAGAAGTACAAGACATACAACCAAAATTTTACTGACAGAAATTAAAGAGGACCTAAGTACATGGAAAGACATCACTGGCTCAAAGTCTGGAAGACTTAATATTGAAATGGCAATACTCTCCAGAGTAACCTACAGATGACACCTATCAAAATCACAACTTGCTTTCTGGCAGAAACTGACAAACTGATCATAAAATTCGTATGGAAATGCAAGGGGCCCAGAAGAGCTAAACCAATCTTGGAAAAAAAAGCAAAGTTGGAAAAACTATACTTTCTGATTTCACAAGTTAGTAATGAAGACCTTGTGGTATTGGCATGAAGATATACATACATATCAGTGGAGCAGAACTGGGAGTTCAGGAAAAAACCCTCATACTTATAGCCACTTGAGATTGTGCTGATGGTTGTACAACTTTGTAAATATACCAACATTAGTGAATTAAACACTAGTATAATAAATGCTATGATATATGCAGGACATTTCAGTAAAGATGCTACATTTTTTTTCTTTAAATCTGGAGAGGCAGAATGGTATTTGTTTTAAATTATCAAAGATTCCAGTTTTGAAAAGTGTTCTGATTAAGAGTAGTAAGACTTGGAAAGATGGAAAGGTATTTAAATAAAGCTGATTCACACAGTTGTTAGCAGCAAAGAGAAAGGTAAGAAATGAAGAAAAGTTGAGCTCAATATCCATATAATGTGACACTCAGCAATTAAAGCAGAAGAGAAAATACGTAAGGTATGACAAAGTTAAACAACTGATATTTACATAAATTTATATAAAATTTCCATATGTGATTTTTCTAAGTAGTCACCTTTGGAGCCTAAGCACAAGCCTGTATTTCAGCTGCTTAGAGTTCTTATGCTTTTCAGTTTTCTTTAGAGTTAAGAGCTCAAGAAAAATCATTCACTTCATTTGATCTAAGGCTATTACTCTGTAGAGTAATAGACTATTATTATAAAGCTTGGCCATCCATTTATTGACTTTGCTCTGAAGGTTCATTTAGGGGGCATTTCAAAAACAAACTCACACTCAAGGGATAATTACTAGATACAAATGAGAATATCTGAAAGAATGCTCTAAAAGCTGGTCTAAAAGGGTTGATATAATTAATCTTTTTCTCTCTATAGAATATGGCGAAATGTGCTTTTAAACTAAAAATGTTGTGAGCTTTCAAGATTTAGCAGCCTCATGCTGGAGTCACAACTGCACAGGAAGGCAAGTATAACTTCTCTCCACCTCCACTATTGCTACCACCTTTATCTGAGTCCCCTCAACTTTCATCTGAATTACTAACTGGTCTCCTTGCTTCACTCTTGTCCCCCTGCAGTCCATTCCAATAAAGCAGCTAGAACATTGTAACTCTCCTTTCAGACTCACTAAACCTGCACCCAGTTTGACCCTTGTTGGCTTCCCCCTTGCTCCCACTGGCCACAGTAGCATTCAGACTCAGGGAAGAGGCCAATCTCATTTCTGCCTCAGCCTCTGAACTAGCTATTTCTGGTTCCTGGAATTCTCTTCTTGCTATTACATGGCTGGCTTCTTCACATTTAGATCTCACTATAGATGTCATTCTTCTGAGAGGACTTCTCAGACTACTCCATGTCTATCACATCCCAATGTTTTAGTTCTCTACCCAACACCTCTTTTTATGACTGTCACTTGCACTCCCCCTGACCAGAAAGTGTATCTCCAGGGGGTCAGCAATATCATCAGGCCTAGTCAACACTATTTACCCAGTGCCTATGACATGTCTGACTCTCCTAGGTTGAACTGAATACATTAATTCTAGATTTTATTGACATCATTAATATACCGAGCATTTCCAGTATACTGAAGATGTCTAAAGATTCCTAACTTTATCTATATACAATAACGCATTCCTACCCTGAACTCAATTTGAAAGAAGAAAATGTTCTTTTCTATAATTCTTACATAGAAAGTCCAAAAGCACTTTAATAAGAACTTTATACTTACTCTGGAAGAAGTTTATATTTCTCCAAATCAATTTCTGGGAAAAAATGTGTCACTTTCAAATTCCTGCATGATCCTTGTCACAAACAATTTAATATGGCCTGGTTGAATCATGGCTTCCTTTGAAACAAAACAAAAAAGGCATCACTTTCCTTAATCTATATCATAAGACACTCTAAGATTTTTGTTTGTTTTAGTTACTAAAGAAATGCCTTATACTAGGCCTTAAAGACTTGTTTATTATTGCCAAAGTATACTACATAAATACCCTATTCTTAAATCTGGGATCCTCTAAAATGTGCCTTAGTTACATTAAGAATGGAACTAATCATAATCATAATTATTATATTCTGGTCTCTAGTTTGCTTATGAGAAATACTTTTTGATTTAAGAATTCAGTTTGGTTGTTTTCCTTTGGCTGCTCTTTTAAGAGTTAATCTGTGGCTGGAGTTGTGGCTCAGCGGTAGAGTGCTTGCCTAGCATGTGTGAGGAACTGGGTTTGATTTTCAGCACCACATGAAAATAAATAAAGATCCATCAACAACTAATAAAATATTGAAAAAAAAGCGTTAATCTGAATATGTAAGGCCCAGGGCCACGAAAAATGAATAAACAAACAAACAAACAAACAAATAAATAAATAAGGGACATTAATCCAAAGTTATCAAGTTATTTTCCAAAGAAAAACTTACATATGTATATCCATACAAGATAGTACAGTTTCATGTGATCTTGACTACTGAACACCAAGGGCCTACTCAGCACACTCATATAAAATTTAATATTGCTTTCTTCCCTCAATACAGTAATTTAACATGCCTCTTGTTGCTAACAACTATAGCCTTTTTTGTTAAATGATTTTTCTAACTACTATCTACAGTTCTATTGACAGTTTCTACGGAAAGGATTGCTCTCAAACAAATATCTTAAAAATTTTAATAAACAGTATGAATCCTTTACAGACTCACCAAAGCAATAACGTTTTTTGTGTATTTTGCTTTGCAGTAATAACTTGATTCTCAAACGTGTATTGATTAAAAGAAAAAATATTTTTATATGCATACATACATATGTAAAACTCCAGGTGTTTGTTATTCTTAAAGTTCCAAATAAGGGAACTGAACAAATTTTATTTTGAAAACTTATATTTATATTAAACCATTGTTATCTTTGCTACAACCAAATAAATATTCTTTTTTTTTGTGTGTGTGTGGTGCTAGGGATTGAATCCAGGGCCTCATGCATGCTAGGTAGGCATTCTACCACTGAGCTACATTCCCAGCCCCTAGTAATTCTTACTATACAAAATCAAAACAAAACAAAACAAAACAAAAACAAAAACAAAAAAACAAACCAAAAACCCAGAAAAACTTAGTGGGACACTGAACAAATTTTATTTTGAATACTTACATTTGTATTAAACCATTGTTATCTTTGCTACAACCAAATAAATATTCTATTCTTTTTTTGTGTGGTGCTAGGGATTGAACCCAGGGCCTCATGCATGCTAGGTAGGCATTCTACCACTGAGCTACATTCCTAGCCCCTAGTAATTCTTACTGTACAAAAAACAAAAAAACAAGACAAACAAACAAACAAAACCCAGAACAACTGAGTGGGATTAACCAATCACAGCAGCATTTTAAGTTCTATATCAAAGTTGATGGTGTGAGGCAAACTTTCTGTGAATAGTCAGGCAGTAAACACTTTAGGGTTTGAGGGTCATACGGTTTCTTACTTTTATAGGCAGAAGCAGCCACAGATGACACTAAACAAACAAGTGTGGCTGTGTTCCAATGAAACTTTATTTACGTGGTACTTGGGAAGATCAGCCTGAATGACTGATGAGCAGCTGTGATGAGAGGCACGTGAATAACACAAATCACCTGAAGGCTTTATTTCCTTATACAAAAGTCATTTTATATACATGTTTTTAAGTACTTAGTGCTTATTAAAAAGTACATTTTCAAGTGATATGATTTGAGTCACTCAAAATGTGATAAATAATAAAATGAACTTGTTTTCTAGAAGAAATTCATATGTGGATGGAAAGACTAAAGAAGAAAAATGTTCATTTCCCCTTATTACAATGGGGAAAAAAGAAGAGATTGTGGAATCAGGAACATAAGAAACTGAGAGTTTCTAAAATCCCTTCTAAGATCCTGGAATACCTCTTCTTTCTCAAATAATTTCAGTGTATATTTTACCCTAAACCCCAAAAGGTAGGGACTGATTTTTCTTTTCCCTCTAAATGTTACCCTTTCAATAGTGCTTTTTTGGGGGGAGTGGGGTGTACCAGGGATTGAACTCAGGGGCACTCATCAACATTCTCAGTCCTTTTTATTAGAGATTTAAAGACAGGGTCTCACTGAGGTGCTTAGTGCCTTGCTGTTGCTGAGGCTGGCTTTGAATTTAATATCCTCTTGCCTCAGCACTGTACCCAGGTCAAGAGCTAAAGAATTCTATTTAGTATCCTCATTTTTTTAAAAAAAGCTGGAAGTCAATTTGTATCAGAAAAAAGAATTCTTCATTAACACACTATTTACCCCCCCTCCCGTTTTTTTAAAGAGAGAGAGAGAGAGAGAGTAGTTTTCGGCAGACACAACATCTTTGTTTGTATGTGGTGCTGAGGATTGAACCCGGGACGCAAGCATGCCAGGCGAGCGTGCTACCACTTGAGCCACATCCCCAGCCCAACTATTTATCCTTTTGATCTGAAATCATGAAACCCTTCTCTTATGTCCTTACATTAAATGAAAATTATTGAGGAAAAGCTTTCTGCTTTTAACAAATTCATATACATCTAGTAAGTATATATCAACTAGACCCCTACTCTTTTCTCAGTGAGATTTTCATCCTGTAAGAGAAGGTATATAACAGCTTATTTAGGGCATGGGGATGGGGGTGGAGGTAGAAACTAGTACAGTGCAAATGCAAATCTTGGGGAGACATTTAGAATGGTTCTTAAGCTGTAAATATTAACTAGTATTTTGAATTGGAAATAAAGTGGTATGTGGGGAGATGTTGTTTAAAGGACACAAAATTTCAGTTAAATAGGAAGAATAAGCTCCAAAGGTCTATCATGCAACGTGATGACTTTAGTTATTACCAACCTTATATTGTACTCTTGAAAATGGCTCAAGAATGATTTTAAGTGTTCTCACCATAAAAAGTGAGGTGTTATTTATATGCTAATTGGCTTGATTTAGCCATTTCACAAAGTATACATATTTCAAAACATGTTGTACACAATAAGTATACAACTATTAGTCAATAAAAAGAAAATAGACTCATATAGACCAAACATTTTACTTTTACATTTTTATTTAGTTTACGTTGCAGGGACAAAATCAAATAATTCAGAATGACAAAATATCTAACTTTTTTAGAGATAATGTACTGTTTCTTATGCTTATGGCTTAATGTTTTCTCCCAAACTCCCTTTAAATGTCAAGAGAACTAAAAGAAAGTAGGGAACATTTCTTTTTATTTGTAGATAACTCTACTTACCTTATAAACAGAACTGCCTCCTACTATCCAAATCATGTCTATTTTACTTGCTAATTCTGGCTGCTCAGTAAGTTTTAAGGCATCGGTCAGACTTTTGGCAAGAAAATGAGCTCCTTTTGGAAGTTCTCTAAAAGTAAAAGAATTACATACAATTTTTGTAAAACCCATCCATATTAATCAAATTATATGAATAGGAAGCAGTGATTATAAAACCAAAATCATCATAAATATGAATCCTTTAAAAAAAGTATGGCCTACAATCAATACCTACCTACATTTGTACATCTAGGGTCCATATGTTAATCAAAATCATATGTGATATAAAGTCACAACAGTAGTCTCTAAAGTAGTGGCATAAAGAATTGTGAGGGGACATGAGACAACTTTCTGGGGGTTATCTTTTCTGTATCTTTGATAGGGGCTGGGTTACACAGGTATACACATTTGTCAAAACTTTAATAAATGTACATTTAAGACTTGTGCACCTCATTGTAATATTTACCTTAAAAGAAAAAAAACTGTAGAGAAATACTGAATTCTAGTTAATTATATGTATGAAGAATAGAAGGCTGCAATTAATTTTGACATGCAAATATGAACAAGACAAGCTGAACAGATGGATATGTGATAAAGTTAACACAAAAAAAATGTTATTCGTAGAATCTAAGTGGTGGTATATAGCTATTTAAAGTTCTTTGTGTATGTTTGAAAATTTTCATAATAAAATATTGGAAAGAGAATATTTGAGTGTAGATAAGTTTGCAGCAATATTCAAACTGCTAATACCTTTGGGGAGTGGAAAAAAAAAAACTTTACTGTTCCAAACAAACAGAAATGGTTGAACTATTTGAAAATCAGTTTTTTGCTACTTATATAATTAAAAACCCAAAAGGGAAAAGTTCAATAATTTTACTGTTTATGTGAACTAACAATCTCTCTCAATCTCCAAACCAATTATTGTTTTGGCAGGGAGGAGGGGGTCTAATTCCATTTATAAATGAGGAAACATGCAGAACTAGGCTTTCATATTAATTAGATATGGAACAAAAATTACAATTCAATGTCAAGGTCTTAGGCTGGTGCTTTAAAAAGATTACATAACTGCCTTTGAACTAGAGGTTATAACAATGATTAATCAAGAACTAATGGGGATTATTCATTCTCTTGGTTGCATCCTCCCTCTCCTCCTGAAATTTATTTTGCTTATTTCACTCTTTGTCATCTGGTAAAGAAGTTAGGATAGAGCAAAGAATATACTTTGACTCAGCCTAGAAAAAGAAGTGGAGACCAGGGTGAAGTTAAATGAACTATCTCTTAAGGAATCAGGGCAGTCATAAGGGCTGAGTTGGACTAGGCTGTTCAGGGAGAAAACTTAGACTTCAAAAATTTGGAATTGGAGAAGATAGTCTAGTTAATAAAGTACAGGACAACTGAAATAGTCATGGTGGTTTTAGTAAGTAAAGATGCTGAAGTAAGGATGGATAACAAAGATGGAGTAGAATGGAAAATGGTGATACAGGAACTGATATGAGGAAAAACTGAAAGAAGCATTCTTTTTTTATTTGTGGTACTAGAGACTGAACTCAGGGGCACTTTACCATTGAACTACCTTCCTGAAATTTCCTAAAATTCTTTATTTTGAGACAGGGTCTCACTAAGTTGCCTAGATTGGCCTTGAATTTGTGATCCTCCTGCTTAGTCTCTTGAGTCACTGGGATTACAGGTGTGTGCCACCGTGCTCAGACAGGAAGCACTATCCTTAAAGTGGATGTATAATAGCAATATGACTTCCAAGGTGTTATAAATTGTTGGTGTGGACCTCAAAGAAAGGGGTGATAATTTTGTGAAGATTTCATTGCCCTTTGTAGTGAGTTTGCAAAAGCAAAAACCTGATTAAGGATTGGTTTCAGATTTAAGTTTTAGCAAAGGCTAGAGGAAATGCTTCTGAAAAATGTTGCTAAAACATTAGTTTAGAAATGTTTCACAGGAAACACTAGACCCCTAGATGGCTAAAAAAGAACAGGCAAAAAGTCCAGCTAATATTTGAGTCTGTTAGTCCCTTTGCAGCACACATTATAGAAAAGAACAGTGAATAACACATAGTAAACATTTTATATCATGCCTTGTTTCAGTGCTAATTTCCTGCCTATAATCTTTCTTCAAACCAATCTAGATTGGATTTTCCAAGAAGGGAGAGCTGGTTTGTAACAGTACATGTATTCTGTGTCAAGACCCAAGTGGGTATTCTTGGTATCTTGTTTCTGACCAAGAGTTTTGTGATGATGAAATAATATAATGCACACAGTAGGCATTCCACTTAATATAAATACTAATCTTACGTAGGTACTATTCCTTTTTACAGGTGAGATTAAAGATGAGGGGTTAAGTAACCGATGATCACACAGCTAGGAATTGGTGGGCATGGTAGTTGAACTCCAGCAGCTTACATTACAACAGATATTTAATGGGTGACCAGGGGCTTTAAGTGCCTGAGATACCAGGCCTGAGACATTGGGATGCTGGGGCTTAGATTAGGCAACCTCCCTACTCCATGTCCTCTGGCCTCAAGCAGCCTTATCTGATTACTCCAGGCTACTATAGAGACCTTATCCCTTCCCACTGTGCTTGATGTAAAAGATAAATGCATTGCAGATCAAATTCTGGCCTGATATCTTTGGGGACTGCTGGGATACTACTTAATCACAAAAGCCTCAGGCTAGAATGGTGTCTTATGTAGAATTGAGAAATAATGTTCAACTTGAGACCATTTATACTCAGCTTTTAAAAATTTGATTTCCAACAATTACCAACTATTTCAAGTATGATCTATCCTCATGTGACCACTACAGATATTTATAAAAATTTATTTTCTGTAAATAATTAAGTGGGGAAAAAAACAGGTTGCAAACTTTTCCCAAGTGGGATTATTCTCTTTCTATAAGTAACTTGTGGAGCATTCCTTTTGAAGAGTTCTGAATCCCTACTATGCTATATCTATGTTAGATACTGGGACAAGAGATTTCAAAAACAAAACAGTAGTCCTGGCACCCAAAAGATCATGATGGTAGTCAAAAGAATATCTCAGCAGTGGCCATAACATATGAAAAAGACACACAATGAAGATGCGCAGAGGATACTTCAGGAGTCCAGAAACAGTGCATCATCTGGGTTGGGGTGAAGAGGGAACAATGACTCTTTAGCTGGGTGTCAAAGAAGATAAAGACGTGCAAAAGCACACAGATGACAGACTACCCACAGATACTATTGATAGTTACAGTGCAGTTATTTAACACAAGAAAGCTGAGACAAAGTTGAGGGTAAAAGAATGTAATCTGTGGTGAGGATTAAAATGCCAATGGATGGGGCAATAGTAGAAGGTCCTGAAGTCAGAGAAAAATAGAATTTAGAAAAAAGTGGGAGTTGAGGAAAATAGTAATTTAGATAGGATGAGATTTTTGTCTCACAATCAACAAAAAAAAGAACGAAGTGTTTTATTAAAATGAAAATGAGGGGATGGGGTTGTGGCTCAGTGGTAGAATGCTTGCCTGGCACATGTGAGGCACTGGTTTGATCCTCAGCACCAAAGAAAGAAAGAAAAAAAATATTAAAAAAAAGAAAAGAAAATGAGATCATGAATGTGTTCATTGTGATTTTGTTCATGTTAATATTTTCTAGAAGCTATAAATTTACAAGGTGTAGGGGTAGAAACTGACATGTAAGGTATCTTGTGAGCAGAAACTTTATATATAAAATTTCAGTGAACCTTCAAAAACTGTCATTATTAATCTACTTAGTATGTAAAGAAGTTTAGGTTTAGCAAACTTTTAGGTTTAACCTGCTGAAGGCCCCAAAGTTACTAGGTACCAGAGTAGACTTAAGAAGCAAGGTCTGTCAGTGTTTGCTATGCTAAATTTATGAGTTGGAGAGATAGACTTTAAGAAGCAGAGAGTGTGTTAATCACTAGAAAAGATATGAGAGTGAGATGAAAAATATATATATACATGATATAAAATTTAGATAACTTTCATGGATTGAAGATGATTTACAACATCTTAAATCATGGAAGATATTTTGGATTTTTTAGAGATGGTGTCAAGATGCATTGTAGTAAAAATTCTTTACTTAATTTTTGGTACCAAATACTTTAAAAATCTGCTTTGTGTGATATAAATCACAATACCACACAATTCACCCTTTTAAAGTGTAAAAATTGGTGATTTTCAGTATATTTAGATTTGTGCAACTACCACTAGTTCACAACAAAAAGAGACCTATTAGTAGTCACCCTCTCCATCCTTGGTTCTCTTAAAAAGTCACAATTTGTCCAGAAAGCTTTGGGAAAACACTTTCCCCCATTCCTCATTAACTAAATAGTTACCACAAATAAGTATGTTTGGCACTGAATTGAGGTTACTTAGAGGATTCAATTTCTTTCTGTACTGGGAAGGAGGTTAAAAAAAATTAAGTACCTTTAAAAACTTGCACAAAAATATAGTGGTTTCTGATTGTTAAACTGCCCTTTTGTGCAGGACCCAGCAGGTTCTCAGTATATGTGTGGAACTGGCTAACAAGCAGGGAGACAGGAGAACAACAACAACAAAAAAACCCTAGTAAAATATTTTACTAACTGGCATTACTGTTTCTCTGGTATGCTTGATAATAAAGACTTCAAATTTTCTCAGCCCTAAAAAAAAGTTAAATACACCAAAAAATGTTATATATACATACGTAAGAAGCAGCTAAACCCAATTACATACACCACAGGGGGAATCATAAAAAAAAAAATTAGACTCATCATTTAAGGAGAAATCCTGGCTCAACTGAACATCCTCCCCACTGAGATTTCTTTATGTTTATTTTAGTTGAAGATAGTCATAAATAAACTTGAATAGTATTCATGTTATTAAAAGTCTCTGGGAATGGCAATATACTCTGTGAATTTGGTTTCTATGAAGAAAAGATATCATCAGAATATCCTAGCTACCAGGAAAAGGAATAGCATAAAGACCAAGGCAGATGGCAGGACACACATCAATGTATTTCCCATCACCCCGAGGCAATCAATGCAAACACCCTGGTAAATCTAGTTTTTTACCTATGACATTCTAGGACAGATGTGGCAGAAAATGTCTATGAGCCTGAATCTGTTAGCCTATAGCTGTACAATTTTTTTCTTTCCCAGGGTATATTAACTTGGGTAGGCCACGGTTACTGGTTATTAAAAGAGTATTTCAAGTGGTGCTGCCAAGGTATTTTGTAGATGTGATAACATCTGTAATTAGTTGACTTTAATCTGGGTAGGCCTGATTCATCAATTCAAAGGCTTTAAGAACAGAGCTGAAGTTTCCTAGAAGAAGAAATTTTACCTGTGTTGCCTTAGCCCTGGCTAGAGTATTTCAGCCCAATGGCCTGCTCCAAAGAGTTTTGGTTTCTCATACAACTGTGAAAGCCAATTCCTTGCAATAAGACTGATAAAAGTGCCTGTATCCATAGTGACTCAGAAGGTTGAGGCAGGAGGATCACAAGCTCGAGGCCAGCCTTGGCAACATAGTGAGACCCTATCTCAAAATTTAAAAAATAAATAATCCTATGACCTGGGAGACTGAGGCAGAAGAATTGCTAAGCCCAAGGCCATTCTCGATAACTTAGCAAGACACTGCCTCAAAGAAAAAAAAAATCCATATAGATAAATATTTTCTGGTTGAACCCTAACTGATACATGCAGGAAAGGAATATTATGACCATTATGACCACTGTTGTCAAGCAAGTAGTACCTTATGATACTGCACTCTTTTTGGTAACTACATTATTAGTTTAAGGAAGAATGCTCAACATTTTGATCCCAAACTTTCCCTTAAGTTTAATTTGCATTACCCCTCCACCAAAGCAAAACCATGAGGTATGGAAAATTATTTTATTAGGTTAGGATCAATGCCACTATCAACAAAAAGAAACAAAATAGAAATCAGGATATACTACATGTGGTGTAAATGACATGGAAGCCACCGGAGATGACTTCATGGGGCAATAATTCCACACCCTGCTTTTCGCCTTGGCATTTCTGGTGTCAGGAACTATCTACTCCATTGTTAGCAGAAACCAACTAGACATGCTCCCTTCTCTAGACAATTCCTAGAGCCATTTTCAATGCTTTAAAATATTTTGCCTTCAGACACGGGGAAATGAACACAAGTGCAGTGATATTCAGGTAATCCAGTTAACTAGGAATAGCAGGGCATAAGATTATAACCACTTTTAAAATCCTAAAATTCATATCTTCTTATGTTTGTGTTAAGTCAACTGAAGATAGGATAATTGCTTAATTTTGGCAAATCCCAAAACTTGAATATTGTGATTTTATGTGAAACTAGGAAAAAGTTATTGATTACATTGTATAACTGATATTTAAGTTTATTGAAGATTCAAGGTAACTTGCAAATCTATTAATATAACATTTCAAGGTGTTAAAATCCATTAGTCACTTAAGGAGCAGAATAAGTTGCCATGTGGTGTAACAACTTATTCATTTTCTGTAATCACCTTTGTGATATTAGGTAGCTTCACTAATAGCTACTTTTATACTATTTCATCTTGTCATATACTGGTATGCACTTTAATAAATGGAACATGACTTTCCTGTAGTGACTTTATGTTATAGTACTTACTTGAGTTCTCTACTGAGAACTATATTAATTCTGTCCTTTAAAGGTCGATTCTTTTCAGGAATAGAGAACCAGGTCTTCCTACCAATAATCACCAGATTCTGTTTACCTATAAAATCACATGGAAAGGATAAATATATTTTGGGACTATACAAATATTTTTAATCATATACATGTAGATATTTGTCATAGTGACATCTAGTGGATTTGCTTTAAAAATATTAAAACTTAAAACAGCTTTACCAAAATTTACATTTATCTTTCCTAACCTAAATATAGTATTTATTTTCCCCTCGGACTTTACCCAACTTGTATCCAATATTTAATTATAATCAATTGCAACTACATATGATGTAGTAAAGAGGGAAGATTTTTGGGTTGAAGTGTTCTAATCCAATGCATTCTATCATTATTAACCAGGCATCCTCCGTCTTAACCAGTACTCCTCCGTCTTAATTTCCTTGGCTATGAAATAGGGATAAGAATAGTGCCTACCTCTACAATTGTTGGGGTGATTAGACTTAGAACAATGTTCAGCATATGAGTAGTTATCATTGTTGGATAATCACACTATTCATATTTGGGTACTTTGTAGATTTCCATCATCATATTTAAAAAAACAGTTCCTTAACAGTTTCCTCAATTTATCTTAAAACAGGTTACGTTGAACTCTTGCCTTTTCAGCATTATACTTCCACAGATAATGCTTTTGTAAAAACCTGATATATATATAGATTCCATTTTTGACTTCTCAGGAGGAAAAAAAAAGACCTTGAGTCAAGACATTTGGATCAAAGAAACATTAATATTATCAGATCATACTTAAGGATTCTTGAGAGGGATTTGTGTCCCTGGAGCTTTCCGCTCTTGCCATTTTGTCTCTACCAGCGACATAATAGCCAATTCCAAGGGCCTTATATCTTTTATTAATGTTATGCAGCATCTGCTCCCTCTGACTTTCCTTATTTATTCTGCCATTCCTCTTCCTATACCCACAAATACACGTTTCTTAGGTTTTAAGCAGGGTATTCCTCCATTTTCATATTTTTTTCTTTGTTTATCCTCTTTTCTCCCATAGCTCAACTCACCTAGCTCTCTCTGTCTGAAATTGTCCTGGATGTCCTTACAGACAACTCAAAATCATCCTCATCACAATCGCACACCATTCTCCATTCCTTAATTCTTCTAGTCACTGAGATTCTCCCACACTGAAATGCTGAGAGTTCATCATTGATGCCTTCATGCATCATAATTACATTCCAAATAACTCATGTGGAGGATCCTGTAGCCACTCTCTTCATCTTTGCCCCAGTTCAGGTTTACCATCTCTCCCAGCAGCTCTTCCAAAGACCTCCTTTGGCCTCCATTTGGAGCGCTAAACTCCAATGTGAAGACCTCTGTTCAGCTGCCAATTTTGCAATACCTGAACTGTACATGTGCCCAGAATTTTTAAAAAAGGGACGCTTAATGAACCTTGGGAACTTCAGACAGATTTTTAGTAAGATTAAAGATCCCAGATTAATGTGAAGCTTTCCATTTAAAACAACAATTGCATTGGAAAACTTCAAGAAAAATCCTTGACAATCCCAAACATTTAAAAATGCCTTCATTACCTTCTACTGAAGGGGTTGTCATCATTCTTTGGAAATACTTGAATTCATTCCTGCAAGTTAGAGAAACACAGCGTTACTCAAAACATTATCTGGTTGGCTCAGGTTCTAACGCGCATGACAAACATTGTACTTTGCAGAGGGTGGTGTTCTCCAGGCAAGGGACTTTGCCCTAGGCCAGAGCACCACAGGGCAGAGGCCGTGGCAGGGAAGCAGGATCCCGTGGGAAATCAACAATTTGGCTTTGTGATATAGCCGCGGAGGCCACCTAGGGTCTCCATGCCCTTGTCCATTGGAACTGGCTCCAGTTGGCCAGTAGGCCCTGTGCGTCCGCACCCAGGTGACTAGATTTAAGCCAGTGAGTGCAGCCTTTGTACCCTCACCTCCAGCCCGGCTGATACCTGAGCAGGGGCCAGGGCAGGTCCCCGTTCTTGCCGATGCCCATGTTCTAGGACACGGCGACAATGCAGTTTAGCGGACGAACCATGACAGCAGCAGTGATCACCCAGCTCCCCAGCTACACCCGGATTCCGCTCGGATTTTGGCGCAAAATGATAGCCACTCCGCCCCCTCTGTCTCATTTGAGGAGGCAAGGCCCCGCCTCCGCCCCGCCTCAGGGCAAGGTCGCGGCGTGCTCGCTCCCGCAGACTCCCTGGAACGGGGGCGGGCTCGCGCTACCGGCTGGGCCCTGTAGGCGGGCCACCACTACCCGTCCTGCAATGTCTCTGCGGAAGCCTGTATCGGGCAGTCTTTCTGCAGCCGGCCCAGCCCATGGGAGACAAGCAGTTTTGAGCCAATTCTTTCACTCCACGGGAAGCCTCAAATCCACTTCGTCTCCCACGGAAGCCGCCACGAAGGCAAACCACGGCTCCGCAGCGCCCTCAGCGTCCACCGCCCAGCCTCATTTGCCGCCACTGGTGGTGGGTTCGGTCCAGGGCGGGGCAAGGCCATCGGTGGGGCGGAGCTTGTGAGAGGAATAGGAGGAGGTGGCGACTGTGTGCGACAATCCCCGAGATGCTGGGGCCGGAAGAGAACGGGAGAGGCGGGGCCGCAGAAGCAGAGGCTGGGAAAGCCCAGCTGGGTCCACATCGAGGTGTGGCTGGGAGATTGCATTACCTCTTTTTTTTTTCTTTTTTTTTTGCATCACCTGTTTTGAGGGAATAGATTTGAGGCCAAGGTCCCTCTGGTTAAGAGGAGACCTGAAGGGAATTTCCATTCTGACGAATGGAGAGTGCCAGTTGGTCTGGCATACTTGTGTCTTTTAATTCTCCCTCTTCTTTCCTGGACTGATGTTTGAAAAGGGGCTTCTCTCCACACGCTTGGTTGGGTGACTTTAAGAAATCTGCTCATATGTAGTTCTTAGCACTGAACAGCATTGCTGAATATTTCAAATCACTGTGGGCTGAAGCTGAGTAGTGGTCACCATCTTATAGTTCACGTCTTAATGTGTGACGTTCAATTTGGATGTATAAAGTGTCTATAAATGCCAATGGTTAATCATTGGCATTTATAGTATTAACAAATACTTTGTTGCTTGCCAGTCTTTTTTTAAATATTATTTTTTAGTTATAGGAGAACACAGTATCTTTAATTTATTTTTATGTGGTGCTGAGGATGGAACCCAGTGCAGCACGCATGTTAGGCGAGCCCTGTAGCTCTGAGCCACAACCCCAGTCCCTTTTGCTTTCCAATCTTTAGTGAAATAAACTAAGATTTTTTGTTTTGTCCTTCTTTCCTTCCTTCCTTCCTTCCTTCCTTCCTTCCTTCCTTCCTTCCTTCCTTCCTTCCTTCCTTCCTCCTTTCTCTCCCCCCTCCCTTCCCTCCCCTCCCCCTTCCCCCTCCCCTCCCCCTTCCCCCTCCCTTCCCTCCCCTCCCCCTTCCCCCTCCCTTCCCTCCCCTCCCCCTTCCCCTTCCCCCTTCCCCTTCCCTCTTCCCCTTCCCCCTCCCTTCCCTCCTCTCCCCTACCCCCTCCCCCGCCCCTTCTCCCCTCCTCCCCCTCCTCCTCCTCTGGGCTTTCCCAAGAGGGAGTCTTCCCTAGGGTACCCTGTATGCTTCCCAAACTAAGGGTGTGTGGAAGGGGATTACAGACTGAATTTTAATCACAAATCACATTTTAATGGAGTTACAACTAACCTGCTTTAAAAAGTTCTCTTCATTTACATTTCTTTCCTATAGTAATTGCTCCTCTCTTTTCTTTTTTTTTTTTTAAGGATGACCTAATTTTCACGAATTCACCAAAATTTTATTTTGCGTCTACCATTTAGAGACTATTTGGTGAAGGACTTAAATTTTTGTCAGGCTTCCTGCCAATAGATAGTTCATAGTCTTGTGGCAACTTTAATGGTGAACATATTGTATTTAAACAGGACATAGTTAAATATTGATTAGTATTTAAAAAGTGATATTGTATATTTAATCTTTGGCTCCTAATTTTGGCTTTGATAAGTACTATTTTATTTCTTAGGGGTATTTTATTTAACATGTAAGTGGGGTGAATCAGGTTTTATAATTTGAGATAAGTAAAGGCTGATTGAGTAAAGGAAGGTATTATATGGCTTAGTTTCATTTATTCTAGCAGGACTAGAGGTTCTGAGGCTCATGACCTGCCAGTTTCCACCCTGTCCTTGATGGGGGTAAAAACAGTTAACTCAGGACTTTCCAGAGCTAACAATAATTCTATGAGGAATGGATTGCAGAGAAGTTGGTGTCATTCAGAAATAATGTTTAAATTACTTCACATACATCAAGCTTTCACAGAATAGATAACACCTCATTTTGTGACCTTTGTCTGTAGGCTACAGAAGTTAACAAAGGAAAAAAAGACAGCTGGATAAAGATGGGCCTGTTAAAAAAAAGCAAAGAAAGTCCAAGAAAAGGAAGAAAGAAATGACTTGGTAATGCCTGGTAACCCTGGTGAGTCTGGGCGATGATTCTTCTCAGCAGTCATGGCTCTGATATTCTTGAGTTTTTCTGGATGGCAGAGAAAGCTCTTGGAGGGTTGAAACTTTGTTCTTTTTGGACAATGATCACTATTGTGCTTGAGTTTGTGGTGATATGTATAGGAGGTGAGGGGGACAGTGGAGGAGCTGGAGTTCTGCAATTTGGCTGTAATTCTCCCAACTTTCTCTTTTTTTCCACTCTAACCATTTTTGTCATGTTTTTAAAAATGAGATATTCTTGTTATAAAAATTTCAAACAGTACACAAATTTGGATGGTAGACAGTGAAAGACCTTCCCTTTTAGTGAGGTCTACTGCTCATTGTTTGGGTACTGTGTGTTGTTCCAAATTTTTCTATATTTACACACACACATGTGTGCACAACATAGACCCACAAATTAGTTAATTAGTAATAATTTCATAGTTTACATATTATATTATTAACAAGAAATGTTAATTAAAACAAAACAAAACAAAAAAACAGCATTGCTGAGCTGCTGGACTTCCAGAGGTGATTTTGGGTGTAGATGATTGAGTGAGCAGATTTTTTCTAGTTTTTGGCTCCAGAGATTTTGTGATAAGAAGAGACAGGAAATCCATCTTTATTCATAATTCCCAGAACATAAAACAAACAAATTAACAAAATGTCCCATTTCATTGAAGATAACTTGTCTATACCGCTAGAGATAATAAGTCGGATACTTATTTTTCCATATAAATGGTAAAACTTGGATTTAGGGCCAACATGAATAAGAACTAACTACAAAAATGGAGATGTATGACTAATGAGAAAAATATATCTGATAACATCTGTTAATACCATAGTCCTTTTCTTTTCTGGAGGGGGCTCGAAGGAGGCATGACTTGACAGATTTGCCACTGGTTAATTTTGCATTTTCTGGGGCTCTTAGCCTTTTTTCTTTTTGTTTCATTGCTCTATATAGACCTGATTGTTCAGTTTTTCAGTAAATTCTATTAGCAGTGAGTGCTCTTTTTTTAAAGTCTGCTTTTATTCTAAAGCTTCTTGTAGCTCATTTATTCTTCCTAAAAACTTTGTTTTATTTTCTTTTATAGAGGAAAAGGTAGATGACAGGTGAGGAGAACTGAGGGCTGCCATAGTTAAGTGGCTTAACGGGGGCCACACAGGACAGTTGAGATTGGAAATTGTTGAAATTAAAATGCTTGTCATTTGTTAATTCAGGGTTACCGGGGTTGTGACTCAGTGGTACAGCGCTTGCCTAGCATGTGTGAGACACTGGGTTCAATCCCCGGCACCACGTAAAAATAAACAAACAAAGAAAAAAGATATTGTCTCCATCTATAACTAAAAAAATATTTTAAAAAATTGGCATTCAGAAGGTGGGTATCTGTTCTGTCCCAGGGTGGTTGTCATCATCGTAGTCTCCTCCTCCTCCTCCTCCTCCTCCTCCTTCTTCTTCACGATCATTAAAATACAGTTCTCATACCATATAGTTCACCAATTTAATGACTTTTAAGTTGTTTCAAGATTTGTGCAAACATTTTCAAAGTCAATTTTAGGGCCTTGGGATGTGACCAGTGGTAGAGAGTACTTGTTTAGCATGCATAAGGCCCTGGGTTTGATCCCTAGCACTGGGGCTGAAGGCTGTGGCAGGGAGTCAATTTTAGAACATTTTCATCATCCCAAAAGAAGACCTATACCCAGTCGCAGCTACCTTCGTTTCCTTGTAACACTCTCCAGCCCTAGCAGCCACTAATCTACTTTCTGCTGTAGATTTATCTATTGAAATAATTTCATATAAATAGAATCATACAATTTGTGGCTTGTTGTATATGGTTTATTTTCTTTAGTATCGTATTTTCAAGGTTCATCTGCGTGGTAGCAGTACTTCATTCCTTTTTTAAAATTCATTTTTTTTAAGTTGTAAGAAACATAAAATTCACCATGAACCATTTCTAAGTGTGCAGTTTAGTGGTATTTAGTACAATTAAATTGTTTTATCATCCCTACTATTCATCTCCAGAACTCTTTTTTCCTTTTGCATTTCTAAAACTCTACCCATTGAATAATAACTCCCATTCTCCCACCTCCAGTTCTGGCAGCTACCATTCTGCCACAACCTGCCAAGCATCAACAAAGGATCTTGAGTAGGGGTGACTGGAGATGGAGAAAAACACAAAGAAAAAGAAAACATTTTTAAGCAAAGCTAAGGCCAGGTGGGACACTGCCCTCTAATGGAGGAACAGTGACCTGGAACTAGCTCTGCAAATTTATTATATAGAGTCTCATAATCAGGAAGTTAAACTATAGGGGCATTGTAAATTGTTCAAGGCTTCTGAGTTATCAAGAGGCTTCTTTGTGCACTAAAAAGTTACAGAGATAGAAACATTTTTATGATTATCCTGCTGCACCCAGGAAGCCCACTCTACTGGAACGTCTCATAACTGTTAGCATCAGAGCCAAGTGTCAAGGCTGTTAACCTCTTTGCTTTTTTGGCAAGAAATGTTTCCCAGGCTTGGCTTTTTCCAACACTGCAGGATCAGCCAATGACTATGGGTTCATCTGCTCTCCACACCATTCTACTTTCTGCCTCTATAATTTCGACTGCTCTAAACTACATTCATTCTTTTTATTTCTAGGTAATATGCAACTGTTTAGATTCATCTCATTTCTTTTTATTTTTTATTTGTTCTTTTTAGATATTCATGACAGTAGAGTATATTTTGACATATTATACATACATGGAGTATAACTTTCCATTCTGTGGTTGTACATGATGTGGAATTACACTGGTCATGTATTCATATATGAACATAGGAAAGTTATGTCTCATTCATTCTACTGTGATTCCTATTCCCATCCCCCCTCCATTCCTCCATTACCTTCATTCCTCTTTGTTTAATCCAGTGAACTTCTATTCCCCCTCCCCTATTGTGTGTTAGCATCTGCATATCAGAGAGAACATTTGGCCCTTGGTTTTGGGGGATTGGCTTATTTCAGATAGCATGATAGTCTCCAGTTTCATCCATTTACCAGCAAATGCCATAATTTTATTCTTCTTTATGGCTAAGTAATATTCCATGTGTATAGATAGCATATTTTCTTTATTCATTCATCCATTGAAGGGCATCTATTTGGTTCCATAGCTTAGCTATTGTGAGTTGAGCCACTATAAACATTGATGTGGCCTCATCACTATAGTATGCTGATTTTAAGTTTTTTGGCTATATGCCAAGGAGTGGGATAACTGGGTCAAATGGTGGTTCCATTCCAAGTTTTCTGAGGACTCTTCATTACTGCTTTCCAAAGTGGTTGTACCAATTTGCAGTCCTACCAGCAATGCATGAGTGTACCTTTTTGGCCACATCCTTGCCAACATTTATTGTTACTTGTATTCGTTATAATTGCCGTTCTGACAGGAGTGAGATAAAATCTCAATGTAGTTTTAATTTGCATTTCTATAATTGCTAGGGATGTTGAATATTTTTCATATCCGCCTCATTTCTCAATTTTTCAATTTACAAGGGTTTGTTTTTTTTTTTTTTTTTTTTTTGGTGCTGGAGATGGAATCTATGGCCCCATACATGTTAAATCACATTCTTTACCACTGAGCCACATATCCAGTTTTTAAAATTTTTTTTATTGTGTTTTTTTTTTAATCTGGTTTCCACAGGAGAGGAAAACTTTGTATTCACAAGGGAACTTACATGCTTTTGAAAAGTTATTTTAGAATGTATTTTGGAAATCATGGAAATAATCAAAGGTAAAACATACCTTGGAAAATATACTAAAAATATGCTTTTAAAATAAGAGAAATAATAGTAAACAAAGTAAAGTATATATTAAATAATTCATGTATTTAGAAGAAAGAGAGTCACCATGTTCAAGGATTTTTGATTTTTAGCATGTGACAATCTAGGTTTTTTTGGTTTATTCATTTGTTTTGTTTTAATTATAGAGGGCCAATTTTCCTGTCCATTTTCTCTTGGCTAGGATTTTCTCATCATTATAGATTTCCACAGATTAGATTTTGTTGGGCCTTAGGCCACTTTGAATTGATTTTTATCCTGTTTGAAGCTCATTTAAAGCTTCTTGGGTCTATGGGTTTAAAGCTCTCATCAAATTTGGAAAGCTCTTTTAGGCATTATTTTATCAACTGCTTTTTTTCTGTTTCCTTCCTCTCTCTTCTTCTCAAAGTTTATTTCAGGGATGTTGAACTACTTGACATTGTCCCTGAAATCACTGAAGCTTTGTTTTCAGGTCTTATTTCTCCTCGTGTTTCATTTTGGATAGAATGCTTTCAAATTCAGTGATCTTTTTTCTGTAGCATCTAATCTGCTATAAAGCACTTTCAATAAATTTTTGTTTTAGATATTTTATTTTTTTTTTTTTTTATTTTTTTTTTTTTATTTATTTTTTATTCTAATTTGTTATATATGACAACCGAATGCATTAAAATTCATATTACAATAGAGCACATTTTAATATCTCTTGTTGTATACAAAGTATATTCACATAATTTGCGTCTTCATACATGTACTTATGGTAATGATGTCCACCATTTGTTCTACCCCCATGCTCCCTCCTTTTCCCTCCAATCCCTTTGCCCTATCTACAGTTCATCTAACCCTCTCATGCTCCCCCTCCCAACCCCATTATGATTCAGACTCCTTATATCCAGAACACATTTGGCATTTGGGTTTTGGGGATTGGCTAACTTCACTTAGCATTATATTCTCCAACTTCATCCATTTACCTGAAAATGCCATGATTTTATTAGCTTTTATTACTGAGTAATATTCCAGTTGTTTTAGATATTTTATTTTTTTTAAAAAATTTATTTTTTAGTTTTCGGCGGACACAACATCTTTGCATGTGGTGCTGAGGATCTAACCCGGGCCGCATGCATGCCAGGCGAGCATGCTACCGCTTGAGCCACATCCCCAGCCCTGTTTTAGATATTTTAGATGTTATCTCTGAAGTTCCTTTTTTTAAAAATAATATCTTCGATTTCTCTGTGTGAATTATATCTCAGTAAAACTATTAATAGAAAAAAGTATCCTTTTACCCCTCTTTTTGCTTATGTTTTTCTTTGCCTTCTCGTTATGTGGAGTGTATTTATAAAACATGTCTGTATATATTAATTTCATCATATCTGTCCTCTCTGGATCTGCATCATTGAATTGATTTTTCATACTTTTCACATGTCCAGCAATTGATTGGATCGTGGCTGTTTTGAGTTCTTTATTATTTTCTACTGGATTTTGTATTTCTTTAGAGTGTTGTACTTTATTCTTGCATTTAGTTAACTTCCTCATGGGTAATTTTGATTGTTTTCAGGATTGTTTTTAAATTTTGTCAGAGTATGTCTAGCACTAGGTGAGCCTGTCCCTATAGCTTCACCTTTCTTGAATCAGAAGGGTTGCAAAGTAGCAGCAACATACCATAATGCGTATTTCCACCATACAGAGATAAAAGACACTAATAACGTTAAGACATAAGTAAAAATAAAATGTAATACAGCTTTTAGGAAGTGATGAAGTTTGAGTTTTACTCAATCACAAACATACACCATGCAGTAGAGCCTTAGTACTTCACTTCTGTTTTCAACACTTCAACTAAAGATCCGTCTTTTGTTTTGTTTTGTGTTTTCAAAAACTACAACCCCAAGATTTTCACTGACCTACATTCTGGGAAAGTTTTTTTTTTTTGTTTTTGTTTTTGTTTTTGTTTTTTTAACCACAGGAGGGAAATCTGTGTACACACTTAAATTATGAAAGTTTTATACTTTCAGAAATGAACAGAATATCACTTGTGCCCTCAGAATGTTCTTGCTTTCATAGGAAGGGTAAAAGATGATAAATTCATGCAACCCCAGTTCCCTTATATTTGCTAATAGCTACCTAATACTATTGCTTTAAATAGTGAAATAATATATTGTGGTACATGGTAAAGATCCAATAAATGATAGATCCCTTCTCTATGGATTGCTTGCTTATAAACAACTCCTACTAGGCAGACTGTGTACTATATAAAAATTTGAGCTTCTTATAGGAATGTAAAAGAAAAATGATTTAAAGCTGGGAGAGTTAGAGAATTTCATGGAAAAGATAGCTTTGAGATGGAACTTGAAGAATGAATACAATTTTGATACGTAGAAAGTATAGCATGTGCAAAGCTTGGAAGCAGGAAAACAGGTGTTTGAGTGGGGTGATTGGATTTCCTTGGTGAACCCTTGATGTCATTATCTAAGACTTTCCCCTTAATCTGTTCAGATTCTTCAATTAGAAACCTCCTAGCTTCCTAGGTTCTGGAGAGCTTGGGGTGTCAGCATATAGTCAACGTACATTCCCATCACCCTTCTGAGTTGCTGCTCCATCAGCTATGCCTGTTTTGCCTTTCCAGAGCTATCTCCCGTGTGCTGCTGAGGTGAGGAAAAGATAGTTGCCTTTAACTTTGGAGTGTGTGTGGGGTGTCTAGAAACCAAATTACTTGAATTCAGTGCCTTTATTTTAGATCTTCCCATATTCCATTTCTACAGTTACTGGTGTAGTAATTCCCCAGTCTCTTGATCATTTTGTGTTGCAAATAGGATTGGTCCTTGGTTTTCTTAACTATTGACTTAGGACTTAGCTTGAGTTGGGTGGGCTGATTGGTGAGAGCTCATCTATTTTCCCTTCTAGCTTCAGAGATTTCATTTGCAATTGTTGCCTCTCCTCTCCTGTCTGTCCTTAAATGTGAAAACAAACCAACAAATAAAAACCAGAATCAAACTGCAGTGTAGTTTTCCTTTCTTTGTCTCTCTCTTCTTTTGTAGTGCTGAGATAGAACCCAGGGCTTTGCATGTGAGCAGGAGAAGCAAGAGCTCTACCACTGAACTCTAGCCCCAGCTTGCTACTGTAGTTATTCAATGGGGTCTCAGCAATGAGTGAAATCAGGTGTATGCTTGAATATGCCACCTTTACCCTGAACTTGATGTTCTTTATTCCTTTATTACATTATAGTTCAGTCCATTAATGGGAATCTCCCTTTTTAGAAAACTCTGTGTTTATTATAAGTTGACATAATGAGACCAAAATACCGTGGTTATATTTTCTTCTCATTTGTTTTCCAAGAGCCAAAAAAATGTCTGAGGACCAGGACTGTCTCAAAGTCTCTGGAAAAACTGAAAGAATTCTGCTGCGATTTTGCCATTCATCAAAATAGAGTCCAGATAGCACCTCTTCAAGAGAGGTTTGCAGTTCTACCAAAATGTACTGATTTTGAGGATATCAGTTTTCAACGTGCAAAGAATGCAGTTTCTTCTGAAGATTCTAAATCCCAAGTGAACCAAAAGGTATGTAATTGTTATATAGATGTATTTCCAGTTACCCAGAACAGTATGTTCTGAAATCCTTTAGTTTCTGTGTGGTCACTGAAGACACTTGACTGATCATCTGAGTTACCTGACAGATCTTTTGTTTCACAGATATATTGTGAAACATAAGAAATTCTAACTAACATATGTATATTCTAATTTGCTGTGTATTATGAGGGATGAATTGGTTTGTGTTCAAACAAAACAAAACAAAAAATTAAAAGACTCCCAAATTATTTTGAGCCAATACTCTTTATTTTAGAACCTCCCTTATTTCACAGTCTCTGATTGTGATGTACTTACTGCCTGTATTAGGAATCACTGACTTGGGGGAATTTTTTAGATTATTGATACATGCATAATTTTATTATAGCTCTCCTTAAAGTTTTCATGATTTGCATGGAAAATAATGTAGGGCAACATCTATCTATCTATCAATGTTTTGAGGTTTCCAGTTGAAAGCTTGTCATGTATTAAATAAACTTAGAGGTAAACCAAATAAATATGTGTTTTTACTTCTTCTACTGTTTATTTTGTGACTTATTAATGGTTCCTATCATTACAGAATCTTGTCTGGCACCATCATTGAAATCTATAATTCAGACGAATGGTTGACTTTCAACCTTAGCTTTACATTAGACTCATCTGGAGAAATTAAAAACAAAACAAAACAAAACAAAAATTGGTATTTACAACCTTCCTTTAGAATCTTATTTATTTGGTCTTCACTGAGAATTGTGCATGGCTATTTTCTTAGAAGCTCTTATTTTAATGTGTAGACATGGTGGATGATCATTGAATTAGAGAAATGCTTTTTGAATTTATATGTGTGTGTGTGTGTATATATGCATATATTTTTATTTATTAAAATTTTAATGAAATGTACTTTTTCTTAGAAAAATGACTAGGATAATAGAATTTTGCTTACAGTTTTCCCTTCCCACAAAGTTCAGATCTATTGACTTCTGTCTCAAATGGGCTACTATAGGTTAAACTCACTTATCTTAGGTCATCAGAAAAGGAAAGAATGTTTTCTTTTCTATTACCTTTTAATACTGAGAAGCAGTTCACCATGGTATAGGGTGATCATTATGGATAGAAGTCATAAAGTCTATGAAATCTCATTTTATTAATTGGAACATTTACCCTGGGGGCTCAGTAGAGCCTATCTACTATTGCTTTGTACATAAAATGACCAACTTGATTTTTCTGTGAAATTAGAAATGATCAAATAGAAGGGTTATCTAGAAGCAATATAAGGATATTATTACAAGCAATAAGCTATTTGAGAGCTTGAAAAGACACAGATGAATGGTAAAAATCTACCAATTGAACATAATTGCCCAGTGGTCTAGGGATATTAATGAAGGGTCAACATGACTCTGGATAGGTTCTGAAATTTATTCTGATCACTCTGAATTGTCAAGACAAGGTTGAGTTCAACATGATGCATCTGTGAATATTAAAGAAAATATAGTATATCTGAGAAATATTTCCACCCAAATCATATAAAAATTAAGTTGCTTAATAATCAAGTACTTAGATTTACTTGTTAGTATCCCACATGGAGAGAACTCCCCCCTCCACCTCACCCCCCAGAAGTCTGTCTTATTTAGTAAAAGAATAAGTTAAAAAAAATGAGAGCAACTTTTTTTCTAGGAAATATATTTTTGTAAGTACTAATTAACTTTTATATTATGTAGTATTCCTGGAATTTATGTAAGAGTCATAGAAACAAAATTGAAAATCCCTCAAAATGAAAAACAGTTGCATTCTCAGATGTTACGATGAGCTACGTTTCTTTGGCCATTCCTCTCCACACCTTACCATCTTCCTATTGCGAATCTTTGCGAGTTTTCTGGGCTATGTTATTTAGATAGATTGAGTCTTTTTGAAATTAATGTCTTTCTGTGCCGTCCCAGCTAAGCTGTTTTTTTTTTTTCTTAAAAACATTTACTTGACATCCACAGAATACATGTTTCTGGGGTTTCTATTGATATGAGACTACACTTTTCTGCTCTCTGTCCATTCCTCTTCTTCTGCTCACTAGTTTTTTAGGGCATATTTTTTATTCCACTGGTAGTTGAGTAACTTTTTAGATATTGAGAGTGACAGCATGGCTCTTACTTAAAAATTGATTTATCCTATCAATTTTTCTCATTTTTCCATTTCTTAATCAAGTCTAATAATCAAGGGATTTTCTCTAAGCTGTAAGTTGGAATTAATTATGGTTTTATGTTACAGGAAGTTCAGGATAGTAGGAGTACTAATATTCAAAATGTTGCCCAATGCTCTTTGTTTCCCAAAACTTCTTTCCCCTATTTATTTACCAAAACAATGATGATTCTCTCTTGTAATACAGATTTATAGAATATACTATCTTTTAGAGCATGCTTGGAAACATGAAACATTAAGTGCAGCTTTACATGTTGGCATGCTTGCTGCAAGTGTTTTTGCCCAAGATTTATCCCCAGTTGACTTTTATTCATTGTATACCTGGGAATAAATAAGAAAATAAATGTTTATTAATTATAGGTCCAATAACATCAAATTTAAAAAGAAGTATATAAAACATTCAGGTTGGTTAGATTTGCAAAATTTACTTAAATACTGGCAGTTTTTGTTTTTTTGGTTCATAATTTTTTAAAATGTTTTACTTTGAAAAAATTTCAAACCTTTGTACATATTGCTTTGTACATAAAATGACCAACTTTATTTTTCTGTGAAATTAGAAATAATCAAATAGAAGGGTTATCTAGAAGCAATATAAGGACATTATTACAAGCAATAAGCTGTTTGAGAGCTTGAAAAGACAAAGATGAATGGTAAAAATCTACCAAATGAACATAATTTCCCAGTGGTCTAGGGATAATTTGCCTGAATACTACATTGTGTCTTGGGAAACCTTTCACCTAGATTTACCAACTATTAGCTTTTTGCTAATTTTGCATTTGCTTTCTCTGAGAATTTATTATAATAGTTTATTCTTGTTAAACTATTTAAATTTTTTGGTTGCCAGGACAGTCAGTTTGGCCTATCACATAGGACTCACGAAAACTTACAGAAAACTTCTGATAAACCATCTAATAGACAATCGAAAAGCATCTACACACCATTAGAGTTGCAATATATAGAGATGAAACAGCAGCATAAAGATGCGATTTTATGTGTGGAATGTGGATATAAGTATAGATTCTTTGGGGAAGATGCAGAGGTAAGTTGTTTTAATTTTTTTTTCAGCTTTAGATATTTTTCAATATTTTTGTTTTATTTCTTGACTTTGTGAAAAGCTAATTTGATCAGTCACCCTTTAAAATGCTGTCATTTAAAATAAAACTCAAGCACAAGCAAAGTTGATGGAGCTAGACTTGTGGGGGAGAAGTGAGGAGTCCCTACTGGAATGTTACTGTTTATTTTCTATGGTGCTAGGCCAATACTTTTCATCCATAAAAAGTTGATTAGATGAATCAATTGATGGATGAACCATTGCCAATGTGTTTTTTTTTAACTATTTTTTTTTAGTTGTCAGTAGATCTTTATTTTATTTATTTATATATGGTGCTGACAATTGAATCTAGTACCTCACACATGGTAGGCAAAGTTTCTACCACTGAGCCACAACCCCAGCCCACAAATATGTTTTTTAGGAGAATCTCAAGCGAAAAACAATTTTTTTGAGATGTATGGAAGTTCTCCTTACCTTAATTAATGAATTTTCATAGCCAGATACAAAGTTAAGTTTCAATGAAAAGAGCACATTAATTCTGCCAACTACCCACAGGTCTTTGTGTCAGTCATCTTTCGATCTTAGCCTAAGCTATGTCTCAATTTAACTTAGGGGTATTTGATACAGATCAAGAAGGTTTAAAGTGAATTTGCACATTCAACAGGCAAGTAGAGGGAAGCTTTTGCTGGAAGCGGTGGTTGATTGTCATGACTACATAGTCTCAAGACTGGTTAGGTCATATAACATCAGAACATGATGATGTAGTATATCTGCCACCCCTTGGATGGGAAGAGAAGAGTTGGCCAATGTTTTCTTGTTCATGTTTTCTGAATCATGTTGGGGCAGAAAGGTGGTGTTCTTCTAAGTTCCATTGTGTTCTGTGTTATGAAATAGTATTGACATATTTCCTGAGGTCAAGAACAGGTACGGGGGCTGGGATTGTGGCTCAGTGGTAGAGCCCTTTGCCCAGCATGTGTGAGGAACTGGGTTTGATTCTCAGCACCACATACAAATAAATAAAATAAAATAAATTCATCAACAACTAATAAAAATATTTAAAAAAGAACAGATACATAGCTGGCATCCTATAGGTGAAGGAGAAAAAGAAACCATCTAGGTTAAATGATAAATGTTTTGACCATAGATAGTAGAGGATGATATTTTCTTGTCTTCAGTGATGGGTGAATACAGTTTAGATGTAAAGGGGTAAAGGAGTGAAAGTACTGGAAGAGACTTCCATGGCTCTATTTGGTGGTGTCTAAGTGTGTTCTGGAAGAAAGCAGGGAATCAGGGACTGCTTCCTGTTTTTGCATTTCTATCAACCATGCATCATTAATTAACAAACCAGTCTAGAGAGTTCTTCATGTCACTTATTAAAAGTTTCCTCTGTCCAAGTGGATTTATTATTTATGCATACTCTGTAGTATCTTCTAATCATCAGTTACTTGTATATGCCATTTGCATAGAAAATTCTTATTCTTTTGGCCTCTTCCTTTTTATATTGAATAGTCCTTACGTAAATACACCTCAGCACTTTTAGGTTTTGGAACATCTAAGGACATAGAAAAAGAGTTGTCATTTTTTGGAGACATTTAGAGATACAGATTTTGGCCCTGATGTCAGGTGGTAGGAACTGCCAAAAAATAGATGAGACCAGGGAATTTATATGGGGAGTTTCTTTCAAACTTTTTATTGATGTACCACACATTTAGAGAAGTACACAAATCCTAAATGTATACCTTGATGAATTTTTAACAAAGTTAACAAATCCCACATGGAATCTTGAAATAGAAATTTATTAACATTCTTTCTTTTTTTTAATATTAGATTGCTGCCCGGGAGCTGAATATTTATTGCTATTTAGATCACAACTTTATGACAGCAAGTATACCAACTCACAGACTATTTGTTCATGTACGCTGTCTTGTGGCTAAAGGATATAAGGTCAGCTTTGATTTTTTACTTCAAGGGAGAAGGGAGGGAGATTCTCTTCCAGGGAGTGAAAACATGCCTTTAAAGTAACAGGCAGGCTTTAATGAGTTTTAGAATTTGGAATTTGAAGAAATGAAAAATGTTTCATAATTATTAACGTACCTTGATTTTTAAGAGCATATTGTTAGGTATTTACAGAAAAAAAATTTTAAGACTCAGTAACAGAGTGCTTCTTAGTGATTTGTGTACACTAGTCAGCTGCTCATGGTCCTTGTTGCTTAACCCTTATATCTGGACACTGTGGACTAATTCACTTATTTTAAGTGTTTCAGAATTAATATTTAAGCATTTTGAAATGAGTTTGTTAGATTGGTTTTTCATCAGATTTGATATTAAATATCTCTTACTTTGTTGAAGGTGGGAGTTGTAAAGCAAACTGAAACTGCAGCATTAAAGGCTATTGGAGACAACAAAAGTTCTCTCTTTTCCCGGAAACTGACTGCTCTTTATACAAAATCCACACTCATTGGAGAAGATATCCTTTTTGAATAGTAATTTTTCTCTTAGTTGTTACAACTGCTTTGTTTTAAGGTGACATTTAAAAAAAAGTCCTTTGGGAACCTTTTCGATGAGGTAAGGTGGTACAGTTACTTGAATCCTTGGATAGTGCACTAATGAAGAGGAAGGATTGATAGTAACTAGAAACAAACATTTTCAAATGTCATAGTGAAATACAAATTCATCATATACTAAGAGCAAGAAGAAGTGAACCTAATAAATGATAATGTCAAGTTAGCAACTGATTTGAAATTGTGTGCTTTCTTGGATCATTTGTGGACAAAGGTTAGGTGTTTAGGGCCTATACATTCCTTAGGATCTTCCTACTTTGAGACCTGAAAAATAAAAACTTAGTAACTTAATGTGGAAAGAAAACTATGAAGTCAATATTAAAATACACTTAAATGCTTATAAAATATAATATAGGCCATCTTCATTAATTGTTAATTTGTGAAGATCTTATTGCTTTTGAAAATGAATTGTGGGTAAAACTTTATCACTTTACAGAAATCTTCAGTATGCCCAATGGCATACTGAAGATTGCTGCCAAAATTTATAGATTTTCATAAATTTGTTGTGTTAATTGAAGCTAAGTAATTTTAAAAGCAAAGTCATAAAATTCTGTTTTTAAAGCCAAATAGTTGTATATAAAATAATGTGAGGGTGCATTTAATAATGTTTACTTAGGTTGGGTCTCTTATAATAAAATAATCTAGGGATAAAGAAGGCCTTAAATCATGTGCTAAAGTATTTCTTTTATGGTTTATTACAAATCTGCATATTTAGAGGCCTCTTAGTTTCTATGCAAATTCTGAGGATTATTTTGTTGTTTAAGATCACAAATAGTGAATAACTGTCATTCGGAGCAAACTCTAAACCATTTGCATCCCTTTGGTTGTTCTAATCTGATCAGGCTGTAAAAACATGGTAGTTTATTTTTTTCTTTTTTACCTAAGCTGAGTCTCCTACTTGAAACCCATTCGTAAAAGAGTATCCTTCCCTGCTTCACATCTGCTATGCTTATGGCTCTTTTTTTAAAAAATAACTTTTTAAAAATGAGTGCAATGGAATGTTACTCAGCATTAAAGGAGAATAAAATTATTGCATTTGCAGATCAATGGATAGAGTTGGAGAATATCATGCTAAGTGAAATAAGTCAATCCAAAAAAAAAACCCCAAAAAAACAGGGACTGAATGTTTTCTCTGATAAGTGGATACTAATCCATAATGGGAGGGGGGCGCAGGATGGAATGAGTTGGAGGAACTTTGGATGGGTCAAAGTGGAGGGAGGGAATGGAGCAAGGGGATAGGAAAGATGGTGGAATGAGACAGACATCATTACCCTACTTTTTGTGCAACCAGAGAAGTGAAAAATTATGCTCCGTTAACAATGAATTGAAGAGCTTTCTACTGTCAGGTATAATTGATTAGGATAAATTAAAAAATTAGTGTGTTATGAACATACAGAAAGGCAAAATTCACTGTGGTGTATTCATCATATATGTACATAGGAAAGTTTGGTCATGCTCATTCCACTATGCTTCTCTTTTCCCATCCTTTTACCTTCCCCCTAAGTTTCATTTCTCTACACCATCAATCTCTCTTCTATTTTTATGGGATCCCCCTTGCCCTTGCCCCCCACTCTCTGTATATTTTGGTCTAGTTTCAAAAAAAAAATTGAATCCTTGACTTTCTGGGTCTGGCTTAATTCACTTGGCATAATGTTTTCTAGTTTCGTCCATTTACCAGCAAATGCCGTATATTCATTATTCTTTATGGCTGAGTAAAACTCTATTGTATATATATATACTATTTTTTCTTTATCAATTTCTGTTGATGGGCACCTAGAGTGGTTCCATAGCTTGACTATTTTGAATTGCACCTCTAAAAACATTGATGTGGCTGCATTCTTATATTTTGCGGATTTTAGATCTTTTGAACATATACCAAGGAGTGGAATAGCTAGGTGTTATGGTGATTTCTTCCTAGTTTTTTGAAAAATCTCCATACTGCTTTCCAGGATGGTTGCACTATTTTGAGTCCCACCAACAATATATGAATGTACCTTTTCCCCCATCTCCTCACCAGTATTTATTGCTATTTGTTATCTTGATAATTGCTATTCTGACTAGAATGAGATGAAATCTCCATGTCATTTTAATTTGCATTTCCCTATTTGCTATATATGTTGACCATTTTTTCATATATTTCTTGGCCATTTGTATTTCTTTTTTTGAGAAACATCTGTTTAGTTCTTTTGCCCATTTATTTATTGGGTTATTTGTTTTTTTGATGTTAAGTTTATATATATATATATATATATATATATATATATATATATATATATATATATATATGTATATATTCTGGATATTAATCCTTTATCTGAGGAGCAGGTGGCAAAGACATTCTCCCATCTTGTAGGCTCTCTCTTCACACTCTTGTTTCTGTTGCTGTGCAGAAGCTTTCTAATTGGATGCTGTCCCACTTATTGATTCTTGTTTTTATTTCTTGTGCTTAATGAGTCTTGTTAAGTAAGTTGATGCCTGTGCCTATATGTTGAAATGTTGAGCCTACATTTTCTTCTTAGAAGTTATAGAGTTTCTGGTCTAATTCCTGGGTCTTTGATCTATGTCTTTGATCTTTTTTGTTAAAAAAAATGGTTCTTCTTAGTTATACATAACATTAAGATTCATTTGGACATAATTGTAAAAGCATGGATTGTAATTTGTTCTAATTCAGTCCCCACTACTTCCCCTTTCCCTCTCCTCTTCCATCCCCCTATTCCCCTCATTCTACTGATCTTTCTGTTTACTTATAGTTTTGTTTTTAAATTAGTACTAATAGATAAATACATAATGGTGAGATTTCACTGTGGTGTATTCATATATGTATAGGAAAGTTAGGTCAGATTCATTCATTGTTCTTTCCTTCTCTTGTCCCATCTCCTTCTCCCTCGATCCCTTTCTTCTACTCCACTGATCTTCTATTTTCTTTGGTCCACTTTGAAATGACCTTTGTCCAGAGTGAGAGATAGGGATCAAGTTTCATTCTTCTACATATAGGTATCCAGTTTTCCAAGCACCTTTTGTTAAAATGGTCATCCTTTCTCTTTTTAGAATCTTTGTCAAGTATCATAGGGCTATAAGTAAGTATATGAGTTTGTCTCTGGATCTTCTGTTCTGTTTCATTGGTGCCAGTACCATATTAATTTTGTTACTGTAACTCTGTGGTATAATTTGAGATCAGGTATTGTGATGCCTCCAGAATTGCTCTTTTTGTTCAGGATTGCTTTGGCCATTCTGGGTCTATTATTCTTCCAAATGAATTTTAGAACTGTTTTTTTTTTTTTTGGTTCTAGTTCTGTGAAGAATGCCATTGGTATTTTGGTGGGGATTGTGTTGAATCTATATGCTGCTTTGGTAGTATGGCCATTTTGATAAAATTCTGCCTATCCTAGAACATAGGAGGTCTTTCATCTTCTGAGATCTTCTATTTCTTTTTTCAGTGTTTTCATACAGGTCTTTCACCTCCTTGGTTAGATTTATTCTAAAGATTTTTTTTCAAGTTATTGTAAATGCGATAGTTTTCCTGATTTCTTTCTCAGCGGATTCATTATTGGTGCATAGGAAAGCAATATGTTGTTCTTGTATCCTGCTAAATTTGTTTATCATCTTTAGAAGTCTTCTCTTGGAGTTTTTCAGGTCTTCTAAACATAGGATAATGTCATCGGTGGACAGATAATTTGACTTCTTTTTTTCCTATTTCTCTCCCTTTAATTTCCTTCTCTTGCCTAATTGCTCTGGCTTGAGTTTTATGGAATATGTTGAATTGGAGTGGTGAGATTGGACATCCTTGTCTTATTCCTGTTTTCAGAGGAAATATTCTCAGTTTTTCTCTGTTCAGTATTATATTGGCCTTTGGTTTGTCATATATAGCCTTTACGATGTTGAGGTCAGTTCCTTCTATCCCTGGTTTCTCTAGTGTTTTAAACATGAATGAGTGCTGGACTTTGTCCAATGCTTATTCTGTATCGAAATAATCATGTGATTCTTGTCCTTAAATCTATTTATGTGGTGAATTCATTTATTGATTTGTCTACGTTGAGCTAGGCTTGCATCCCCGATCATGGTGTACTATCTTTATTTACTGTGTTTTTGAATGTAATTTGAAGCATTTTATTAAGAAGTTTTTCATCTGTGTTCATCAAGGATATTGGTCTGTAGTTTTCTTTCCTTGATATGCTTTTATCTGGTTTTGGTATCAGGGTGATAACTGGCTTCATAGAATGAATTTGGCAGTGTTTCCTCCTTTCTTTTATCTTCTTATACCCAAATTGGATGTATCCAGACCAGCTTTTTCCAGAATTAGCTTTTACCTCTTGAGAATTGGATTAATGGACTCATTTTACACACACACACACACACACACACACACACACACACACACACACACACAAATGCACGCATGCACAACCTACACACATATACATTTATTTCTGATTTTTTAAAATGTCTTTTAAAACTGTTTTACCTTTCTGGGAGCTTTAGGTATGTTAAAGAAAAAAATTAATTTATACTTATTTTAGTATATTCATGCTTTGATTTATAGAATCAAGTATTTTAGAATTGTTAATAATTCAAGTCTCAGCATCATCCAGTTAAAGGGGGTTAATATTTGGGCATCCACAGCATCTGATGTATTCTCCTAGGGCCTTTGGGAGTGAGACAATAATAGTTATCTGTCCTCATGAACCTTACATGCAGCTATGCTCATGGTAAATCAGAAGAATGTGCTGCATGGAAGAGTTTTGCATAGAGGAAAATACTCAGAAAATGAACCATTGTTTTAATGGAGAAAACAGTTAATTTTAAACATTAGTGGCACTTTAGGACATTATTTTTCTTTAATCATTATTACATGAGAATCCTCTGATCAAGCTGGATGATGCTGTAGATGTTGATGAGATACTGACTGATACTTCTACCAGCTACCTTCTATGTATCTATGAAAATAAGGAAAACATTAAGGACAAAAAAATGGGGAACATTTTCATTGGCATTGTGGTAAGTATTTTGTAGGTGAAAAAGGAATAATAACTGTTCATGGTATTTCTAAACATGAGAATCACAAATGGTTTATAATGAGGATAACTGATGAGATATGCCTTGAAGTAGTTGAACTGGGAAGCATTGGATTATATGTTACATTACTAGTTACAGTATACTCCTATCTCAGCATTCTGTGCTATGGAAAGATACAGATAGTTTTGGTTCATATGCTTCAGGATTTTAGGGTTGAAGGTAAGTGGAGTAATAGGCATAAATGTGGACAGTGTGCACATAGTAGAATAAAACATAAGCCAGCCACATGCATGGGTAGCAAGAGTTTTCTAGATTTCCTCTACAGGCTTGAAATTAAACATGAATGATTCTAGAATATTCTATCTAGATTTGGAGAAAGGGATAGTTAGAGAAGTGATAATTGACCAATGTAAAACACCAGACTAAGTGTTAGGAATATTTATACTCAGTGTTTCATATAAACATGGTTTGTGAATTATAGTTTTCTTGCCCTTGCCTTATGGCAATTTATGAATACATTTGCCCATTTACATGCCTACCTGGACCATGCTCAAAATATTTTTAGGGCCTTTGACAATTATTAAATACCTTTGTCCTGTTGTACATTAAGTGAAAGCAGGGCTTTTTGCCTGAGTAATAATTTCTCTTTGCTTTTTAAAATTTCTACAGTCATTGACAATATCAATAAATTCTTACAATCTAAATGTCTCCAGTGTGACTTTTAATACCTTATTCTGTGTTACTCTGTGCTAACTTGGCATTTGCTTAACCTGTAAGCTCTTCTCTCAGGGAGTTAGCATTACCTTGGGGATTGGATGGCTCTAAGCCAATTAGATTTTTTTTCTTCCTTGAGAAGCACTTTTTATCTAACTGCAGACACAGTTGGACCTATCTACAAATAGTAAAGTTATTTGCTTTTAGGCTTTAACATATGTTGTATGCTATTTTATATTTACCTGAAACTCAGTTTAAAGAACAGAGTTGACAATGTATAGTTGCTTATTAGCACATTTAGAAATAACCTCTAATCTACTGCCAGATCTAACCATAGTATGTGAAGTGGGATACAAAAATAAAATGAAAGTGGTAATTTGCACTTTCAGTGTTTGTTTGTTTTGTTTTTTTGTTTTTTTTTTTGGATCCTCTCTTGATCTCAGAAACCACTTTTGGATTGATGATATCCAGAGTTAAGGATATCATCAGTCCAAAAGTGGTTATAGGGTGTGAATATAGGATGAATTATAGGATGTGGATATTTTCAGCTGGCTCAACCTCTCTCCTGAGCTCCAGGCTTTTGCATCTAAATTAGTATTAAGCAAGGGCACTCAGAATTTTATGACCCTTCAAACTCAGTGGCTGAAATGGAATTCATTTTCCTTTACCTTCAGAAAAGTTCTTCCTGGATTTTTCCCTGCTGTGATCAGTGTTAGCCATTCCATAGTCACAGCCTGGGAGTCATCTTCGTGTACTGGCAGTGAGTCTAGAATCGAAGGCTTCACTATTGGAAAAACACGGTGATTAGGACCATTGCCTTAAGTATGGACAGTATGGTTCTAAACAGATTGACTTTAAATTTCTCTTCTTGTTTTTTTGGTACCAGTGATTGAACTCGGGGGAACTTGACCACTGAGCCACATCCCAGTCCCATTTTGTATTTTATTTAGAGAATGGGTCTCACTGAGTTGCTTAGCACCTTGCTTTTGCTGAGGCTGGCTTTGAAACTTAGATATGTATCCTGAGACACTGATACTATAGATAGTATAGTATGGAATACTATAGAAAGCTTTTTGAATGGAATTAAAAGATTTTTCTTTTTATAAAATTGTAGTCTTTTTTGAATGAAAGTATTTTTTTGATCTATGCGTGAGATATTTAAAAAATTATAAAATATTCAATGAAAAATGCATAAAATAAATTTGGCAGGGTAGCATAAGACAGTCACCCAGGTCAGAACTATAACTACTACAACCCATAAGATCCTTGTGTGTCTCTTCACTCCAGAAGTGACTGTAATCCAGACTTTTGAGGTAATAAGTTCCTTCCTTTTAGTTCTAGTTTTACCACTTTAATCACAAGTGTAGATATACTGTATGTATTTTTCTTTAGATCCTGCTTCTTTTGTTTCCTATGTTTTTATGTGAGATTTATTTACATTTGTTGCTGTAGGTTTTTCGTTGCTGTGTCCTATTATATTTTATGGTGTACAGTTTACATATTCCTCTGTTGGTGGACATATGGGTTCTCTCTAGTTTTTGGTTCTACAAAGAATGCTGCTATATGTATAAATGTTTTTGTGCATGTCTTCTACTTTATACATGCCTGAATTTTTCAGGAATTTACATCTGGGGAAGGAATTGCTGATTATAGGATGTGGATATTTTCAGCGGGCTGTTTTAGAAAGAGGCTGTGTCAGTTGGTTAGCCATCAATAGCATATGAACATAGGGATTAATGATTCTCCCTTCTTTTAGCTGGTGGAGGCTGTAACTCACCCTAGGCTTCTCATAGGCATTAGTAGTATATATGAGTGTGGCCTGGGGAGTTAGACTGTGTGGGTTTGAATCCACCATTTAGTACTGAGACCCTGGCTAAGTAACTTGACATTTTTTTTAACCTCTTCCAAGTGGTAATATTTTCTAGTTTGTCTTTTGGCATAGGGTAATGGGGTATCTTCAAGTTATTTAATTGAATAGACTGCCTGGTTGGGGTTCATGAGAATTTGTTACATGTATATTGTTGTTTTTTTTTTTTTTTTTGCAAAAGTTTGCTTTTTATTTATTTGTTTATATGATTAAGTGTATTCTTGAACATTTTGGTTTTCAGATTACTAGGACCATATCACTTATTACTTCTGTATCTATCTGTACAATGCCTTATATTTTCTAAAGCATTCATATTTTCTTTTCTGACTTGATCCTTACAATAGTTCTGTTAGGGAAATAAACTGACATATTTCCATTTTGGAGGAGGAAACTGAGGCCCAAGTAGAATTTGGTGACTTGTCATAGTCACTCCATCTTTGCATTAGGTCCAGGGCCTGTACTCAGGTGCCTTTTGAAACTCCCATTTAGTTTCTTTTAGTTCAGTGACTCTGACTTATGTAAATGAGTCTTGAAAAACAACAGGTTTTCAAACACTTTAGAAATGGAATGTATCATCTTTACTATTTGCATGTTTAACCATAACTGGAAGAAATTATATTGTCTGTGATATTACATTTGTGCTTGTTTTCAGGGTGTGAAGCCTGCCACAGGTGAAGTTGTGTTGGATAGTTTCCAGGACTCTCCTTCCCGTTCTGAGCTGGACTCGGATATCAAGCCTGCAGCCGGTGGAGCTGCTACTTCCATCAGACTTGTCAGAGCAAACAGAGATGCTCATTCACAGGGTCACTGCTATTAGGTATGTTGGCATGCTGTTTGAAGATAATGATTATGAAACTGATTTACTGACAAAGCCAAACTTGTTAAAGTTGTTAAAAATAGTTTATAATTATAAAAATTATATTTCAATGTAACTTAAAAAAATTATATTTCAGCTTTTTTAAAAATTACATTTCAGAATTGTATTTCAAAGTAATGGAAATTTTCAAAAGAAAATTACCTGTACTGTCTCTTTAATGTAAGACTATAAAAATGATCATTTTAAAGGGGCTTCTGATATTACTTAATGCTATTGTTTGGTAATTAAGGGGCTTATGATATTACTTCAGTATATTGTTTGGTAATTTTCAGTTTCCGGAGATAAGATTCATTTTTTGGAAATCTTACGTAGTTTTGAAAATGCTTTCTTTGTGCTTTATTTTCTTTTTTCTATTTTTAAAAAAATTTTATTGTTGGTTGTTCAAAACATTACATAGTTCTTGACATATCATATTTCACACTTTGATTCAAGTGGGTTATGAACTCCCATTTTTACCCTGTATACAGATTGCAGAATCACATCGGTTACACATCCACTGATTTACATATTGCCATACTAGTGTCTGTTGTATTCTGCTGCCTTTCCTATCCTCTACTATCCCCCTTTTTGTGCTTTAAGTTTCAGTTCAGTGCTGCGTCCAGTAGTGTCCAGTAGTTTTATTTACAAGATCTAAGGTCACATGACTTATATATGAAATGGTGTAATGGGCACTGTGGCTGTAGAGGAAGAAAATGAGTCTATTATATGTGTCTGGCACAGTTGACAACCCAGTAGGAGAGGCAAATATGTACATATCTAACTGGATTCATGAGGCATGATATGTTATGTACCATTGAGGAGGATTCTATACTGCCACTGTGGAGCAGTGGTGAAGACCAGCAGTGGTGGTGAAGAGACCAAAATTTTGGGCTGAGGCTTAAATGAAGAGGAAGTTGTGTATTGAGGAACTGGACTTTAGAATTAGGCAAGCAAGCACATAAAGATTTTCATTTAGTAAGTCGACAAAACAGTTAGAAAATCAAACTGATTTATTAAGTGAAGTTCCATATGTTTCTTTGATCTTAAAGTTAAGAGTGTTCATTCTACTTAAATGTAACTTCCAACAAAGTAGCTTTCATAATTTGTTTTTTGATTATAACACAGACATATGTTCATTTAGAAGTTAGGATTTACAAAAAAGAAAGATAAAGTAATTCAAAATTGTAAAACCCAGAGATAACTACATTTTAGTGTATTATTTCTGTATACGTATACCACTTTTTTCATTAATGAACTTGGATTTGTATGGCAAAATCACTTCGGTATACTTTTTTTCTTTCTTTTTGAGCCAATCCTGAGTAATTTATTCTGACATGTGTCAAGGAACATTGAAGAAAGAGCAGATCTGTGAAGCCCCAGAAGTTTTTTTGTTGTTGTTGTTTGTGTTTTTACTTTTTGAAAATTTTAAATTTTTTAAAAAATTTATTTTAATTAGATATATATGACAGAATGCATTTCATTCATTGTACACATAGCAGCACAACTTTACATTTCTATGGTCGTACACGATGTAGTGTCACACTATATGTGCAGTCATACATGAACCTAGGTTAATGATATCCATCTCATTCCACCATCTTTCATATCCCCATGTCCCTTCCCTACCATTCCTTCCCCATGCCTGATCAAAGTTCCCCCATTTTTCCCTTGTCGCCCCCATTATGGATCATCCACTTATCAGAGAGAACATTCAGTCCTTGTTTTGTGGGGATTGGCTTACTTCACTTAGCATGATATTCTCCAACTCCATCCATTTACCTGCAAATGCCATAATTTTATTCTCTTTTAATGCTGAGTAATATTCCATTGTGTGTGTGTGTGTGTGTGTGTGTGTGTATCACAGTTTTTTTTCCATTCATCTATTGAAGGGTATCTAAGTTGCTTCCACAGTTTTAACTATTGTGAATTGAACTGCTACAAACCTTCATTAAACAAAGAAAAACTCAACAAATAAAAATATCAAAGCCCTAGAAAAAGAAGAAAAAAACAACCCCCAAAATAGTAGAAGACAGGACATAATTAAAATCAGGGTGGAAATCAATGAAATTGAAACAGAAGAAACAATTCAAAAAATTGACAAAAAGATAGTTCTTTGAAAAAATAAATAAAATTGACAAACCCTTAGCCACCCTAATGAAAAGAAGGGAGAAAAACTCAAATTACTAAAATTTGTGATGAAAAAGGAAATATCATAACAGACACTATTGAAATATAGAAGAAAATTAGAAACTATTTTGGTATCCTTTTTTTTTAACTTAAAAGCTTCCCATATCTTTTGTTTATTTTGGAAAACTTCAAACATACAAAATTATTCAGAATAGTGTAGTAAAAGCTCATGAACCCATCAACTAGCTTTACCATTTCTCAATTCGGAGCTTGTCTTATTTCATCCATCTCCCTCTCTGGTTAATTTATTTTGAAGCAAATCTTAGTAAACATTATTTTATCTGCTAATATTTCAGTAGGTACTCTTGAAGGCAAAATGATCGCACAACATTTAGTTATGTAAATAGGTCATCATTTATCCATTTCCCTTTTGTTATGTTGTAATCATTTTTTTTCAGTATTACAAATATTGCTGTGATGAATATCTATGCAAATATTTCTGTATGTGTGGTGCATCTTTATTTCCTTCAAATGAATTCCTGAAAATAGAATTTCTAACTCAGGGGGTGATAACTATATATTTATAAAGTTCTTGATTACTTTTTAGAATAAATAATATTAATTTATATTTCCACCAGTATAGCACAAGAGGGTTCCTTGAACCCATGCCAACATTGGGGGTGATAATTTAAAAATTTTTAACCTTTCACATAGGTAAAAAATTCCACATCAGGTCCCCTAATTTTGTTCTTAATTCTTTTCTGTGTTCAAACTTGAATGATTAAAAATCATATAGTAAAGTTACAAGGGGTGCTGCTATTGGAGAGCTAAAAGAATTAATCATATATCTACTTTTTATTTTTAAGACTAGTCTTCTAGAGATATATTTTCAGTATTTCACATTTGACTTCATTTTTTTCATAATTGAGTATTTATTTGACTTAGGCTAATAGAAATTAAATTTGATCAGTTGCATTATCAGGCTCATTTTCTCTCTTCTGCTTATTTATTCAAAATAATAAAGACAAAATTCAGTACAATGTCAAAACATCCCACAATGAAGACATTTCCAAAACTGAATTTTTGTTTAACAAGAACCATTGCCTAGTGATATTCATAAATGTCCATTTATTACATGAGATACCAAAGCCTAAATTTGGAGACATTTTAGATGTCATATATGAGTTTTACCAAATTTAATGATTGCATCTGTCTTGTTTTGATTTGTATTTCTTTGGTTAGCATTGGGAGTTTATATTTTTTCCTCTGTTTAATGACCACATGTAAGTGCTCATTCTTTTGCATACTTTGTTTATTTTAGTTTCATTTGACTAAACAGCCAAAAGTTGGTATTTCTGTGGAGTGCCTATAGCTAATTTATATCTGTGGACAGAGTGGAGCAGTGGAGATTGAAGAATCATAGGGTCAAACAGTGCAGACCCCTGTAACATAGGATTAGGTTGGAAAACTGATCTTCCCCTTAGTGACTAAGTAAATAACTCAACAGTATTACCCATTATTGTTCTTTTCTGGGTGATAAGTGTGTTTACCTTATGGGATTGCTGTATGGATTAAATAAGTTAATATGTTAAAGGTAGATCAGTCCTTATCTCTTTTAACATTGTCTCTCTCCTGTTCACTCCTGGAACTCTGTCATATGTTTTTTAGACCTTCTTATTTACTCTCTGTGCACGATTCTTTATGGTCTAATTGTATAAGTCTCCATCTATAGCTGTTTTTTATATCCTTTTGAATTTTTCTCCTTCAAAATTAAAAGAATTTTGACTCTTCTTTAAAATTTTTTTTTATTATATTTGAGTTCACTGCTTATGCATTGATTTTAATAGACTGTCTGGACCAGTTAAGTCCTCCATGCCTCTAATCATATTCCTTTATTTTTATACTTAAAAAGTTCACTCCCCATACTGAAAGTACTTCATTTTTATTTTCATCTATATTTCACATTAGTCACTTTTTCTTTGTTTTACTTTACTCTGTGAGGTAAAATCTTACCATAATTCCCCCACTAAATACTAGTGGTTCCAGTTAACATCCATGAAGTTTAGCTTTAGCAACCTGAGCTATAACTCCTAGATGTATTTTTTAAACAAGATAACTTAGCCAGTTGCATAGGGAATACTTTTATTTAGGTATGAAGAAGATAACTCTAGAATTCTGCCATATTTATTACCAATAAATAATATAGCATTGAATTTTCAAATATAAAAGAATTTTTGTTTTTGGCAGTATCCTAGAACCCTCTAGAATCCCCTTTTTTCTTCTTCAGTATATGTAAAGGTAAAAAGAATTTTTCATCAATTACTGGTTGATATTTTGTTAATATTGAAGACATTGTATATTAATGCTATGTGAAAAAGACAAAAGAAATTGAATATCCTGAAGTATTAGCTTTTTTTTTGGGTAATCTTAACATTTACCACAAGAGGTCTCCAAAAGATTTTATATCTATGAATGGCAATTTAAAAGACTACTAAAACTTTACTTCACATTTATTTTCTATCTTCAGATATAGACTTACTTAATTTACCATTTTTTAAAAAAATATTTATTTTTTACTTATAAGTGTACACAGTACTTTCATTTTATTTTTATGTCATGCTGAGGATCGAATCCAGTTCCCCACACATGCTACTCTAGCTCTGAGCCACAACCCCAGCCCCTAATTTACCTTTTTAATGCCAGGGATCGAATCAGGGGCGCTAAGCTACATTCCAGCCCTTTTTTATTTTTTGTTTTGAGACAGGATCTCGCTAAGTTGCTCAGGGCCTCATTAAGTGGCTGAGGCTTGCCTCAAACTGGTGATTCTCCTGCTTCAGCCTCCCAAGTCACTGGCATTACAGGCATGTACCACAGGGCTCAGACTACTTGCTTTATATTACATTGTAATTTAGAACAAGTATTAGTCCAAGATCATAGTAAGCTAAGCTAGAATTATTATTTCTAAATAGTGACAAGCTATCAATTTTTCTAGGGTTATTTATCTTTATGTAAAATGCATTTATAAGATTTCAGCCGGGTCTGAGGAAATCAGTTATAGTATTTTGCTACCCTTCCATTTGTTTTAAGAATATATAAAGAGAAAGAAATGGAAATCAATGATTTTGAGCTCTGCATTAACCTCAATTAAGATTGCTTTAGCTTAGAGATGTTGTATAAAACTAGTTGAGAGGAAAGCTATAGAAAGCAAAAAAAATAACATTATTATTAAATATTATTAATATTTACTAGTTCTACAGAAACCAGTTTTTGAGGCAGGTAGGGTTAAATTAAACACAGCAGATGATTCTCAATTTTATGTTTAGAGAAATGAGAGGATCCTGGGCACTGGTCTAGCCAAAGAAGGCTTTGTGGAGGAGGTAGGCTTGGATGGGGACATTTTCAGGGTGGAAGGCTTTGAATTGGAAGAGGGGAGGAAAGAAGGTATGTTGTGTGTGAATGCAAACAGTATGAACCCTGAGGCATATGGAGAAATAGTAGGAAAATGTGAAGACAGTGACAAGACTTTCCTTATTAGGGGGAAACTCCCATGTTGAGAACTGAGGAAGAAAGTGTCCCAGAGGAGCAAATCCAGGAAAGTGGGTATGGTGGACTCTTTGTGGAAAGTCAGTAAGGTTTTGGGCAATGTAAAAAAGAAGAGGAGATCCTGCTGCTTAGATGGGACAGTGAATTGTAAAAAATGAATACTTCCCCTAAAGGAAAAAGCATACATGAGAAGAATAAGATTGAGGAGTTTGGAGAATGCCAGTAGTTGGGAATAGGAGGAAGAAGAATGGAAATAGAAAGAGAGGACATAAAGAGTTGGGTGGAGAACTGGAACAAGGTAGGGATGTGGAGTTATAATTTATTTGTTGCACTGATATTAATAGTGAATTAGTTTTTTACAATATTGACTCTTATATTTCACTGAAACCACATGACATGTAGTAGTGCTAGCTTTTACTCCTCCTCCTCCTCCTCTTCTTAGAGTTTTATGGTTATACATAGTAGTTAGGTTCATCCCGATTGACTCATACATGCATGGAAATCAGTTTCCATTTATGATCCCTCATGATCCCTCCCTTTTCCCTCCTGTACTCCCTCCCCTTTTCCATTCTTCTTCTCCTTCCCCTCTTGCATCCTTCCTCAGTGCTACTAGACTTCCTTCTGCTCAAGTAGAAGCTAGCTCTAACCAGTTGATGCTTTGTGAAAGAAGATCCTGCAGTAGTACAGTGACTTTAGCAATTTGACCTTTGAAATAAATGCTTGAACATGTCAATGTTTCTTCAAAGAAAGGGGTGTATACTGCAGATTTAAAGAAAGTATTGAAATACTACATTATTGAAACATTTATATCATCTATGGTTTAACCCAGACCATTAGCTAACATGTTGTTTTTATATTGAAAATTTGTATCATCTGAATGCCATTTATGATGACAGATACTTGATGTTACTGTTGTAGCATTTTAATTTTGTATTTTCTTATTAATGTAACTACTAGAGACTGCTTACCAATTTGTTTTGTTGTACTTTAATTTTCAGTTTCTTAATAGAAAATGTTCAGTAGTTTTAGTCTCAAAATGAAGTTATAGTGGGAGACTGTGTATGCTATTAACAGCAACTCTTCTGTGGACTAGCACTCTGTTATGGCTGAAGTCCAATTCTTTCTAATGTCATTATTTGAGTTTAGTATCAGTTAAAAAAAATCAAGACTTTTTGAAGGATGGGGGGAATGGAGGTTTTACTCATTAACTTGGTTAATAATATGAAATGTTATTTAGGGATCAATACTTAAGGGTACCAATTTAGTAATTGAAGTGTTCCAATTTGTTCTATCAAAGTTTAATAATCTCAATTCCTTGGGCTCATATGAGGTCATTTCAATATGATTCTTAGGCATTAGGAGCTAAGTAAATGAGGAATGCTGTTCTAAACACTGAGTAGCATACTGACATGAATAACAGACCCCTTAAATTTTATGGAAAAGTGAGATTGGATAAAGTCAGGGCATTCTGGGAAGTGTGAACACAGAATGGAACAAGGGAATTGCAGGTCGACTGGAAAGTCAGATGAGTGTGGATGAGGAGTGGCCAGGCACATGCTAACACATAAGAGATTCTCAGTGAGTATTTGTTGAATGTCTGTATGTTCAAGGCAAAAAGAAAGACTGGAACTTTTCATTCAGGAGATTGGGCACTAGTGGGAATTTGTATTGATATTTCTCAAAGTTGGCCTATTCACTTCTTTTAAAGGTGTTTATTATTTTGTGTTAGAATAATAATTTGTTTTACATTTGTTAAATTGTAATATAAAAAATTATAGTAGCAACTCATGTTTCTTGTATAAGTGAGAAAATGTGTATTTTTTAAAAGAAAAATGATTTTTGTTAACCACATTATTTAAATATTAAAAAAACCTAGTGATTAGTTTATAAATTTGTATAGCAATAGAGTTAAAAACAAAACCTGAGAATCAAGTCATGCAAATATAAATAAGAATCAAGTCAAACTCATATAAGTAAGTGGTTGTTTGTTGAGAAGAATGTTATTCTTGATACTGAAAATAAACTGTTCCTCCCAATTGGAGTGGTGTACCTCAACTGAGAATTAGGCGCATGCTCTTTCTCTCTCTCTCCCTCTCTCTCTCTTTTTCTCTCTCTCTCTTTTTGTCTTTATGTTTTTTAGACCAGTTTTAGGTTTACAAGTTTAGCAAAATTGAGAGGAAGGCATAGAGATTGACCATAGATCTCTAGTCCCCACACATGCATAGTCTCCTCTGTTATCAACATCTTTCACCAAAGTGGGAAAATTCTTTTCAATTCAACATTGCTGTGCTCTATAATGCATTGTGTAAAGATTCAGTTCATTACTTTTTTCTCTCTTTGAACTATAGCTTGACTTAGGTTGTTTGCCTTCCTCTTGGTACAAACATACCACTTTTAAGACTGCTTCCATTCCCCCCACCACCACCACCAATTAAACTTTGGCACCCATTAAAGTGTTCTTTATTGCTAATATGAATTTCTTTTAGTTGTAAATGGATACAATACCTTTATTTATTTATCTTTATGTGGTGCTGAGGATCGAACCCAGAGCCTCACCCATGCTAGGCGAGTGTTCTACCACTGAGTCCCAGCCCCAGCCTCACTAATATGATCTTAAATGTTAAGGCCAGGTGCAGGAATTGAAGCATGTAGCAGCATTCGTTTTAAAAATTGGTAGTTGGGGATCTAGGATAGTGTTTTTCAAATTGAAGGTAATGAAATCAATTTGATCATTAATAACTAACACTGACTTAGAATAGGATATAGAATAGTGCAAATGTGTGGTTAGGGTGGGTATTTTATGAAATCTTTTTTTTTAGTTTTATCTGTGTATAATTTCTAATCCTCTCTCCAATACCTATCATGTTTATAATGGTCCAAGAAAATAATTTAAACTTCTAATTTAATATCAGTTAAATGTAATTTATTAATGTAGTTTGGTGATTATTTCATATGTTTTATTGATTAGATATTACCCAGAAGTATATTTTTAAATAACACAACTCAAAGGAAGTGAATAATTACAGGCTAATGAATTAAAAATTCTAGAGTTGACATGATTTGCTGATTATATGTTGTCTACATAGAATATCCAGAAGTGACAAATTATTTGAGATAATCAGAATTCAGCAAAGTCATTAAATATAAGATAATTTATAAAGATGAAGTGTTAGCAACAACTTTTTCCATGGTGAAAGCAGATTTCTATTTTCCTTGTGTCCTGTTTACTTCTTCGTGTTTGCTTTTTGTTGAGAGAACTTCCATTAGTTATTCTTTTAGAGGAGGTCAACTTGTGACATTCTCTTAGTTTTCCTTCATCTGAAAATATCAGTTTCTCCTTCATTTTGAAGGATTTTTTTTTTCCTGCCAGATATGGGATTCTGGGTATATATTCTTTTCTTTCAGCACTTGAAAAATATTATGCCACTTCTCATGAGAAATCTACTGTCATTCAAATTGATTTTCCCTTGTAGTTAAATTATAGTTTCTTTCCTGCTCCTTTCAAATTTTACTTTGTCTTCAGTTTTTAGGATTTTAATTATGATGTGTCTTGGCATGGAGATCATTGGTTTTATTCTGTCTAAAGTTCACTCAGTTTCTTGAATCTGTAGATTTAATATTGCCAAATTTGTGAATTTTTCATTCATCCATTCATTCTTTCTTTCTTTTTTTAAATCAAAGAGTTTTTACTTTTAATACTTTTAGTTGTAGATGGATACAATGCCTTTATTTTATTTATAACCCAGTGCTTTACATGTGCCAGGCGAGTGTTCCATCGCTGAGCCCCAGCCCCAGCCCCATCCATTCTTTATTTCTTTTTTGTTTTTCAGCCTGCTTTTGTCTTCTCTCCTTCCAGGATGCTGATTTTAAAAAATGTTAGATTTTGTTGTTTTGGTTGTGCAGGCCTTGAGGATTTCTGTTCAGATTGGGTTATGTCATTTGTTTGTTCCATTTTTCCGGTTCACTGATAATTACCTTTGTCCTCTTTGTTCAGCTATTGATTCTATCCATTATGCTTTCTGTTTTGGTTATTGTATTTTTCACTTTTAAAATTTTTGTTTAGTTTTTCACTATGTCATCTCTTTGCAGAGAAGTTTTCCTTGCCTTGGCTTTTATCTTTCCATTTGCTTCAGGCATATATGTTTTGCTATTAAAGCATTTTTCATTGTGGCTGTTCTGAAAGCTTTGCCAGATAATTCTGACAATTGTGCCATCTTAGTGTTGACTATTGATTGTCTTTTTCAATCTAGTTTGAGATCTTCCTGTTATTTGGTATGAGTGATTTTTTATTCCTGTGCTTTTAAGAATCTGGATTTTATTCAAGCCTTCTGATTTCCCTGATGCTGCCTCAGCAGGATGGAGGTGTGCTGACTCATTATTGACAGGTGGGATAGAAGTGTGGGTTCCCTAAGTGGCCTCTGTTGTTACCTGAGAGAAATGGATGCTTCTTGTTCCTGCTGAGTGGGGTGGGAGTTCCAGTTCCCCATATGATTGCCATCAGTTCTCTGACATATCATTGTCAGAGGGAGAGGAGCCTCATTACTGTTGGGTGGGAGTGGAATTCTATGCTCCTTACATGGGCTCCTCAGATATCATGGGGTTCAAGGGCTCCTTCCTGGCCAGTGAGGATGAGAGTCTTGGGTTTCTACTTGTGCTTCTCTGACATAATTAGCAAGGGGTTTGGAGTGCTTCACATCAGCCTGATGAGAGTAGATATTTAGGTGTCCCTTAGTCACTGCTAATACAGGTAGAGATGAGACCATAGGTTTCTTTGTAGACTTTGGTTAGGTAGAGTAGTTATTGTCTAAAAGTTTTCTCTTTTTAATCTGACTTTTCCTGTGTGTTTATCTAGGGACAAGAGATTTTGTGGGACTTTTTTCGGGGATGGGGATCTGTGCCCCCTTGACCTTTCTAGATTGTCAGCTGCTTAACTCCAATTTTGGGTTAAATATGAAGAATAAACATTGTGCCATTCCTCAGATTCCAGATTTCTCAGCTCATCCACATTTTCTCTACCTTTCAGAGTTGTCTTAGTTTTTTGTTTTGTTCTCTTGTTTTTTCTTGGCAGCACTGAATATTGAACCCAGGGCTTGTATGTGGTAGGCAAGTGTTCTACCACTAAGTTACACCCCTCACCCTCTAATGTTTGTTTTTTATGTAACACACAGGAAGCTTTACTTAGTGGGAGGAATAGAAATAAAGAAAATACATCTGTTACTTCTTCCTGGAGCAGACATCCTTTGGTCACAATCTTATTTTAGTGCATAAACTTTGTTTTTTTTGATGTTCTTTTTTTTGTACCACAATTGAACCCAGGAGCACTTAACCACTGAACCACATCCCCATCCCTTTTTATATTTTATTTAGAGCCAGAGTCTCACTGAGTTGCTTAGGGCCTTGCTAAAATGCTGAGGCTGGCTTTGAACTCACAGTCCTCCTGCCTCAGCCTCTCAAGCTGCTAGGATTACAAGCATGCACCACTGCACCCGGCTCTTTTGTGTACACACACACACACACACACACACACACACACACACACACACGTGTATTTAGTTATTGATGGACCTTTATTTTATTCATTTATATGTAGTGCTGATATCGAACCCAGTGCCCCACACATGCTAGGCAAGCATTCCACCACTGAGCTATAACCTCAGCATACCCTTTGATATTCTTTTAATCTAAATAAAAATGAATGCTTGGATAATGCCAATTTGTAAATCTTTCCTGCAGTAAAATTGAATTTGTGGGTGAATCTGTTTAAAAGAAAAATTTTTTTTTCTTTTGTAATTTAAGTTGCTTTTTGTATTTTTAGAATCACTTGAAGTTTAAGCATGTTAGTTTTGGGTTTTTTTTTAAAGAACAATCAGTGGGGGAAAAATTGTTGTCTCATTCTTGGTGAATTTAAGCATTCACAAAGTAATAGTAAAATTTTGCTAGCTTTCCATCATGTGATTAGGTCATATCACCTTCTTATAAAGTTTATCCTTTCTTGTTTATTGAACACAAAAAATTAAGTATTAACCTTAAAAATCAAAAGTATGTGAATGAACCTCAATACCAAGTAGACTCATGGAGCCCAGAGAAAGGCATAAATCATGTACAGAGCCCTTAGTTGAAAGGGGAATGGCCCTAAAGTAGGAAAGGTGCCAGATTGAGTTACCCGGGGCATTGGCCACCACAGGTAGAGCTGTGTTGCACCTGTTTTATGAACCTGATAGAATTTTAAGTGGTTTACAAATAAGCATTTTTTACTTTTGTAGTTAAATATTTACTTAAGATATATTAAAAACATGTGATTAGTGAATCAAACCTGATTTCATAAATTTTTATGGTGTAGAAAGATTCTTACACTGGTATTTGAGTTAAAAACCTGAGTTGATTTAACAAAAACTCTCAGGTTAATGTGACAAATGTGACATTATTGAAGATGGAGGAGGAATGGCTGAAATTAGGGAATGTATTAGAATACATGGTGGGACAATCTATGTCACATTTATCTGCTTGTTATTTAGTTTCTGTTTGTTTGTTTAGGTTACATCTAATATAAATTGGACCATTGTTTGAATATTTAAAAAAATTTCAAAGTCATGGCATAGAGAAAGATAGATAATGATTTCCTGATTTAAAAGGGCATTTAAGTTCTTGAAAATGGGCTGTTCTCCATTGGCTCTCCTTTATTATTGGGATATTTTATTCTAGGGCTGGGTATGGATCAGTGGTAGAGTGCTTGCCTAGCATGCACTAGGCTTTGGCTTTCATCCCTAGTACCACAAAAGAAAAGAAAAAGAGTTTAAGTTAATTTTTTTAACTTAGGTGGCTAGCAGTAAATTCTAATCAATTATCCTTTTAAAATTATTTTATTTTTGGTATTGGAGATTTACTTTACTACTCAGGTGCTTTACTACTGAGCTACCTCTCCAGCCCTTTTTAAATTTTTTTTTTTTATTTTGAGACAGGGTCTCACTAAGATGTTGAGGCTGGATTTGAATTTGCAATCCTGCCTCAGCCTCCTGAGCCTCTGAGATGATAGGTGTGTACCACCACTCCTGGCTCTTTTCCTATTAAGAAAAGTTTCAGTCTTGACAGATAGTTCCAGTAGAATCTCATTTTACTGTCAATCCTGTTAGTTGAATATTATTATGTATTCATTCATTTAATCATTCTTAGAAACATTTATTGGGTGCTGTGTGCTAAGTTTGTTACTAGGTGGTAAAAATGAATATAATTCTTACCTTTTGGAATACTTACAGTCTAGAGAGGAAGGTAGGAGTGGAAACAAACCAGTATGGAAGTATTGATTGTTAAGGTTTTAAGAAATACTTCTAGCATGGGAGCATCAGGGTTTGCCCAAAGGAATCAGGCAGAGTATCTCTGAGGAGTATGGTAGAACTGAGACTGGGAAAATTATGGCCAGGTAGATGGAAGTCGTGGGGAGTAAAACTCATATGGTTAGGCTGTTCTGCATGAACATGGTGACCTGAGGCAAGACAGAGGTGGACTTTGGAGAAAAAAGGTGTGGAAAGTAGTTAAAGAATCAAGGTGAGCTCGGTGCCATGGTGCATGCCTGTAATTCCAGTACCTCTGGAGGCTGAGGCAGGAGGGTTGTGAGTTCAAAGCCAGCCTCAGCAAAAGTGAGGCACTAAACAACTCAATGAGATCCTGTCTCTAAATAAAATAAAAAATAGGGCTGAATTCAATCCCTGCTCCCCCCAGCCAAAAAAAAAAAAAAAAAAAAACAATCAAGGAGAAAGAAACAGTGGAGGGGCAAGAAGACAAGGGATTGGATATGGGGTTTTATGTGAAAAAGACTGAGATGAGATGGATGGTGATGGGAATAGTATAATAGTGATCTTTTTCTGTCCCTAACACCTCTCATAGTAGCTCACATACAGTAAGTACTTTATGTGCTTGATAATGAATGATTAAATAAGTGACAGTTTGAATAAGGAAAATAATGGATCTCTCCTTTTTGTTTGTTTTTTAATATTTTTAAGTTGTAGATGGACATAATACCTTCATGTTATTTATTTATTTTAGTGTGGTGCTGAGGATCGAACCCAGTGCCCCGCATGTACCAGACAAGTGTTCTACCACTGAGCCACAACTTCAGCTCTCCTTTTTATTTAAGAAAAATGATTTGCCTTTTATAAACCTAGAAAGTTTGCTGGATTAGCTAGAAATTCATACATAAAATATGTGTGATGATCAGTGTATAGTTACATGGGATACATATAGTCAACTCATTTACTTCTCTTGGGAAGACCATTTTAATTTCCTATCATTTTCTTTCCATTATTTTCATTCTTTAAAATAAAAAAATTACTTTAAATTAGTTTAAGCATCCTGACATTTTTTAAAGATGTTCTCTTATAGTATCTATTAATGGAAGCTACATGGTTAAATTATGATTAAGGAGTTAAGTAACTATTTTAAAGATTGATGTTGATCATAACTGTGCCTCAGTCCCATCTCTGGCACTTGAAATTTTTTTGTTGTTGTTGTGTTCTTAGGAAATCATTTTTTTTCTCTTTATATTCTAGTTCATCTTCTTTTTTAGAGTAGAAAGTAATTATAAAGTTGAGTTCTTTGTTATTTTACTCTATTATGTTTATTAAACTATAATTTTACTTAGCTGTTTAGAAAATCCAGAATTAAAAACTTGTGTTAGCAGAGATGGTAGTGGATTCAATAATAGAAATAAATTTCATACACAGTAGGAAAATGCTTATCTCTAGGAAAGCACTTTGAGAGGAAGTATTCTAAAGAAGTATTAAAAATCTGTTTTATATGTTTTATATGGGGAGTACTCATCCTTTTAAAAAATGATATCTGTTTCTTTCCAAGAGGAAGTGCCATTGTATTTTCAGTAGTTTCCTTGATATTGATTTCTTTTTGCATATGTAGCTAGTGCTTTAATTTTTTTTTAGTTGTAGATAATACTTGTATTTTGTTTGTTTATTTTTTATGTGGTGCTGAGGATTGTACCCACTCACACATGCTAGGTGAGCACTATACCACTGAGCCACAACCCCAGCCCCTAGGTAGTGCTTTTAATAGGCATGCTTAACTCATATATGAAAATCCAGATTTTAAAACATAATAAATTAATAGATGATTGTTACTCTGTAAGAATGTTTGCTCTAGGGTTCATTTAAATAATGAGCTTCTTTCATTGAGTAAATCTTCTTAGTAATATATCTACTTGAAAAGAATAAATGGGGTATATAGGCAGTACATTTATTGACAGGAGTTGAATAGGAAGAAACAGCATTTGAGGAGCCTCCAGGAAATGATTTTACTGATTACTACAGAGAGCTCTGAGGGGCGGGGGGTGGGGGTGTTCACTCTGCTTGAATAGAAATTTCAGAAGCAATTGTATGAGGTGTGTAGCATTTGCTTTACTAATTCTACCGGACTTTTGTAAATGCACCTGTTCATTTAGGGTTGAAAATTTAATTGCACAGTCTCCTCACTAACCAAAGCACTTTGTCCCTTAAGGTTTTTCTCAGAGGTTTGTGTTGTAAATCTTAATATCCTGAAAGTATGCCTTTCCAGTCTACTGTAGAGAGTTTTATTTATATTTAATTTGCAAAAAATAGTTTTAAAAATTAGTCATCATTCAGCCAGGCATGGTGGTGCAGGCCTGTAATCTCAGAGCCTGGGAGGTTGAGGCAGGAGGATTACAAGTTCAAGGGCAGCAAGTTAATTAGGCCCTGTTTCAAAATAAAAAATAAAAAAAAGATTGGGGATATAGCTTAGTGGTAGAGTTCCCCTGGGTTCTGTCTCCAGTACTGAGGGAAGAGGGGAGTACTTTTAAATCATTTATGTTAGCAGCAAAAAAGTCCTACATTAGCGAGAAGGAGGAAGGGAGGCAAGAGAATATGTTGGGGAATGAATTGGAACAAATCATGTTATGTGCATATATGAATATATCACAGTGAGCACAATTATCATGCACTGATAAAAACAAAAATTTCTACACTAAATATCAAAGTAGTTTCTATCATTTCAGGTGAAGATGGGGAAACTATGAATTGCAAGGTGGGGCTGAAGGAAGAAAAGTGATTTCAGGAGATGAAGGGAAAGATGGATTCCCTACCATATTCCAGTTACACTGTTTCTGGTTTTAGTAACTCTTACACAAGCCTGTGAAGCAAATGTAGTTATCCTCATTTTACAGTGAGGTGCAGAAATACTGAAGTGTTAATCCTCTTTCAGAGTTATAAGATCATGTAGGGAGTAAGTGGCAAAGCTTACTAGATCCTCCAGGAAGAGTTGACCTTCTACCCTCATTAGGATATAACCTGATATCCATATAAAAGGGTAGAAATCCCCCTGTAATTGAACTCTTAATGCAGTTACCAGCTGTCCTCAGGATGTCAGTATTTCTAACTTTTTTTCCTATTTCTTTTTTATTGCTCAGAGAGATTCCTTTCCCTCTGTTTCCTTCTAGCAAAGCTTCCTGTTCCTTTGTCTTAAGTGAAAGACTTGCTTCAGAGCTCCTCTGTGCCTGCTTATCTTTGTGGACTTAGCCTTGTCTATCAGTCTTTTTAGTGACTCCTTCCTATCAAACCTCCCTGCTGAAAGGAGATTTCTTACTAATTTCTACTATTTGCCCCTCATTACTCTGAGATTATTCTCTCTTGTTTTCAGGCTGGGAATTTCTTCCTATTCCCATGCTGTGTCTGTGTGTGTGTGTGTGTGTGTGTGTGTGTGTGTGTGTGTGTGTGTGAATACTTTATAGCCTCTTGCCCAAGGCTTGATCCCTAAAGCGGCAAAAATGTGTGAAGTTCTGATAGATTTTTTCCTTACAGTTTTTCTTCCCTTTCTTGTTAATAAAAATGCCTGTCTGGTATTTGATATTATCTTTCTCTAGTTTGACTTAACATACATAACTCTGAAGTTGATGATATTTTCTCAGGTTTGCCAGAATAATCTAGTGCAAGTTCCTAGAGTCTTTCTCTGAACAACAGCATGAACTCTTTCTTCCTGTGTACCTTCAGCTCTGACCAACTCTTCTTAGCCAGGCAGAGCTGGGCTTTGTACCTCATGGGAGTGGACATGGATCCTGGAACACTGTGTGTGGTGTCCTCCATTGTCCCCAATCCTAGTATGAAGGCTGGTTGAGAAGACTGCATGGTAAGTGGGTCTGCATGCCTTCTCTGATGGCCACACAGGGCCATGGCTGGCCCCAGGGTTGGTCCCTCCTGTTGGGAGATACAAGAACAGAGGAGTGCTAAGTGACCTGTAGATCTTTAAGATGGATTGTCTCTAGCCAGGAAAGTCTGCTCCTGAAACATTAGGGCAGTGCTTTTCCAACTTGGTCACACATCATTAGTGGATTATGGAACAATTTTGTGGGTTGTAGTTACCACTTAAAAAATGAAATAGGATATTATAGAGTTGATGATATTTGAATACATTGTATGTAATAAGCCTGAGGGTTTTTTTTTTATTTGTTTGTTTGTTTTCTTTTTGGTACTGAGGATTTAACCCAGGGGCACTTTACTTCTGAGCTACATCCCCAGATCCTTTTTATTTTATTTTCAATTTTGAGTCAGGGTCTTACTGAGTTGCTTAGGGCCTTGCTGAGTTGCTGAGGCTGGTTTTAAACTTGGAATCCTCCTGTTTCAGCCTCCCTAGTCACTGGGGTTACATGTGGGCTTGCTAAGCTTGAGTATTTTTTCATGAAATTCCCCTCACCCCCATTTGCTGTATATCCCAATCCTGACTTTTACCCAAGAAAAAATTGCTTCCAAAAGGACAAATTGACTTTTGGATATTTTGGTTTATAGTAGATCAAATAATGTATTCAGACAGCACATTAGCAGTTAATATTTTCCTTTACTTTTAATAAGCTCCACAAATGTTCATTGTAAATTTACCATGAATCTTACTGTTATTTAAAGGTCCATGACGGTTGGCTAGTGAGGGCTCCCAATCCATTTGGAGAGACAACATGAATACAGATTGCTCCAGCACAAAGCAGATTGATATAGTTTAGTTCCCTAAACTAAACTAAATACTAAGGAACTAAACTAAATACTAAGACCACAGAAGTAGAGAGTAAATTTGTCTAGAGCAGCACTGTTCACTAAAAATATAATGTATTCCACAAATGTGAGCCACATGTATAATTTAAAATTTTCTGGTAGTTACATTAAAAAGGTAAGAAGAGAGGTTGGTTAGAGATGGTGTTTGGACCCTACCAGTTTACTTCCAGAGGTCCAGTTCTTCATAATTAATATGGGTTAGTGAGTACTCCATGGCTGATCAAAGTCAAGCTCATTTAGAATAGATGCCTTCAGCCATATTGAAGAAAGAAAAGGAAACTAAAAATGTTGAGCAGAGGAGATGGATCGTGGAGCTAGTTATTTCCTCTTGAAAAACTTGGCATCAAGACAAGAGGCTTGATTTCTTGCATGGTTATGTGTTCAAGATATGATACATCAATTATAGAAAATGGGGTATACTTTGGTGACTGTGATGGTTGATTTTACACATAAAATGACTAGACAAAAGGGTGCCCAGACATTTGGCCAAATATAATTCTGGGTGTATCTGTGAGGGTGTTTCTAGATGACATTAACATTTAAATCAGTAAACTGAATAAAAGATTCCTCTATCTAATATGATGGCCCTTGTACAATCAATTGAAGAACTGAATAAACAAAAAGGGCTAGCTAAGGGAAGTGCTTCCTGGCCACCTGAACTGAGACATTGGTCTTATCTGGCCTTCAGACTCAGACTGAAAGATCAGCTCGTCTTGGATCTCCAGCCTGCCATCTTTTAGACTATAACTTATACCATCAGCTCTCCTGGTTTTCAGGCCCTAGACTTGGACTGGGAACTGCACTTTGGCTCTCCTTGGTTTCCATCTTGTCAACTGCAAATCCTGGAATTTCTCAGCCTCCATACTTACATGACCCAATCCCAGTCTAAAGTAGGGGAGTTAAGAATATAGGTACCATTTTCACTACTTAATTTTATCAACTGTTGAGATTTTAGAAGGAAGTAGTTCACAGGCTTTTTTGTTTTATTTTGTTATTTGTGAACTGCAGTTGCACATAATGGTGGGATTATCATTACATATTATTTATGTGTACAATATAACAATATAATTTGGCCAATATAAAATAAAAAAAGAGGTTGGGAGTATAGCTCAATGGTAGAGTGCATGCTTAGTGTGAAAGGCATGCTTAGTGTGAAATTATATTCCCTAGCACATATTTCTTTTTTTTACACAAAGTAAAAAATGAAACAGGTAAAATTAATTTAATAAATATATTTTGTTGAATACAGCACAAGTGTTATCATTTCCACATGTAATTCTTTTACATGCTAAGTTTTCAAACTGCAGTATATGTATTACACTTCTAACATATCTCAGTTCTGACTAGTGACTTTGTAGTTGCTCAGTGTCTGCACGTGGTTTACACCTACTAATTAGACAAAAAGTAATACTGAATTAGACAGATTTTTGGAAGTTACACTCCACAATAAGAAAAAAAGTTTTTAGGTGAAATGATTGGTATAAAATAGCTCATACATTATGTGACTAGTACTGATATTAATTCATGTAATTTTTATAACAACCCTTTGAGATGGTTACTAGTATGTGTATTTTATAAATGAGGAAAGAGGAGAGGTGAAGTAGAATTATCTATCCATGTATCTGGTGAGCAGAAAAATAACCCTAAAGTTAGCTACTTCCTAATTCCTGGAGTGTGTGACTTTGTTAGGTTACGGGGCAGAGGGAAATTAAGATTGCATTTGGAATTTTGGATGCTAATCAGCTGACCTTAAGAAAGGGAGGTAATCCTGGTTTATCCAGGTGAGCCCATTTAAACAAGAGTCCTTTAGATATGGAGCAGCAGGTGGATGAGGTCAAAGTTATGTATCTATCTTACTTGCCCACACTGGCTTTGAAAATGGAGGAAGGTGCGAGAAGTAAAGTCCAGGATGCAGGCTGCTGTGGAAGCTGAAAATAAATTCTCCTAGAGTCTTCAGAATGGTATACCTTGAGATTATCCTGGTGAGATTGGTGTTGGAATTCTGACCTACAGAATTTATTGTCTTACAAGGTAATAAATCTGTGTTGCTTTAAGCCACTTACTTTATGGTTATTTGTTACAGGAGAATAGGAGTAAAACACTAGCAATAGGTATAGGCACTAGGTAATGATGTAAAATCTTTTATATTTATAATATGAGTCCTGGGTTTGAAGAACTTTTTGTTAATTGTTAGCTATTTACTGCAATTAAGTCACATCACTACTTCTCTTCCTTAGGGGTCCTGTTTCTTCTACTACATTTTGAAAAACTGGTTGAAAGATGACTGGTGTTGAATACTATTTAAACAGACATAATTTTTCTTGCCAATAGGAATATAAATATGAGTTTTAGTTCTGACTGAAATATTGGGCATTTGGGAAGTCCTTGATAAAATGAATATTAGTTTGAGCAATTTCTGGTTACTAAGTTAGGTATCATTTATGTATATATAAATTACCTCGTAGGTAAGTATACTTTACTGTCTTTTATGTAACTCTTATGTATCAGCCTTTGATATTACACATTTACTTGTGGGTGATTAAATTGAGTAAGAGATTACCTTCCCATACAGAATAAAATCCTATTTCTTCTGCCTTTTAGAGAATAGCCTGGTCTGTGGATTGCCTCTCTCCTACTTGCTTATTCCCACAGAGTGACACATAGCTTAGCCTCTTTTCATATTCTGTCATTTTCCTGGAGCTCCAAAGGTAAGGGATTCCTTAGGTCAATTCCAAGGTTCTTACACATTGAAATATGTGCTTCTAGGAGGAGAGAAGCTACCTGCTAACATACTTGCCTCTGTACTAACAATGTAAAGATTTTACTTCAGGGATGTGTGTTTTGCTTACTGCTTTCATTATCCCGTGTAGCTTTGTCAAAATGCTGATATATCACAATATTCTGTGCAGATATAAAGACTGACTTTTTTTTTGGAAGTACAGTTCCTGAGGTGTACTGGTTGAATGTAGAAAAGAATGCTAGATTTTTCAGAAGTCTCCCCCACAGGGTCCTCCGGGACCATGGTGATGTGAAGTGTTTGTGGGTTTCTGTCTTGAAACCTCAGAAGGGGAAAACTTAAGCTTCTTGTACTGGGTGTAGCCTGGGCTCCAGGTGTTTAATTGGTGCAGTCTCATCTTCCAGACTATCTGTGGCTTAGGAACTGGTATGATTTTCCTGCTTTTGTTCTCAGAGACTCTAGGCTGCTGCTGATTGCTCCTGTGTGATTACAGTTGCTTTTACTTGTAAAAGTCTTTAAAGGTAAAAATTAGGATTTAGAAATAAGGTAAAAAAAGTTGTTGGTGATTTTTGTTTTCCAGAGAGAACTTCATTTGCAGACCTCTAGGTTTTCTTTTTTTTTTTTCAAATTTTATTTTGATTTGATGCATTTAAGTAAAAAGTTGTGCAAAAAGGCTAAAATGATTCACTTTTCAAGTTTAACTTGCAAACTGGTATAAAGTTAGCATACACCTGAGGCCACAAGTACTGCATGCTTTCTCCAGCCTGATCTGATTCCTCTCACTCTGGGCTCTAGCTACACTAGACTAATTGTTGTATTCTACAAGTATCATGTATAGTCAGTAGCAGCACAAAACAGTGGTTCTGAGTACAGAGGCTGGGGTAGATAGCTTGGACTTGGATCCTACTCTCCTTACTTATTTGTTGTAAATCTTAACCTCCCCGTACTTTGGTTTCCTTATTCAAAAGCAGGTGTGTAATTATTTCATAGAGTTGCAGTAACCATTAAGTGGCTTAATACACACAATAGGCTGAGAACAATGCCTGGAAACTTGTTAAGTGTTCAGTAAATGTTACCTCCTGCTTTCATCACTTGTTTTTCTATCATTCTTAAGCTAGTCTCACGTGGTTGTTCCAGGTTTTTGCTATTTTTATTTCTTAAAATATTCTGTATTCTAATAGTCATTGCTTTCATGATTTTGCCCAAAAATGTCCAGCTATGGTTCTAACTTTGCCTGCACATTGGAATCATCTGTAGATAGTAAAAGATAGCAAGGCATGATTATTTTCTGTGTTAATCATTGTTCTTTTGCAGTACTGGGGATTGAATGCAGCCTTGTACATAATAGGCAAGCATTCAGCCACTGAGTTGCATCCCCATCCTTTTTTGTTTTCAATTTTGAGGCAGGGTCTTACTAAGTTGCCCAGGGTGGCCCTGCACTTGAGATCCTCCTGCCTCAGCCTCCTGATAAGACATGAGTGTTTGGTTTGTGATGGAGGTAGTTTATAGTAGCTTGTAAAAGCTGATTATTGTATTTTCAGGAATTTTATATCAGATTGTTGAAATATTGATAGCTTGAAATCAGCCATTGTAAAAATATTCACACTCTCAAAATTAGTACATGTTATCATCGCACTCCTCCCAATGTGCTTGATCTTGTAGTGATGTGCTTGTGATTACTTAGTAGATATTGACCTTTCTAGTAGGGTGTATTAATTTGGTAGGGCTGTTGTAACAAAATAATACCAAGTAGGTGGGTTAACCGAAATTGTTTCACACATCTGGAGGGCAGAAGCCAAAATGAAGGTGGTTAGCAGTGTTCATTCTTCCTGAGAGCTGTGAAGGAAGAATTGGTTCTGGGCCTGTCTCCTTAGCTTGTAAGGTGACAGCCTTCTTCTATGTCTCTTCACATTGTCTTCCATGTCCGTATTACCCTTTCCAGTCATCTTGGAGGAACATCAATTTGCTAATGTGTTCTTTGTTTTTTTTTTTTTTTTAATTCATTATACTATGAATTCCAGACAATCTATTGATTTTTTTTCTTTAAGAAGCTCTTTCTTGGGATAATATCAGAATTAGTATTTCTAGAGAAAAATATTAGTTTAGAAAGATTATATCAGAATGTTTATTTCTATGTACAAATGTGGCACAAGGAAGCCCGTTGTTCTATATAATCAAAATGCACTAATAAAAAGAGAATTTTGTTATTTTAGGCTGTTTGAAGCAGTCATGAGCTTGTTAATGAACTTGTGAACTTGAGACACATAATCTGAGTGAAGTGGTCTTGATTTTGTGTCTTACTGAGAAAATGCTTTTAATCATGCATGAAAGAAATCTTCATGGATTTTCGGATGGATTTCCACTGATCTGAGAATGTTTTAATGTTGATAGTTCCCTTCAGGATTATGAAAGACTGTAGAGTTTTCAGAAAAGTCTGGGATTCTTTTTTTACTTTTTCTCAAAGGTAAATATAATGTCACATATGATTTTGTGATTTTGCTATTGAAAAAAAATTGAACTGCTGGGAGAAAAAACAAATTTTTAAAAATTTAAATTGTATCACATACAAATACATGTAGTAGACATTCATAAATAGTTAACTATCATAATTTCAAAGCATATGAGTAGGGAATGTCCTTTTTGAAGTTAAGTATTTTTCTTCAGAGTGAGAGCTACTACTAACCATTACTTTTTGCTCAATAAATACTGGAATAATAATCCTATTCAGAAGTATTTGGAATACCTATTTGCCTAGGAATTTTCTCGTGTTATTTTTTATGTTTTTTAAAAATAGAAAGTCTACCTATAAATTAAATATAGCAAATTTCAAAGCTTTATTTTAATCAACTTTAATTAGGTATAATTTACATGCAATAAAATTTACACCATTTAAGTATGAGTCAATCAGTTTATCACATATAACCCATCAGTAAAACTACCACCCCAATTAAGATCCAGGACATTTCCATCTTTCCCCACATTCTCTGTGCTGCTTTGCACTTGTTTTCTCCCCACACCACCTTGTACAAAAAGCAGCTACAGATCTGATTTCTGTCACTAGAGGACAGTTCACTGTTATAGAATTTCATGTTAATGGAATCATTAAAACATGTACTCTATTGTGTCCTGCTACTTTCACTTGGCATAATTCCTATCAGGTTCATCCATGTTGTTAAGGGTATGGGACATATGTTCATTTTTATTGTTCAGTAGTATTGCATTTTACAAATATACCAAAATTTGTTCATCCATTCACTTGCCAATTTGTTTCTAGCTTTTGGCTATTTTCAATAAAGCTGCTAAGAACACCCTTGCATTATTCTTTACATGGACATATGATTTATTTGGGGCAAAGATCTAAAAGTGGAATTGCTGGATTGTGGTATTTAATTAAATAGGAAACAGCCAAATTATTTTTCAAAGTAGTCCCTCAGTTTACCCTTCCTCTGCCAGGTGTGAGAGTTGTAGTTGCTCCACCTCCTTGTCATCTCTTGCTATTGCTGGTCTTTTTAAGTTTAGCCATTCCAATAAATATATAATAGTATCACATTTTGGTTTTAATTTGCTTTTTCTAGATGACCAGTGATATATTCATGAGCTAATTGGCTATTCATTCATGTGTCTTCTTTGCTCATTTTAAGACTTAGATTGCTGTGTTGTGTTACTGAAACCTTAATACATTCTGAATAAAAGCACTCTGTTAAATACATGTATTATGGATATTTTCTCAGTCTGGTGCTTGCCTTTTAACTTTTTTATTATGTTCTTGGAAGAACAGAAGGTTTTAATTTTGATTCAGTTAAATATATCAATTCTTTTTTTATAGTTAGTGCTTTTTGTATCCTAAGAAAACTTTGCTTCCAATAAGATCATGAAGATTTTCTATTTTTTAAAGTATTTTTTTAGTTATAGATGGACACAATACTTTATTTATTTATTTATTTATTTTTATGTGGTGCTGAGGATGGAACCCAGTGCCGCACATATCCTAGGCAAGTGCTCTACAACTGAGCCACAACTTCAGCTCCTCTTTTATATTTTCTTCTAGAATTTTTTTTTCTTTTTTTAGTTTATACTTTTACGTTTAGACCATTATATGTTTTGACTTCATTTTTGAGCATCATGATATGAGAAAGAGGGTTGAGGTTCATTTTTTTTTATACAGTTACCTGCTGCAGTCTTGGCTGGGCACTGAATCAGGAGCCACCACACACCTTGTAGATTCAAACAGCAATTCTTTATTCCCGAATTCACACCGGCCTCTACACATGTTCTGGGGAAATCCCTGTTCTGCCTTGCCCAATTCACGTCCCAAATACTTTCTGAATTCCACAGAGAACTCAACGGGAACTCAGGCAGCAGGAATGCCCCATTCCCAGCAGGAATAACCTTCAACCTGGAACTTCCCTAAAACCCAGATTGTCTTAAACCAGGAACGCCTTAAACCCAAATTATCCTAAACCTGGATACTTCCTAAAACCTGCAGGATACACCTTAAACCTGGATCCACCCTGGTCCTTGAGCAGGGTCACCTTTCTCAAAGACACATGCAATGACACAGCAAATTTAACATGGGGTACGCTGGCAAGGAAATTTCGATGCGTCATTCCTACTTGGCAATGGCCCTCAGCAGTTACCAATAGTGTCCATACCATTTATAAAGAAGACTGTTTTACCCACCTTCAAAGGCTTTAGTTTGAATTTGACTTTGAAAAGTAGCCTAAAATTTTATGTTCCTGTAGTGCATATTTTAGACATTGACTTTTTAGAATGCCATTTTAAAAAGTTTTCTTTGGGTTTTCCTTGTTTGTTTTAGAAATTATTTATTACATATTAGAACTGTACTATGGGATAGGTCCCACCATGCCAATTTCTCCCTTATGGGTCCAACTGGAGATGAATATAAAATAGATGATGGTGATGATGATGATGAAGAAGAAGACGACTTAGAAGTGTGTGTATATAAACAAGCTAATGGAATTTGTGATACATTTGGGAAAGCACATAAATATCATAAACTGGTACAATCTTAAGTAACCAATATTAGAGTTTAACAACTCTTATCATTAATTTTCTTATGTTAAACTTTAAAAATAGCCCTAATATAGATAAGCCTTTCTGTACCTTCGGTTTTCTCATATGTAAGAAATGATACTGAAATGACTTTTGAATAACTACTTTTGTTTCTCCTTGTAAAAAGAAAATGCTTTTGAACCTGTGAAAATGTTGTGTACCTGTTTCAAGGCATTTTAAACATTAGAAATAGGTGGTATTTTGGGGACAGACAGTATAGTTTCTGAAATCACAGATGAGCAACTTTTCCTAGCCTTTTTCTTCTGTTCCTTTTGGAGAGAAAAGGGTGCTACTGAGAATATTCCTGCTTGCTGGTGTTTTCTTTACCTTGTGCTTGTCCTGCCCAATTACAAATATTCTATAACCCTCTCCCTTTTTTCCCATTGATCACATGACTAACTACTCCCAAGTCTTGTTCTTAAATGACAATAAATAGTAACAATGACAGCAATTGCTGATACTGAGTATTAGCCAAGAATTTATATTTATTTACTTAAAGGCTTTATATTTATTGACTGAGTTAATCCTCATACTCTGGAGAGAGAAGCCCATGTTATCTTTTTTCTACCCATGTTATTTTTTTCCTCCCCATGTTATCTTAAAGCAGATTTTACAGATGAGAAAACTGAAGTGCAGAGGTGTTAAGTGACTTGTCTAGGATTATATAATCATTAAATGGCAGAACTGGGATTTGATCCAGACTTCTTGGCTCTGCAGCATGCTTGGTTATATAGCCTCTCAGGAAGAACAAGGAAATGACTATTCCCTCCTGTCTCCTCTGATTCTGGAAATTTCAAAGGAGTAGTTTTATAGCACAATTAACATAATTTTGGTATTGTTTCTTGAAATTTCTTTTTTTTTTACCATGCACATTCCAGTTTATCTCTTTCTCTTTCTCTTTCTTTCTTTGTCCCTCCCTCCCTCTCTGCCTCCCTCCAGCCCTCTTTTTCTGTTAGTAAATTTTCTGGGGGGGTGGGGTGGGGTGGGTACTGTACTGAAAACAAACTAGCTTTGACCTGTAATCCGAATGACTGAGGAGACTGAAGCAGGAGGATCACAATTTTGAAGCCAGCCTGGACAATTTAATGAGACCTTGTCTCAAAATGAAAAATAAAAAGAACTGGAGATATAGGTCAGTGGTAAAGTACTCCTAGGTTCAGTCCCCAGTACCAAAAGGAAAAAGCCTGCATGTACAGGAGAGAGCAACACGGAGCCTTGCGTGTGGTTATTCTTCTAAGAAAGTGGCTGAGAGGTGCATGGTGCTGGGGGTATGGTATGTGTAGGTGGCTGGTGAAAGATTTGGGATTGTGATGAACTGACAGATAAAGAAGGATGGGGTTGGGCTGGGGTTGTGGCTCAGTGGTAGTGTGCTTGCCTTGCATGCATGGAGTGCTCGCTGGGTTTGATCCTCAGTACCACATAAATAAATAAAATAAAGGTATTGTGTTCATCTATAACCTAAAACTGAAAAAAAAGGATAGGGTTTAAAAATCTTTTTCAAGGCAATTCTATCCTTAAGATTTCCAAGATCAAGGAAGAAGCTTTTCTTGAAGTTCTTGAAGACAGGAAGGAAACCTTCCCCTTCAAGTTTTTTTTTCTCCTTCCCTTTCCCTTATCTTCAAAGTTTGAGAACTCTTTTTTTCCCTCTGCTTGATGGAAGGGGAATCCTTCAGTTCTGCAGTATCTCTGACATGTACTCTGTTTTCTGGTTAGGTTTTTCTGAAGAAGACGTACCACCTGAACCTCAAACATTCAGTGGTAGAGTGCTTGTCTATGATGTATAAGGCCCTCAGTTTGAACCCCAGCCCTGTCAAAAAGAAAAAGAAAAGAAAACTCTGTAATTTCAAATGAGCCCTTACTGAAATTGTTTTAAGTTAAAAATGAATTTATTGGCTCATATGAGTGAAATCATATGGCAGGATGGCACCAGCTGCTGTACTCCACACTTTCAGGTTCAAGCCCAGGGAAAGGAAAAATATCTTTTCTGAGCAGCTGCATAAATTCTGTAATCTATGCTTTACTTTTTAATTCTCTCTTTTAGTAATCAATTTCATTTTTTGAATAAATTGTGTATTCTCAGATTTTAAAAACAAAGCAGTTTTAAAAAGATATAAGGTAAACAGTTTTTCTTCTAGCTTGTCCCTTTTGAATACTTTTTGTTCTGAATTTTATCTTTCTGATGATGAAATCTGGGCTTATGCTTTCTTTTTATTTGCACTTGCCTAGTTTATACAGGCATTTTTCAGCCATTTTTTATTTTAAATCTTTCTGAGTTACTTTATTGTGAGGTATGTTCCTGTTTGTAGCACAAGAATTTTTTATGTAATCCATTTCAAGGTTAATATTTATTTATTTATTGGCCATTGGGGATTGAACCCTGAGGCCCTCTATCACTGAGCCATGCCTCCAGCCATTTATCTGTTTATCTATCTATCTATGTATCTATCTGCCTATTTATTTATTGAGACACAGTCTCATTAAGTTGCAGAGACTTGCCTTCAAACTTAGGATCCTCTTGCTTCAGCCTGCAAAGTTGGTGGGATTACAGTGTGCACCACCATGCCTGGCTACTAATTTTCTCTTAGTAATGGGTGTAGCCCATTTCTTCTATTACTGTATCAGATATATTTGATATTAATTTGTCCATATTATTTTGTATATGTTTTATTTTTGTATCTTTTAAAGAATTTTTCACTTTATGGTTGCTGATGTTATGGGGTTATTCTGGTATTTTTGTTCTAGTACTTATTATAATTTCACATAATGCCATTAGTCTTATAATAAAGTGGTCATAGTTCTGTACTGTGAGCACTTATAAACTTAATGAATTTCATACTAATTCTAGTATAGAGATATTACAACCATGTTACAGTGTGTGTCTCTTAATCAAGAAGTCTGTTTCATTCTGCCTTCAGAGGAGAGAGCAAATTACTCAGCCAGGAAGCTTGGAACTCAGTCAGGATTATCATTATCAATAAGTGGGCTGTCAGAAGAGGCCTTGTGAATTTTTCCAGAGTAGACTGTGAGCCTTTAATAAGTCTCTTTTTATCTATAAATATTAGTTTCTAAAGTCATCACAAATCATAAAATGTGTCAACTGATATTTGTTCACAGTTGAACCTTGGCTAGGCATCTCTGAAGCTGGTCTGTTTTTTGATACTGAAAAATCACCAATTTTATGTCCATTTTGAAATTAAAATATATTATAGATCTGAAGTTCTCTTGTAGTGTGGGCTCCATACTTATTGAGAGTTTTATCACCATTTAAATTTTTAAAACAATATATTTGGCAACAGAGGCATGTTACATATAAAAAGGATTCAGTTCTGTTGGCATATCCTACTTAATAACCGAGACCCCTTTCCTGATCTTATCCTGATATCTGGGCCCAGGGAGGAGCCTACCTTCTTTCAGTCTTCTGTCCACTCTGGACAGAAGTAGCCTCTGTGGAGGATGGTAGAGGAAAAGCGGTTTTAGACTTTTTAGACCAAGTCAATTATACAACTATAGATGAATTCCTTAATTTTTATTTGGTGGAAGGTGTTTACTGCCCACCTTTCATAGAACAGTTGAAACAGACTATCACTGGGGTATGTTCTTTAGAGAGTTCCATTTTCATTTTTCACTATAGTCCTATGATGGCTGTCAGGTAGGCTAGTATATCAGTCTGCAGTTTATGTGTTAATCATGCAGGAAACCTGTTAAAAATGAAATTGTTCCCTTCCCTCTAACTTTCTGCTGAATTTGGGGTGTGGAATCTGTGCCTTTGATGTGTACTTCAGTCGTGTGACTCTGATATAGGCCTGCCACAGACTATACAGTTTGAGGAAATTAAGAGTTGACAATTCTGTGAGACAGTTTTATCACTGTTTAATCTTTCAAAAACAATACATTTGGTAACAGTCAGGAGTGTTACATGTGAAAATGATAAAGTAGAGATTTTACTAAAACACAGTTTTACAAAATTCTGGTATTTCTTATGTGCAGAATTTCTAATAGATTTTTTGTTCTAAGGAGAAGGGCATTAGAATTTGCCATTTCTTTAATTAAGAAGTCTGGGAAAATACAAATAGGAGATTTTATAACTTTAACTATTTTGTGAACAAAATATTTGCATGAGGATGTTTAATATACAGATTATGAAACAATGATTTTAACATTCTTGTAAATGTTTCTACGAAAGCCTCAAGAATAACTGACAAGTTCAATTTATCAAATTTAATGGGTTTCTAAATCCTTATCTGCTTATCAAACAGAATCTTAATTAGAACAGTAATTGAGTAACCAGCTGCCTCTTGTGTTCACTCTAGGAACTTTTATGAAAACATTGTGGAGCTCATGTAAGGTCATTCATTGTTTTTTGAGTTGCTAAATAATAACTTTGTTGTAGACTTCTAAAAATCCAGGTATTAAGGAAATCTGTAGGAAGATAAACATTGATAGGAGCTTTGCAGTAGTTAATCTGATACTCTCTTCTTAGTGGGTTAAGATAGGGAAAACAACAACAACAACAACAAAAACCCTTCTTCAGTACCACAGATGGGAGAAAATCCCCCCTCTTAGGTTCTTCCTCCATGAGCATAAGCCTGCTTAAACTGTAGGAGAATTGGGAAAGCCCTCAGAACTGGGTGCTATCGGTTTCGATATTATTAATCTGTATCTCTTTGTGACTTTGGACATTGTACTTAATCTCTTAAAGCTCAGTTTACTCATTTTTAAAATTGAACTGCTGCTGCCTGCCTCAAGGGAAGAAGGATTGTGGAACTTGTACTCATTTATTCATTTAGTTGTTCAGTGTAATACTACAAAGATTGAGTACCTCTTCTGTACTAGGTACTGTTTCAGGCATTGGTACAGCAAAAATAAAACTGCTAAAAGACCCTGTGCTCGTGAATTCTAGTGATGAATGCCATTTTACATTAGGTGATTGAGATAGATGTCACTGAGAAGGTAACTTGAAGACCTGAGGAGGATGAGGATGTCATGTGGTTATCTAGGAAAGAACATTTTGGGCAGAAGGAAAGTAGATGCAAAGTCCCTGAGGTAAGGCCTTAGCTGTGAGTGTTATTAGAGCAGAAGGAATGAAGGTGAGTTTAGAAATATATGAGGTTAGAGAAAGTGATTGGGCCAGATCAACATCTAATGTTTAAACCACTACCACTACTACCACCACCACTAGTACTACTACTGCTATTACTACTACTACTACTACTACTACTACTACTACTACTACTACTACTACTTTTTACTTAGCCCTATTAAAAAAGCAGGTCTTCTGAGGGCAGGGGGTTTTATGTGATAGAGAATTCTGAATATGCAACTTGGAAATTCTTTTCCTATTCATAGTGGAGAATGCGGAGCTACTGAAGGAATCAGAGAAGAAAAGTACAGCTCTCAGAGGAACCTTATACAGGGGCTTGAGGGGTAGACTAAATGTTACTATTTTGTTATTCATTATGAGTCCAAAGAGTAATTGGTAGAAATGACTGTGAATGTTTACAAAGCATTATATGGACTATTTTTGGAATCATGTTGATTAATGAAAAATGCTAATTGTTTGCACCACACTTATTTTTCAACTGCTTCCTATTTTTCCCCTAATTGTGGAAAATTCCTCAGTGCATTTTATTTAGGAATTTTTTCTTCATGACTTATTTTTGCTTCAAAGATTGATTCTTAATTAAAAAATAATTTGTTTAAATGGAACATTTTTTATTATTTTATTTTGTGTCTAATTTCTTTTACATTCCCTGACACTTATCTCTGTATTTTTTGGAATAATTTTTATTTATATATATTAAACATGTAGAAAAATGCACAAGTCACACAGGCATAGTGCAGTAAATTTTTAAAAAGTGAATACACCTCTGTACACAGCATCCAGATCAAGAAATAGAGCATTGTGAATACCCCAGAAGCCTCCTTTGTGCCCTCCCTGACATTTTTTTTTAGAACCAGGGGTTGAACCCAGGTTGCTTAACCACTGAGCTGCATCTCCAGCCCTTTTAAAGATATTTTATTTGAAAACAGGGTCTTGCTAAGTTGCTTAGGCCTTGCTAAGTTGCTGAGGCCGACTTTGAACTCATGATCATCCTGCCTTAACCTCTCCAGCTGCTAGAATAACAGGAGTGTGCCACCTCGCTTGGACTTTGTGGCCCCTTTCTGTCACTGCTGTCCCTCAAAAACTCTACATATAAATTAATTTTTCCTGTTTTGATTTTTATATAAATAAAATTATATGGCATACACTATCTTCTGGCTTCTTATGTTTTTGAAATTAAAAAGTTATTCTCATTGCTGCCTGAATGTCCCAAGGAAAACAGGGCAGAGGCTGGGAGGGTCAACCACTCAAGAAATGCTTCCTACTCAGGCCAGAGAGAAGAAAGCGGCTCAGTTGGGACGCGGGTCTGGACCCCCACTTGCTACCTGGAGCTCAGTTCCACAGGGAAAACCCTTCACATGGATCTGTGACTCAGGACCTGGGGAGCTGGGGCTGGAGGGCGCACTGGAGCCCTAAGTCAATGTTTCCAGAGCAAACACCACCACCAGAAGTGGCAAGGTCACTGACACACCACATGGCTCTCCCCAGCTAGGGCCAGGTCCCTTTAGGAACATTGTTATCATTCCTGGATCCGCCATCCCGGCCCTGGCGCTCTGATACTCCTCAATTGGTCCATTCAAACAGAGCCCCATTTTGCATATTATTCTTAATAAATATTCATAGTTCAAGCCATAATGGCCCTTTCAAGGCTCCTGCTTTGAATGCATGTTAACAACAGAGTGTCTTTGTATACTTACATGTAAAAATACACTGACCACCCTGTGGATATGCAGCATATATATTTATAAATAGTTATCACTGAGTCATGGCTGACATTTTCAAAATGCTGTATTTGAACTAGACCTCGTTTTTTTCTGTCTCCCAAGCTGAGAGGCCAGAAGAGGTTAATTAATCCAATTTTGCCTAATAATGTGTGGCGTAATGATCTATTATAGTTAATTGCAACCATTTGAGTTTATGAAAAGCTAAGCCCATGATGAAACTATGAAGAAAAAAATAATTGCAATTACACTAGGGGAAAACACCACACCGCTGGGTGTGAGTTAATTGTTGCCCAAACTCCCATTATAAACAAACAAAGTGTGTGGGGACAAATGATTCTACTGTGAAAACAACATGAAAATGGTTCATATAAATAAAAAGTCCAGGGATCAGAAGTAAATTTCTCCCAATTGATTTGATGCTACTTCCCCTTTCTTATTTTATTTTATTTTATTTTATTTATTTATTTTTTTTTTTTGGTTACAAGGATTGAACCCAGGAGTTAACCACTGTGCCACATCCTTGGCCTCTTTTTTTTAATAATATTTTTTTATTCGTAGAATCCCACTGGTTATACAGTTATATAGAGAGAGTAATAATGTTTACTGATTCATTCTATTATCTTTCCTACCCCTATACCCCTTCCCCTCCCTTCATTCCCCTCTACCTAATCTAAAGTAATTCTATTCTTCCCTAGCTCCCTGCCCCATTGTGAATCAGCATCTGTATATCAGAGAAAACATTCAGCCTTTGGTTTTTTGGGATTGGCTTATTTCACTGAGCATGATATTCTCCAGCTCCATTCATTTACCAGAAAATACCAGAATTTCATTCTTCTTTAAGGCTGAGTAATATTCCATTGTATATACCACATTTTTTTTATCCATTCATCTGTTGAAGGGCACCTAGGTTGGTTCCATAGTTTAGCTATTGTGAGTTGAACTGCGATAAACATTGATGTGGCTGCATCACTGTAATATGATGATTTTAAGTCCTTTGAGTATAAACTGAGAGGTGAGATAGCTGGGTCAAATGGTGATTCCATTCCAAGTTTTTTGAGAAATCTCCATACTGCTTTCTGTTTTGATTTTCGTTTCTCTAATTGCTAAAGAGGTTGAACATTTTTCCATGTATTTGTTGATCAATTGTATTTCTTCTTCTGTGAAGTGTCTGTTCAGTTCTTAGCCCATTTATTGATTGAGTTATTTGTATTATTATTATTATTATTATTATTATTATTAAGTTTTTTGAGTTCTTTACATATCCTGGAGATTAATGCTCTATCTCAGGTACATGTAGTAAAGATTTTCTCCCATTCTGTAGACTCTCTCTTCATGTTACTTTTTTATATTCTATTTAGAGACAGGGTCTTACTAAGATGATTAGGGCCTTGCTAAGTTGCTGAGACTGGTTTTGAACTTGTGATCCTTCTGCCTCAGCCTCCTGAGCCACTGGGATACTTCTCCTTTCTTGACACTTAAATAGGGCACTGTATTGCAGGTATATTCATGTCCAAGGTTATCTAGTGGTTAAGTTTGTGGCTAGGGCTGACACCCTGAGAAGTTTCATTCAGTCCATATCATGGCTCAGACACAAGCTTCTGCCTGAAGTACCTGGCATGATTTTTTTCTGCACTGTGAAACTATCTCTACTGGTGGAAAAGCTTACCAGGCTTTGCAACTATTGGCTTCTATTGACCAATCAAGTACATGCCTGACTCTTAGGACAACAGCATATACCCACCTCCAGGCTGGATCCCATCTCCAGGCTGGACTGCTCACAGTATCTGCCCTGCACGCCACAGCTATGGGTGTTTTTTTACATCCCAACCCTTACTCTGCTGTGCTTGTGATCCTTCCCCCACTCCAGCAGAGTAGGGGCTTCCTTAGGACTGTGACAGTCATTTTTTTCCTCTATACCCTGGCAATAGTAGTTGCCCAGCCCCTTAATAAAGTTTTAAATGAATAAACAAAAGAAAGAATGAATGAATGAGTACATTTTCCTTCCTTACAGGCCTAAGTCAGCACAAATCACTTGTTCTTTTCCCCAAAAGTGTCCTTTGTTTCTTCTCCCTGAGGGGACTGTTTCATGGGTTTCTTGAATCCTTCCCAGGCACACAGTAGTGTAACCACAAGATCAGCTACCTAATTTGTAGGGCCCACTGAAAAATGAAAATGCAAGCCTCCTACTTTTAATTATTATTCTAATAATTTTGAAGCTTAAAAATTCTTTAAAATTCACAAACTTAAATTATTGGGACTGGGGTTGTGGCTCAGCGGTACAGCACACACCTACTGTGCTTGAGGCACTGGATTTGAACCTCAGCACCACATATAAAAATAAAAAATAAAAGTATTGTATCCACCTACAACTAAAAAATGTTTTAAAAAATATTAAATTATTAAGAAGTATTAAGAATTTCAAAACAGAGCTGCATTAATCCTTTCTAAGAGCCAGGCCATGAGTCTGGCCCATGGTCCATGGTTGCAGGTCCATGAAGTCTGCTGTGTCTAGCCACCTATTTGAAATTACCCTGCATGCCATGCCCTTTTATCTGGTAACTGCAACTTTTATTTGAGGACCCAACTATGTATGTAGCTTGCTTGGGACTAACATCACCTCACTATTCCAGGTGTGGATGTGTGATCTGACCTGGCCAATGAGAGAACTGCATCCTCCTGGCCATGATTGGTTTAAGGATGGGCATGTGACTCAAGCATAACCAATGAGAATATGCCTCAGAATTTTGCTTCAAAAAGGAGGTACTTTTTCCTTGTGCTGTTAACTTGGTCATCAGTTGGGAAACCCTGCCTGGGAAAAAACTGATACTAAAAAAGCAGGGCTGAAATGATGAGATGAGATTCCTGCCAACATCTGATTGAGCTGATCTTCTATTTGTTTCTGTTCTTTCTTTCATTCCTCTTCTTGTTCTTTTAAAATATGAACCAATAAATTTCCTACTTGGCCTAAGCCAGCTTATGTTGGTTTCACTCACTTGAAACTGAGAGAGACCTGACTAATGGGTTGGAGCTTAATAAATGCCTTTCAGTTTGAATGATATACTGCAAGGACTTGAAGGAGTCCATTGTTTAGTTCTAGTTCTGTCACCGTTCTCTGCTTGGTTTCTTCGGACTGGAATATCAAGGCAGGAAATAGAATAGCCCAAAAGCTGTGACTGGGTTATTAAAATGAGAATTTAATAGTATGTTAAGGATTATTTCTTATCCATGCTCATTTTTTATGTGTGTAGAGGGAGGCAGAAGGGGAAGGCCTTTCTGCTTTGGGGATTTGAAAACAGTTTTTAACATTAAATGTGTCTACTTTTTATAATATGAAAGGATCATTATTAAGTTTATTTTTTCATAGAATTTGAAGAGAATCAACTCAGACCATCTTGCCTTTCCAGACCGAGCACTGGTTCCAAATAGCTAACTCTGACCAGCCATGCCAACCCTTCCTGTGAGGACAAGTTTAGGGGTACACAGCAGTCCAGGTGAGCCCCATTCTTTCTCACCCCAGGACTCAGCCTGCTGCTCCTCCCTCTCTGCTCAGCGTCTACCATCTGCAGGCCATTTGGGGGCTTACTGACTTGGGCTTACCCACAGCCCTGCCTGCATCCTTTCACCATAGTTTCATTTGGACTCTTGAGCCAAGGTCTCAGTTTGCTGATTCCACTGCCAACAGCAAACATTATCTATCTTCTGGATATGCTGGCAAGGAAACCATTTTTTTGTTTTGTTTTGTTTTACCCTTCGGGGCCCGCCAAAATCAGAGGCCAGTTAATCTTCCTGGTGATCTCATCTGAGTATGCTTCTCATCTGCCCAGAATGGAGCCTAATCTGTGCTTGGCTGCAATGCTGTGAAAGCCCCACCTCATTCATCTGCCCCTGAAGGTGACCTGATAGCCATTGCTGAGGATGGTGCTGGGTTGTCCTCTTTCCCCCTGAGTTTCCTGTTCTGTCTGCTCCCACAGATCCTTCACTGAATCCTTTTTGCCTTTTTGAAGCTTGATAATTCCATGGATTCCACCTGTCCTATGCCCTCTCATGGCTCTCAGGTAGAACCTTCCAGTACCTCTCCCCAGCACCAGTCCTGCCATCTTCCTGGATAAGCTGAATATTTTTTTTGTCTCAGCCAGTATCCTAACCTCAAATTTGTTTACCTCCTCAACTTCAGTGACCTCCTCTCTCCACCACTTCAGCTGTGACTATGTCTTATGCGTTCTCAAAACTCAGAACTGAAATGTTAAGCTCCAAACCACACCCTCTCTTTTTCTTTTCTTTCTTCTTTTGGTATAGGGGATTCAACCCAGGACATTTATACCACTGAGTTATATCCCTAGCTCCTTTTATTTATTTATTTTTTCTAGGCAGGGTTTTGCTAAATTTCTGAGACTACCCTTGAACTTGTGATCATCCTGCCTCAGTCTCCTGAGTCTCTGGGATTGTAGGTGTGTGCCATTGTGCCTGGCCTCAAATCCCATTTCCTAACTTCAATTCCCTTCAGTTCCTTGGTTTCCGGCAATAATACTGTAAGACATTTAGCATTTTTGTTTATAAAGACCCATGGACAATGGACAAATCCATTTTCCCTGAATTCACACATTCAGAGCCAGGAGTGTAGCTTAGTGACAGAGCACTTGCCTAGCAAGTGTGAGGCCCTGGATTTCATTCCCAAGACAAACCAAAAAAACAAAAACAACAACAACAAAATCATATTCAGCAAATATCTATTGACTCCACACGTGTGCCCAGCAGTGCCTGGCACCGCACATAAACCTTCACTGTATTGGGAGGAGGTTGCAGTGACCTATTGCTGTGTAATGAACCTCTCCAAAACTTAGTGTCTTTAAATAATAAGAATTTATTAAGCTTCAAAAATCTCTTCCAGAATTGGGTCAGGACCAGGTTAGGCAACTCTTCTGCTGAACTGTGTCATTGGCATCATTGGGGTCATTCACTCATCTACAGGCAGTAAATAGCTGGTGTGGGCTGATGGTCCATCACTCATGTCTCTTTTATATGCTCCTAAACATGTCCTCTCTGACTCCATGGAAAGCCTGCAATTTCTTACAACATGGCGGTCTTAAGGTAGTCAGACTCGTTACATGGTAGCTAGTTTCCAAGAGTAAAATCGAAAGTGAACAGCCCAGGTAAAAGTTAGACCCAGCATCCTTTCTGCCTCATTCTGTCATTCAGAGAAAGTAATAAGAAATAGTAAGTCCAGTCCAGATTCAGCGGAAGAAGAAATAAGCCTCGCTTCTTGACAAGTAGAGTAACGTAAATGTACAGTGAGAGGAGAAAGTAAGGGTGCCCATTTTGAAGATTATCTCCTAAAGAGGAGAGAGACATTAAATATACAAAAACGGGAAAATACTAGGTAATAAGAGCTGCTCGGAGAATTGAAACAGGATGACTTGACAGAAAATGACCTATAGATTGAGGGAGTTGTCAGGGAAAATCTCTCTGAGAAAATGATATTTAAATATCCTAAAAGGCAAGAAATGTCCAGCTGTGTAAGGTCTAGGCAGGAGGAAGATCTAGTAAAAGCTCTAGAAGGGGGATGAGCTGAGCATGTTTAAGAACTAGAAATGAGTGTATGTTAGGGGTTTAGACAAAGACAGAGCAGGAGGGTTAGGAAGAGGGTAGACAGGCAGGAGGGGCCATATCAAGTGAACTAGGGGAAGAAGATTGGACCATACTCCCAGCCCAGCTCATGAAAGCCACTGAAGGGTTTCAAGCAGACAAGGGACACAGTACAACTTACATTATTAAAAGGTCCCTCTGGCTGCCTCATAGACAACAGGCTGTGAAGAAAAGTATGGAAATAGCAAGACCTGTCAGGGGGCGGCAGCAGGAGCCCAGGACAGAGGACATGGTGGCTTGCTCTGGGTGCTGGCTGCCAGGAGGAGGAAAAGCAGAGATAAATTTGGGAAATGGACCAGCAGGCAGTCCTGAGGATTGAGCCTGTTTTGTCTTGGTTCAGTCTCCTTCATGCCTGGACGATCAAAACTCCTGCACATTCCTCACCCAAACTCAGACCTCAGAGCTAGTGCCCCTCCTTAAACTGGCATTTTAGAGTTTTCTAGATAATTTTAAATTCATTGTCTTTGCATATCAGGGAGCCCTTCATGACAGGCTCTGCCTTCCCATGTGTTAGATCTCTTTCCTGTCCTTGTCCCCCATCTGCCCTTTGCTCCAGCCATGCCTAATTTTTCTGTTCCCTGATCCCATCAGCCTGTGCCTGGCATGGGCTGTTTCTTCTACCTAGAATCCTTCTTCTCCCTCATTCCATTATTTCACATACCCAACTTCTATTACTCCTTTAAAATATAACAGTGTCAGCTCTTCCACTAAGCCTTGTTTATTTAGATGGTTATGCAGCACGGCAGCATAGATATCCAAGTCCTTGTTTGTCTTTTCCAGTTAACTGGGTAGGGACAGTCACTGCAACCTGGTGGAGTGTTCCAGAAGCTGACACTAGCATGTTTGCCATAGTTTGCTCTTGGAGTCTGAAAATGTACATTACAAGATCAAATCATAGCAGAAAGAGATATTTGTAGATCCTGTTATAAGGTCCTCTGTTCTTTTCAGCTGATACTGGGAGGCTACCCTCACCACCTTAGAGGCCTGCAAGTCTTCAGGGGAGAACTTATGTAAGTTCCCCATTGCTCAAGCTTCTCCAGGAAGCATCTGCCCTCTGTACTTGGGACAATCAACATCACTGCTGGTAACAGTATTTACTCCTGGCAGAAGGAGGACTCTAATCGCCATTTTCCCCTAGGAATGGTTTCTGGGAAAATCTGAAATGCTTACTGCTGGCAACACAAAGTTTAATGTGATACTTTAGGTCACAGGCTCTAAAATCCAGAGCCAGAGCTGGTCATTGCCTCTGATCTTCAGATTCTCATAGCCATTTGCCCAATGGTCTTCCCTACCTGGATGTCCACCAAACTTGGCAGATCTAAAATTGCACTCATCACCTCTCTTGCCCTCACATACCCCTGACTGGCAGTTCACCAGTGAGCAATGAGAGGATGAATCATTGGTGGATATTTTTTGGGTTACTCTCCTCTTCATTTCTATTGCCAGAATTCTGGTCCAAGTCCTTGGTTTCTCTGGTCTACATAGCCACATTGTCCCCTCCACCAACCTTCTACCCTCCTCTGCTTTCCAGGGGATTTGTCAATATGCTAATCTAACCTTGGCCTTTCCCCCTGTCTGAAATATGTTAATTCCCACCACTGGTTACCAAACTGCATGCGGATCACGTAGAGAGCTTCTTAAAAGTACAGATTTCTTGTACTTTATTCTTTTTCATGGAATAAAGTGTTGCCCAATTCTAGAATAAAAAAAAAATAAAATCAATAGAGATTATTGTTTTTTAAATGCAGATTCTGCTGGTTTTGGTAGCACATGCCTCTAGTCCCAGCTAGTCGGAAGGCTGAGGCAGAAGGATTGCTTGAGCCCAGGAGTTTGAGGCCAGCCTGGGTAACACAGTAAGAACCTGTCTTTTAAAAAGAAAAAATATTGTTTTAAAAAATGCAGATTTCTGAATCCCTTTCCATATCCAATAAATCTGATATTCTGCTGGGTGGGGACCAACAGAAGCATGCCTTTAATTGGTGCCCAAGGATTCTGATAGAGCCTGGACATGCACCCGGAGAATAGCTGTGATCCACAGGATAAAGTTAAACTTTGTGGTTCACTCTCCCTGCCCTTCTCATGTGTCCCTTGTCCCCTGTCAGGCAAGGTCCTCCTCATCTTCCCTGCCTCCTCTACTCTTTCCCCACACACCTTGCTCTCTAAGGTACATCTCATTTTCCCCTTTGCTCTTTTTGCCTGGTGTCAGGAATGTCCTCCTGATTGACCCCCTGTATGGGGCAACTCTTAGCTATATCTTTTATAGCTGATGCAAGGTATCAGCATTACCTAGGAGCTTGTTTCGAATGCAGAATCACAGGCCCTTCCCCAGCCCTGCTGAAGCAGGCCGTCAGTGCTTCCTGTGCACATCAGCAAATAAGAAGCACAGACCTACAACGTGGTTCAAAAGCCACTCCTCCAGGAAGCCATTCCAGACACACTCATCAAGTAATCATTCTTCCAAACCAATACCAGGAATTGTGACCACCGTAATTGCAACATCTCAAAAGTTAGGACTTTCATAGTTCAGTTCCAGAGAACTGTCAGGTTTAAAGTGGCCCAAGGGATATTTTATCCCTAGGCAGCCCCCAAGTCAAGAAAATATCCTCTCTCCTTCCTGTGGTCCCATGCCTGTCTCCTACCCACTCTCTGCTGGTGCTCAGCCCACAGGAGGTGCGTCATCTAGCTGGGTCCCCCTGCCTACTCTGGTTCTCTTTCAGCTCTCTCAGCCTTTCTTCTGAGAAAACAGCCAGAATGGCCTAGTCTTTTTCTGCTGGCAGGAGGAGTGAGGTCAGCAGCACCTTATAGTTTCAGTGGGTTCTGAGCCCCTCCCTGTCTTGGTAGAAATATTTCCAGGGAAAGTTCTGGATTCCTTTTCTAAGATGTAGGGCATCTATACCAAAAAAAAAAAAAAAGCCTCAGTGGATAAGAGAGAGAAGCCCTAGGTCAGCTGTCTACCAGCTGCTCTGAGTCTCAGCCAGGGCTCTGGGCAAGAAAAAGCTCAATGCTCTTGGCATCTACCTAAGCATGGAGACTGGAGATCACCAGTCTGGGGCAGGCTGGGTGTCTGGCGCATGTGGAAGTTCTCATTGAAGTGTTCCCTGGAGCCATTAACTCCTTCAGGGGGACACTGGTCATCTAAGGAGCTCCCAGCTGAGTCCTGGGTTGCTTTAGCAGAAGAGTGAGGAACCGAGGCTGTGGGCCCTGGCGTGACTGTGCTCACCTAGGACATTTATGGTATATTTATTTATTTTTTAGGCTGAATGGAGGCGAGAGGGTTCTATTATTGGGTATGAGGTGAGAACTCTTTGTCATAATCTAGATTTTGATAGTGGAATATTTCCCTTCCTCATTTAAAAAATATGACTGTTTATGACATATAGGGGCCATGTATCACATGTGCTATGCAATAGTATTAGATGTTTGACTTTTTATTTTTTAAAAGCATTTCTAAAGATTAAACTCAGGGCCTCCTGCTCGCTGGGTGAGTGCTCTACTACTGAGCTATATTCCAGCCCCTAGAAACTTGACTTACGTTGTCCTAGTGAACATATCTTTTTCAGAGTTGAAAATGAGACCCAGAAGCTCATGTAGCTTTTAGAACCTGAAGTAGAACCTTGCACTTCTGATTGCCACCTCCCCACCCCTTCCTCTGTAGGCCTTCCAGAAGCATACCATGGAAACTTATTCCAGAGGATCTGCTATGGCCCAGTGAATTGGGGACCATCCAATGAATCATACCCTTCTTTGTTTCAGGATGCCATAAGAGGAAATCACAGAAGGAACAGCTCTTCTGAGTTTGTTTCTTCTTTGGGCAAAGAGGTGCAGTGAAGAATGTTGTCAAGTAGGAAATCAACCCAAGCTTCCACACCCTTCTGAAGAGTCCCATTGCATATGAAAATGTTTAAAGCTTTATAGTAAAGAAATCTGTTTTATTCCTTCTAACCCAGTGCTTCCCAAACTTATTTTTTCTTGGCATTCTTATCAACTTCCCACAGGCACTGTGAGAAAAGCTGGGTCCCATCAGGCTGATTGTCCTCCATCAAATGTCTAGAGAATTTTTTATCGTAGGCCCAGAGTCAGACATTACTCTTAGAAAACACTGGGAACAAAGAGAATGATTCAATAATTTGAAGAAAAATAAAGGCAAGAGTTTTTGTTCTTTTGCAGGCTTTTTTTCTCTTTGGCTATTCTAAATGAATAGGTTGAAGAATTGGTTTTAGTTGAATTTCTTCCCGTTAATCTTTTCCAGCACTCCAGTGCCACCAGGGAGGGTGGAAATGACTGCTTTTAATAGTGATTAGAGAGGGCCCCATGGTTAGGTCAAATCAGGACTTCACTTCCTCCCCTTCTGTGTGTGCATTAGCGAAGCCTGTAAGAATGCTTCTCCATGGCCACTGATCCCAGCCAGGAGCCTGCCAGGAGCCTGGACAGCTGGCAGCCGCTCTTACCAGAGCTCTACCACCAACCTCCCCCTCTTCCTTCATCCTCTTGTCTCCCTACCCTCTTACTTCTCTGTGATTCTACCCTGGTTAGAAATTTCTTATTGGTTTAATGGTTTACAGAAAGAAGGCCTTGAAGTTCTGCTCAATTGGTATTTGAATGCAGATGGAAACACACTGTAGCTCTTTACTTAGAACAGTGCATGCACTCTCCTCCTATAGTCCTCAGAACTAAGAAGGGGGAGGGGTTTGGGCAACAGGAAGGACAGGCTTAGCCCTCAAGGTAACCAAGGTGCAGGTTGATTTCTCATCCATACCCACTTGCTCCCCCTCCTGTCCATCCTTGGTCCTCACTCTCTTCTGTGGGCTCACGTCTGTCCCACTCTGATGCAGTTTTAAGAGATAGGGCCATAGGAGGAAGGACTGGTAGATTTGTGCAACCTTCGCAGGCTGCAACTTGAACCTCTGGGCTACTATCTGCTGGGTAAGATTGGACTTGTGAGATATGACTTGCTAGGGCAACAGAGAGATGCTCAGCTCCCTCTGCCTGCTTCACAGGACACAAAAACAATGTGACCAAGAAGGACAGTTTGCAGAATCAATGGCAGGACACCAGCTGAGAGGCAGCTCTGAGATGGGCTTCTGGAGCTTCCCTCACTTCCTCCAGCCCACAGTGTGTGTCTTCCTTCCCTGTGACTTCAACACCTGCCTAGTTCAACCTTCCCTCTCTCAGGATTCATACCTCCTGACCTCCTCACCTCCCACTTCTTCCTCCTTATTTCCAAAACAATGTCTCACATCCATCTGTCTCTCTTCTGTGGCCTCTGCCAGAGTTTGAGTCTCTATTTTTCCCCTGCCATCAGTAGTCATGTCTCTCCTTCTTCTCTTTGGTGGCTTCCCTGAACTAAAAGTCTTTTCAGTGACCCATTTTCTGGCCCCTGCCCCATCTCAGACCCTGTCTCTGCTCACTGTAAGAGGCTTGCTTCCTGTCAGTTCTGAGCAGGGCTGGCCCGAGGAGCCTGAGACAGTGCAGTCACCTGGGACCCAGCTCCTGGAAGGAGCCATGTGCCTGGGTGTAATGCACTGTTGTCACCATCTTGAATCTGTGTTCTTTAAGTGAAGTTAGATGGGAAAATGGGACATGCCATCTGTACTGGACTGGGAACCTCACCAAGTCTGTATTCCCACCTCCTGCCATCCCCTTCCTCCCTGGCCAGGTACATTGGCAGAGGGAAGCCCACATTCTGCCATTGTCCTTTACCCCTGAAAGGGGCTTGGGTTGGGTGACAAGGAAGGCTGGAGTGAGGCGTGTTGGGGTGGCATCTCTGTATAGGCACAGCAGAGTCTTCTCTGCCTACTAGGGAGCCCCTGGTGCCTTTGGCAGGGTCTTTCATCCTGTCTGGCCCAATGCAGATACTAAGCACGTCCCAGGACAGAGGTCATAATCTTGTGGGGTTTCCCATCTGCCATGGGTAGGGGTAATGAGCCCCTGGTGTGGAAACTGATTCTCCCACCCCAGCCAGGGTCACATTTTCATTTGTTTATTAAATGGACTTATCAAAATTTACAGCCAGTACTTTTTCTAACAGTTTTGGGGCCTCCGTCCAGATGCTCTTCCCCTGGCTGTCTTTCCCATCTTTAGGGCCATGCACAGCCCACCTCCTCAGATAGTTCTACCCTCCTGCTCTTATCCAAGGCAGCCCCAACCTGTTTCTGTGTTTTCTTCATATTGTGCATCATAATTTGTAATAATGCATTTGTTTTGTTGCTTGTATTGTATTCTGCACAAATATTAAGCTCCAGGAGGGCAGGTTGCTACCTGTCTTGTTCAGTTAGATCCATGTCACTTATCAGTCTTCAGTACAGTGTTTGTCATGTAGTATATGCTCAACAAATATTTGTTGAATTAATAAATAAATTTATTTCAAATACTGCATGGAGAATAAATAACAAACACATCCTGTATGCTTAAATTAATAACATTTTATGGAAGATTTTTTAAAAGAAAATATTGGGGACAATTATACACAAATAATAATACAAATCCTCTAGCCGGATACAATGGCACATGCCTATAATCTCAGCAATTTAAGAGGCTGAGGCAGGAGAATCACAAGTTCAAAGCCAGTCTGACAACTCAGCAAGACCCTATCTCAAAAAATAAAAAAAAAATACAAAAAGGGCTGTGAATGTAGCTCAGTAGTAAAGCACCACTGGGTTGAACTCCAGTACTAGAAAAAAAAAATTCTGCAAATATTATTTTTTAAGTTGCCCTTTTTCTCTCCAAAACAAATCTGCAAGGATCTTTTCATATTGGTCTAATAGATCAATTCATCATTTTTAATTGTTAAATAGTTTTCCACAGTGTGCTGTAGCAACACATTTGAGTTGTTTCCTACTGTTGAACAACTACGTTATTTAATATTTTGCTGCTGCAAGCAATGCCTCCCCATGCATAAGTTTAAGAATTTCTCAAAGGTAGATTGCAGAACAAATAATTGCTTGGTTCGCACAGTTTGCATAGTGTTTTTTGGGGAGTGGATGTGGGTGGGAGGGGTACTGGTAATGGAATCCAGGGGTGCTTAACCACTGAGCCACATCCCAGCTCTTTTAAAAATATCTTATTTAGAGACAGGTTCTCACTAAGTTGCTCAGGGACTCACTAAGTTACTGAGACTGGCTTTGAACTCGTAATCCTCCTGGCCTCAGCCTCCCAAGCCACTGGGATTACAAGTGTGTGCCGCCATGACTGGCTGGGTTTGCACATTTTAAAAAATAGAATAGATATATGCTTTTGAACCATTGCATCTCCTTGGAACCCCTGAAAGGCAAGGTCAGCAAGGTGTGTGTGGATCTGAGTTGACAGATGGACTGACCCTGTCACTGTTGCTGTGTTGCTTCTTTGGCCTTCTCATTTCCCTTGGTTAATATATTGAAAGTTCTAGCAATGACTCGTCTCAAATGTTTTCCCCTTCTATGTTTCTACTCAGTAACTTTCTCTTCTTCATGGGAGTAGGATGGAATTGGACCAGGAAGGACTTGAAAAAGGTATAAGAGCTGAGAGTGGTGGTGTACACTTATAATCCCAGCTACCTGGAAGGTTGAGGCAGGAGGATCACAAGTTTGAGGCCAGCCCCACCAACTTAATAAAGGCCTTGAGCAACTTAGCGAGACCCTGTCTCAAAATAAAAATTAAATGGGCTGGGAATGTTGTTCAGTGGTTAAGCATTCCTGGCATACACACACACACACACACACACACACACACACACACACACACACAAGTATAAGAAATTATTTGTTTAAAAATAGCAAAGGGGGCTGGGGATGTGGCTCAAGCGGTAGCGCGCTCACCTGGCATGCATGTGGCCCAGGTTCGATCTTCAGCACCACATACAAACAAAGATGTTGTGTCTGCCGAAAACTAAAAAATAAATATTAAAATTCTCTCTCTCTCTCTTTTGAAAAAAACAGCAAAGGGGCTTGGGTTGTGGCTTAGCAGTAGAGCGCTCGCCTCGAATGTGCAGGATCCTGGGTTTGATCCTCAGCACCACATTAAAAAGAATAACTAAATAAGTGAGACAAAGGTATTGTGTCCAACTACAACTAAAAAATTAAATATTTCTAAAAAAATATCCAGAGTATATAAAGAACTCAAAAATTAAACAACAAGAAAACAAATAACCCAATCAACAAATAGACCAAGGACCTGAACAGACACTTCTCAGAGGAGGACATACAATCAATCAAGTACATGAAAAAATGCTCACCATCTCTAGCAGTCAGAGAAATGCAAATTAAAACCACCCTACGATACCATCTCACTCCAGTAAGAATGGCAGCCATTATGAAGTCAAACAACAATACGTGCTGTCGAGGATGTGGGAAAAAGGGTACACTTGTACATTGCTGGTGGGACTGCAAATTGGTGTGGCCAATTTGGAAAGCAGTATGGAGATTCCTCGGAAAGCTGGGAATGGAACCACCATTTGACCCAGCTATTCCCCTTCTCAGACTATTCCCCAAAGACCTTAAAAGAGCGTACTATAGGGATACAGCTACATTGATGTTCATAGCAGCACAATTCACAATAGCTAGACTGTGGAACCAACCTAGATGTCCTTCAATAGATGAATGGATAAAAAAAATGTGGCATTTATACACAATGAATTATTATTCAGCACTCAAAAATGACAAAATCATGGCATTTGCAGGGAAATGGATGGCATTAGAGCAGATTATGCTGAGTGAAGCTAGCCAATCCCTAAAAAACAAATGCCAAATGTCTTCTTTGATATAAGAAGGGCAACTAAGAACAGAGCAGGGAGGAAGAGCATGAGAAGAAGACCACCATTAAACAGGAACAAAAGGTGGGAGGGAAAGAGAGAGAGAAGGGAAATTGCATGGAAATGGAAGGAGACCCTCATTGTTATACAAAATTACATATAAGAGGAAGTGAGGGGAAAGGGAATAAAAACAAGAGAGAAATGAATTACAGTAGATGGGGTAGAAAGAGAAGATGGGAGGGTAGGGTAGGGGAGGGGGGATAGTAGAAGATAGGAAATGCAGCAGAATACAACAGACACTAGTATGGCAGTATATAAAAACGTGGATGTGTAATCGATGTGATTCTGAAATCTGTATATGGGATAAAAATGGGAGTTCATAACCCACTTGAATCAAATGTATGAAATATGATATGTCAAGAGCTTTGTAATGTTTTGAATAACTAAGAATAAAAAATAGCAAAGAAATACTGCTTGGAGTTTTCTTTATATTTATTTATTCTAATCAGTTATACATAATAGTAGAAAGCTCTTTGATTCATTGTACAATATAAAGAATTTTTCACTTCTCTGGTGTGCATGAAGTAGAGTTACACCATTCATGCAATTATATATGCACCTAGGATAATGATGTCCATCTCATTCCACCATCTTTGATTTTTATTTATTATTATTATTATTTTCTGGGGATTGAACTCAGGGGTGATATACCCCTAAGCTATGCCCCTAGCCCTTTAAATTTTTTATTTTGAGACAGAGTATTGCAAAGTTTCCCAGGTTGGCCTCATAAGTTATGATCCTTCTGCCTCAGTCTCCTGAATAGCTAGGACTATAGGCACCCATGCATCACTTCCAGCTTTGATCTTTATTTACTGAAAAATCTGATTCTAGCTCCTGTTGTTGAAATGGACAACAGGAAGGCTTGGAGCCACCCTAGAGTCTATCATGCACTATCTCAATAAGTATTTAAGGAGCATGTTCCAGGCATGTGAGGTTAATCAGAACTCGGATTAATCAGAACATCACTGGTCCTAATGGAGAGGTGGGGTCCTGGGAGCTCCCTGCTGTGAAAATCGATGACTATGTAGTTGGTACAATGGACTAAATCATGTTCTCTCAAAATTCGAATGTTGAATCCCTAACTTCCAATGAAGGCTTTGGGAGGTGTTTAGGTTTAGATGAGGTTATGAGGGTGGGATCTGATCTGATGACATTAGTGCTTTTATGAGAAGAGACACTAGTGTGCACTTGTGTGCACTCTCTCTGTTTCTCTTTCATCTATCATGAGAAGACTTGGAGAAAAACAGCCAGAAAGAGAAATTTTACCAGGACAAAATCAGTTGGCATCTTGACCTTAGACTCCCTAGCTTCCAGACTGGATGGAAAGCTTAGGGAATTGGAACACTTCCCAACCTCCAGAACCACCTGGACTATGGTAATTTTTTATGGCATCACAAACAGACTAAGGCAGTTAGAACCTGGAAAGTGCCATGGGAGGTATATGGGACTTTGGGGCAGTGACTAGTAACCAAAACTGGTACAGAAATATTTCAATATTTTAACCATTGACACTAATCTACTGTGATGTATCAACACTGTTCATAGAGTTCAAATTTTAATAAGAGACAGATAACATACAAAATAAAATAAAGAATGTGTCGAGAGCTGTTTTCTGGTATGGAAAAGAATAAAGTAGATGACAGGATTAGAAAGTGTCCTAGGGAAGCTGAATATTTATGTTGCAGGAAGAAAGAAAGAGAAAGGCATGGTGTCCATCCTCAAGGGGCACTTGCCAGAAGCTGCATATACTGCTTACACTGAAAGCCTCTTGCTAGAGAGAAGATGGGAAACACAGTTACATTGGGAAGCATCCACCACTGAGGATGGAGAGAACTACTGCAGAGCAACAGACATGAACTGTGATTGGATTGTGAGGTGGAAAGAAAGATAATTTTTCAGGATCTGTCAGAATACAGCTCTCTTTTGCCTCTCACATTTGTGGATGTCTTGCAAACTGAGGTACTTGCTGCCTGGACTATCTTTCTAAGAATGTTTGTATAGCAAATAGTCTTAGAAAACAGAGGTAATGTCTCCCTCTGGAGCAAAGTGCAGGCAGCTTAGTGTCCAGTGTCATAAAGATGGTGTCTCCCACAGAACAGCTCAGGAGACTTACCGCCCATTAGGAATCTAATTTCCCAAGCTCAGGGCTCTCTCCAGTGTGACCCCTGTGTGGGCAAGTGTCACCTGGCCTTCTTTGCAGTAACCTGTGGGGATTGTTGCTAAAGAAAAGGGCATGGGAATATATGTTTATTTAAATATTCTCAGATGACCAGGGAAAAATGGGACCTTTAGAATGGAGAGAGCTGGCAGATATCCACCTTAACAAAGTGATCAAAGTCAGCACTTCCCTATAATTTCACCTTTATAAAAACAAAAAATTAGGGAAAATGGAAGGAAATTCTGGGACCCTGTGGAGGATGGATTGGAGGGAAGATGGAGCCTGCTTTGGACCACTGGGTTAGGGTCTCTGTCTCCTGATAACCTTCTGCATCACTCACCACAGTTGCTCCCTGCAACAGCACCTCCTCTGTCCCCACTGTAGTTGGTCTTCCCTGGGCAGCCTGGCACATGGACTAGCTTCTTGGGACCCCCCCAGCATTCCAGCTGGCATCTAGAGAGAAAAGATGTGTCAGCCCAGCCGTGGCACTGGCTTGCAATTCAAGTGACTGGGGAAAGCTGAGGCAGGAGAATTGCAAGTCTGAGGCCAGCCTCAGCCACTTAGTGAGGCCTTCAGCAACTTGGAGAGACCCTGTCTCAAAATGATAAATAAATAAATAAAAAGGGCTAGGGATATGGCTCAGTGGCAAAGCACCCTTGGTTCAATCTCTTATAAGAAAAGAGGGTGGGGAAGGAAAGAGGTGTCTAACCTCTGCTTCCTTTTGAAAAATCCTGGGGAATGGCTCTAAATAGCTCAGCTGAGATCATGTGTCTACTCTTGAGTAAGAAAAGGGCAGAGAGAGAAGAGGTGTGCTTACACACAGCATTGAAATAAACAAAAAGAAATAGCATAGGCCTCAGGAGGTAAGGAGTGATTTGACCGCATGAAACTAAAGATACAGGTGGTGCACACCTGTAATCCCAGTGACTCAGGAGGCTGAGGCAGGACTATTGCAAGTTCAAAGCCAGCTTCAGCAACTTAGAGAGGCCCTAAGGACTTAGTAAGACCTGGTCTCAAAATAAAACATTAAAAAAGGTTGAGGATGTGGCTTAGTGGTTAAGAGACCCTGGTATCAAAAAAGAAAGAAAAGATACAAGGAGGGAGAATCACACACAGGAATATGAGGAGGAGAGAAGTAGAGGATTCCAACTAGAGTGACTATAATGTACATGGTGAAGCCATTAACTGAAAGAGAACATAAGAAGACAAAACAGTTTGGATGCTGTTTTGAACTTGATTAACTTAGAAACTTAGGGGCATCAAGGGAGAGAAAAGACACAGATTGTTGGAAATACAATTCTGTAGCTCAGAAGTATTGGTAGTACCAACTGGTGGACCAAGATGTGAGAGTACTAGCTTCCTCCGCAGAATGTGGTAGGATGCCACCAGGTCTTGTGGCCTGGCAGCAGAGCCCTCCCTTGTCACCCAGGCCCATTGGCAAGAAAGACCCTGGCTAATTATGAGGGAGTAGAAGCTAGGAGTCACAAGGAAGACATTTTTGGGCAGATGCCTCAGCCTTCAGTGACTCAGCAAGGGCAGCTCCTACTGCTCATTCCAGAGCACACTGGGAGTTGTTGAGCAAATATTTGAAGAGCGTTGAGTTCCTAAAAGCCTGCCATGAACTGAGCCCCTCAGCTGCAGAGCCGTCAACCCTGTGTAGGCAGCTGTCAGCTGTCAACTCTGGCTTTCCTGAAAAGACCTCCTGCCAAGAAGTGTGTCATAGGGGAAAGAATAAATGGGAAGATAACTGGACTACTGGAGATCTGGAGTAAGTCAGACGTGAGTTTGAATTCTAATTTCCTCATCCACAGAGTGTTCAACATAAATGTTCCTTCTTCCTGGGAGTCAGTAAAGTAACAGAGTGCAGGGCTGGCCACATGGAAATGCCAGCCACATGGGACCTGCTGTTACCCAGGGGTGTCTGAGCAGAGCTGAGGTTGATGCCTCCAGTCCTATTCCTCTCAAACCTTCTGGGGCAGTTTCCAGGCACAGAGCAGAGCTGCCTCCACTGATATCCAAGGATGCTACAAGAAGCAGAGGCTGGGGGAGGGAGCTGGGGCTTCACAGGAGAAGTTGCACACCTAAAATAAACCCAGGCAGGAGACTCTGAGAATTTCCTGTAATTTTCACTGTAAATGTCCTATTTATAAAGCTGAGTCACTGTTGTTTGGTGAATGGAGACAGGCCCTAGCAGGAAATGAGGAGTGCACACAGAGACACAGTCTAACCCACAGGCTTTGGGGAATGCCTGGGTCTGGCCTGGGCCTGGCTGCCTGGCCCCTTGAAGCCCTTGACAAGCCCTTGGGTTGGGTTACTGGACCAGGTTAATTTATTTCATCCCTCACTGGCCCTTTTTCTGTCTTCTTTGCTGCCAAAATAGTTTCTCTGTCTCCCTCTCTCCTTCTCCCCTATCCCTCACTCTCATTCTCTCCCCTTCTCTCCCACCCCCCTCTCTTTCTCCCTCCTGTACATTGACAAGAAGAGTCTGGCCTCTTCATGCAGGCAGTGACAGGCCTGTCTCCATGGGAGACCTAGGGGGCCAGGCACCTAGTGGGATGAAGGGCATCTATTTCCTTGCAAAAACAGATCTGTCTGGATGTCTGTGCTCATCCCAGTCTCCACAAAAAAGCAAATTCTCCTGAAGATTCTGGGACAGTATTACAGACAGTTAAGGGGCAAAAGGGGAGAAGAAGGCAGCAAAGTACAACCACAACCAGTGTGTTTGGCATTTTACCCAGAGCAAGCTCTTGAAGGAGGGACTGGGAGGCAACACAAAACCCTCCTCACTTCCTGATTTTACAGCCACTCAGCCAGCCACTGAAATCAGGTTCACCAATCAGGGCTGTTAAACCACAATCAGCCTCCAGTGCCCCCAGAGTGTGCCAGGCAGAGGGCAGCCTAGTTCATCTCTCAGCAGTGCAGAGAAGTTTCCAAACTACTTAGCTATAGCTTTTCATTAAACAATCTGGCTGCTGAGTAATACATTCCCAGTGCTACTGACATGCCTCAACAAACTTCTTTGGGACCATGCTCAGGGACCCACCTCTGTGTGCCCTGTGAGTTCAGCTTTGACTTCCAGGAGCTCTGGAATATGGGAGGTTGGGACCCTGAGAAGTTCTTGGGCTCTGGCAGCTTTGGGTGTCATGGTCATAGCAGTGCCATGACTCCTGATGGGCTGAGAGTCCATTAACTGGTCAGCATGGGCAGGGGATCCTCAGTGCTCAAGTCTGTCTCCAGGGCTAGAGGTCCTCCCTCCTGTCCCATATTAGGAGGCCAAAGGTCTAGGTCTTCTATGGGTCTTTCAGTCCAGCCAATCTTCTCGAACCTAAGGCCCTTTTTCTGTCCCTGATTATTCTTCTTCTTCTTTTTTCTTTTTAATGAGAAACAAGCAAATCAGGTTTTCTTGAGAGGTTTTTTTTTTTTGAGAGAGAGAGAGAGAGAGAGAGAGAATTTTTAATATTTATTTTTTAGTTTTCGGCAGACACAACATCTTTGTTTGTATGTGGTGCTGAGGATGGAACCTGGGCCGCACGCATGACAGGCAAGCACGCTACCGCTTGAGCCACATCCCCAGCCCTGCACCTGATTCTTCTTGGTCCCATACTGACCACTGACTTGGGCAAAAGCCCCTTCAGCTCCTATTCCTTTTTCTTTTCTCCATCTTCTTCTTCCTTTCTATATCCCTTCCCCTCTTTTTGTACCCCTCCCCCTTAACAAAACTTTAGGCTACCTTTTCTCCATCTAGTGACCTGAGAGCAAATCTCTGAAGCTATGGGAGCCCAGACATTAGCATCTCAGGGGCCCAGGCATTTCCACTCCTCCCCAGGGAATCACTTCCCTCATCCCCACCACTCACCAGTTGCAGAGACTAAAGAGGCAGGGGTTGCTTCTTACTGTAGCAGCAGAAAAACAAAATGTCCACCAACTCAGAGATAACAAAGATTCAAGCATATTAGAGCCAGTTAGATTCTGCAAGCATTCCAGACACAAGACCGACCTGCAAAAATCAACAGCATCTCTCTCCACCCACAGTAGTGCTAGAAATTATTACTACAAAGATATCATTAACAATGGCAACAAGAATTACCAAATATGTAGGCATTAACTCAGAATACACAAAACTTCTGAACACATTTTTAAGCTCTAATAAGGAAACAGAAAATGATCTGAATAAATAGATTCCATGCTTTTGGATTTGGCAACCTCTTATAAGATGACATATTGGATAGCTTTATTAAAGACCTAATTATATTAACAATTAACCTTTAAACTCATTACAATGCCAATCAAAATTCCAGTTGGATTTCTTTTTGAGGGACTAAATAAATAAATAAACTTTTAAAAAGAAGAGTAAAGGGATGAATTCCCCAGTCAAATATATTACAAAACCACAATAGCAACAGTGTGGCACTGGCTTAGCTACAGTATAATAGACCAATGGGACAGAATAGAAGGCTCAGCAACCCAGCCGTGAACTGTGTATATTCAAGCATGTGTCACTTAATGGCGGGGATGTCTTCTGATAAATGCATCCTTAGGCAGCTTTGCCATTGTATGAACACAGGTAGTGTATTTACACAAACCTGATGGTAAGGGTCCATCGTTTAATGTGGCCTCTTGATACACTCCAATCCAGAAACACAGTAAAAGTGGGGATGTAGCTCAGCAGTAAAGCACTTCCCTAGCATGCACAGGACCCTGGGTTTAATTCCCAGCACCATTTTAAAAGAAAAACAAAACCAAACACAGTAAATACCAAGTTTATGAGGGTACTGTTGGTGTAACAGGGCATTTTATTTTACAGTAATTTAAAAAATATAAGTACAAAGACTACACTTTAAACTAATGAATTTTTCAGCTCTTGTTAATTATCTCATGTAATCGCTGTCATATATTAGTCTGACATTGATCAAAGTGCTCCTAGGCAGCACCTATATATACATAAAGAGAGCATTCAATAAACAAATTCTAGCCAGATGCAGTAGTGCTCACCTGTAATCTCAGCTACTCACCAGTCTGAAGCAGGGGGATTGCAAGTTTAAGGTCAGCCTGGGCAATTTAGCAAGACCCCGCCTAAAAGTAAAAAATAAAAAGGTCTGGGATGTAGCTCAGTGGTAGAGCACTTGTCTAGCATTCATGAGCCCCTGAATTCAATCCCCAGTGACACACACACACACACACACACACACACACATACACGCGCACACACAAAACACAGGTTCTCTATGGGTTAAAACATCAGTTAAGGTTTTGTTGGGATAGTCTGCTATGTTGCTATCTTTGTAACTAGTATACCTAAGGCACATACCAAAATATGTGCCTTGGATCCCAGTTTGACTTAGAAAGAACTACCTAAAACAGACCATGGGGAGAACAGTACTCAATGTTCTACTGGTTTGACTTTCTGGAGATGTCCCTGAAAGTCAGAAGCAACAACACCTCCCTGTGGTTTGTGCACAAGACTCCAAGGCTTCTCTTTCTCCCCGCAGGAAACTAGCTCATTAGCTAATGTGCACATGAGTTCCAATAGCCAGAAGAGCTGAAGGAGACAGACTTGGGCTGAGACAAAAAGAGAGAGTCCATTCTGGCCAAACAGGCCTTTTCTGAGTGTCCAGCAATGCTAGAGAAAGAACGTTTGTGTTGGTAGCCCACCTCCCAAATTCACATGTTGAAATCCCAACCCTGCAGAGTGATGGTGTTAAAAAGGAGGCCAGTGGGAGGTGATGGGGTCACTCCTGAATGGTGTTGGTGCCCTTTTTAAAAAAAGGCCCTTGAGAGAGGCCTTGCCCTGTCTATTACATGAGGATGCAGTAAGAAGGTGCCACCATGACTGGAAGCAGGACCTCACCAGACATCCAATCTTCCAGCACTTTGGTCTTATACTTCCTAGCCCCAAAACTGTGAGAAATAAAATTCTGTTGTTTTAAACTACCCAGTCTATGGTATCTTGTTATAGTAACTTGAATGTACTAGGACCAGCAACTTTTGCCTCAATTAATTCCACGAAGATGTTCAGCTCTCCTGAATTCCTAAAAGCACAAAGAATTTTAACAAAACAAGGGTTGCTAGGGTTAGGGTCAGGGTCAGGGTTAGCATTAGGGTTAGACAATTATAAAAAATTTTAACAAAACCATAAAAATCAAATCTCATGGATTTTGCTTCCAACTCTCTTTTACTTTCTAGTCACTCATTTAGCTTTTCCATAAGGAAACCTTCCTTCCTCTTGTTTTAGACTGGATTAGTCTGGCTTGTGCTGCCAGGAAAGGACCCATTCAGAACAGTGCCATGTGTTAAATGCCCCTTTGGTGAGCGCTTGCCGGAGCATCTCATGGGCAACACCAAGGGAATAATAACATGAACAAGCCTACATATCACCAGACTATAAAATTCATTAAAATATTGAAGAGTTTGAAGACTTAATGACCCAGCAAAGATGGAAAGTATGTTTCAATGCAGATCTCAGTCATTAAAAATGCATTTGGTACACCACATTTGCCTACTCTGAAAATGAAGAAAAGTGCATTTAGGGCAAGACTACCACAGCCCCCCAAGAGGATGGGTTAGAAAAAGGGAGGGACACTCCTCATTGGGTACCCAGTGAGGCAAAAGCTCCAAGGTGGTCAGATTGCCTGCGTGAGGGCTGTTGGCACTATCACGGTTCAAACCTGCAGCCAATCCACCACTCTGGAGACTTCTGAACTGTGGGAGAGGCAGAAAGTATTTTCTGAGAGAAATGCCCCTCACAGGGGAAGATTCCAGAAGGAGTCTGGCTTGCCAGAAACAGCAAGAGGTAAGGCAACTGGAGAAAAGTATATGGAAAGAAACTTAAAGAGGCTAAACGACTCCCCTTCTGAATATGTGCTGCTTCTTTCTTCACAGATCTTCGCTACTTCATGCATGGTCAGGACTGCCATAACGAGGGGCTGCAGACTGGCTGGCTTAAACAGTGGAGATTTATTTCTTAGTTTTGGAGGCCTATAGTGTGAGACCAGGTGTCGCAGGGTTAGTTTCTTCTGAGGGCTGTGAAGAATGTGTCCCAGGCATCTCTCTTTGGCCTATAAATGGTCATCTTACCCCTGTGTTTTCACATAGTTTTCTCTCTGTACATGTCTGTGTCCTTATTTCCTCTCCTTATAAGGACACCAGACAGAATGGATTAGAGCCCACTCCGAATGAGCTCTGTGAAGAACCTGTCTCCAAATACAGTCACATTCTGAAGTATTGGGCGCTATGACTTCAGCATATGTATTTGAGAGGTGGGACACAGTTCAACCCTTAATGCGTACTAAATGAGCATAACACATCTGAAAGGAATGTTTGTGGAGGGTGGGGTTATTTCATTGTACAGAGAAAATTAAAATTTCAAAGTGTATGAAGTGCTAGGGCTTTTCTGAGTAGTTGAAAGTCCAACTCACAAAATCTCCTGTTGACCCACCACTTGGACTGTAAGGTGGCAAAGGCCGGGCTGCCAACTATGAGTCAATTACTGTGATCTTGAAGAAATGACATAACCCTCCCAAGCCTCACTTTTCTCATTTGTAAACCAAAGGAATTTAGTTGGTGAGTTGAATTTCCTAATTGGCACTCCAGCCTCCTGTGAGCTTTCCTGTATGACAGAGGAAGAAAGCTTAAAAACTATGTTTTCTAGATCCGTTTGCAGCTAGAATTCTTGTTATGAATTAAATCCCCTGATAAGACATACTGGCATGAAACTTGGAGGACAAGCAGGAAGCAGACGCCATCTTCCTGTTGCTATGTCTGCTGCCAAGGCTGGTCAGTAGTGTGGGGAGGAGGCTGTGGAGGCTAGAGTTAGCATTCTTGTCTCACAAGCAGGATGAGGGTCTTGAAGAGCAGTTATAGTGAAGGGAGCATCATCAGTGGAGTCCCCAGGAATGCTCCCCCCAAAATATATGTAGGCCAGCAAAAATACAAAAAATACACGCAGACATGTTCACTATACACTGCTCTCACAGCAAAAAACCACAACAACCTAACTATCCATCAATGGTGAACTGGTTAAACACACTGTGGTATGTCCACACACACAGTGGAGTGCCGAAGAGCTCTCTAAAAGAATAGAAGACTATTTTCTTCTGCTGCTATGAGGTGATCTCAAGATATTTAATTAGTGGCAAAAAGCAAAGTAGAGGCAAAGACACAAAGCACCTTGCTGTTTAAGAAGGGGGATATGTATGTATATTTAAAAGAAAATTATCTTTTTTTGTGTGTGTGTCAGGGATTCAACCCAGGGGTGCTCAACCACCGAGCCACATCCCGAGCCATTTTTATTTTTTGAGACAGGGTCTTGCTAAGTTTCTTAGGGCTTCACTAAGTTGGTGAGGCTGGCCTTGAACTTATGATCCTCCTGCCTCTGCTTTCTAATTCACTGGGATTATAGGCATGTGCCACTACCATTTGTTTAAAAGAAATCTTGAAGAATAAACAAACCAAAATGAGGTGCTCCTGTGACATCTCTTTTTGGTAAAAGTAGAGTGACTAAGATGTCAGGTCCCAAACTCTGGCAGTGAAACTAGAAACAAAGGGACTGACTCTACTTCTCCTGCCCACTTTCTCCTGCCCAGTGCAGAAAGAAAAAAAGGAAAAGACAGATGGTTGGGGAAGATGGGGAAGGGACATTATGATTTACTGAGCACCTGCCATTTAAATCATGCAGCTAGGTACTTTAGATGCATTTTTTTCTCCTTTAATCTTTTATACCTTTGCCTTGAGGTAGGTATTTTTATGATCTCTATTTTATAGATAAACAAAAACAAGAAGAAGGTAAGCAACTTGATCAAATTCATAAAGCTAGTACAGCAGGGGACATTTATCTATGGGGGGTTAAGTTCCAAGACCCCCATTAGATGCCTGAAAACTCAGGTTGTATCAAACCCTATGGTTTAATGACTTGCCATCTTAAAGAAGCATATTTTTTTGCACACTTGCATTTTGAGGCGCAGCAGCAAAATGCATGAATTTTTTACATTTTTTCACAAATAGATGGTTCTTTCTTCCTGTAGATTTTAGCAAGTTTGGCATACCATCCTTTAATTTCCTTATTAAATGGAGATCTTTTACCTTTTCATTTAAAGGAAGCATTCATGGCTTTGGGGTCCTTATTAGTCAAGACAAGTTTACTTGAACATAAGCACCTTGATACAGGGACAAAGGATCTGATTGTTGAGACAGCTACTGGGTGAGTAACAAGAGGGAAGCATATATAACATATATATCACTGGACAAAGGGAAGATTCATGACCTGAGTGGAACCACATAATATTTTATCATGTCACTCAGAGGCACACAATTTAAAACTTATGCACTGTTTGTTAATGGAATTTCCCATCTATTATTTTCAAACTACAATTTGACTATAGGTAACTGAGACCATGGAGTGTGACATCAAAGATAAGGAAGGACTATTGTCAAGTGCCAGAACAGGGCTTTGCACTCTGGCCTAGCATCACAGGACCCCAGCTCTATATCATTGTCTTGCTGGGCTGCCAGATTGACCTCTTAGGCAGTGGGAGATTCAAGTGCCTCCGTAGGATACTAGTTTCTGTCATCTTTACACCACTCTTAGATGAAGCCCTCAGGCCTGGGTGCAAGAGATGGGCCCCAAGCCAGGGAATCTTCTTGCCTGCCAGTTTACACAGCCAGCTGGAGAGATAGGAGAAAAGAGAGAGTGCCTATAAGCCACTGGATTTTCATTTGATTCCAGGTCCTCTCTTTCTCAGAAATTCTCCTTTAACTAGTATGTGGTGCAGCCTTGGCATGGGAGTGACCCTAACGCACAGCAGAGTTTGAGAATCACCATTCTTGCTGTTTCTGAGTGTTGTTGGGTGGTGCCAATGACATCACATGGGAGCTTGTTGGAAATGAGGAATCTCTTGCCCCACTCAAGACCTACTGAATCAGCAACTTGGAGGTGGGGATGAAGAGAAGGGAGCCAGCATTTCTTACGTGATTCTGCTGCATCCTACAGTTTGAGAATCTCTGCTCTAAACAAAAAACTAAAGAGATCATCACCTGTCATGGTTTGATTTGTCAACGGTCATATACTGTGAAGTTGATTACAAAGGTAAATTTGATGGACCCAGGGAATGAGACTGTCCATGTGTCCCCTAAGAATTAAATATTTAGGCCCATGAGAAAGTGTTTAATTATAATTTGGGATCAAATGGAATTCACTGCAGCACCTGAGAAGGGGAGCGGCCTTATAAAACTATGATGATACAACTCAGCAGCTGTGTGCCAGGAGCTGCTTCAGAAAGTCTTGCTGGCCAAGGGAGAACATGATCCTTGAGGACAGGAAGGCAGAGTGAACAGCTGAGGGGACTCAGCAATCTCTTTAGTCAAGGCTTCTCACCTTGGATGGTGTATTGGTCTCTTTGGACTCTCTGCCATCCGGCCATCCATTCTCTCATGGCGTAGAAGATCAAAGTCTGAAATCGAGGTAGATGCAGGGCTGCTTCTTCTGAAGGGTCTGAGCTCCCCACCTCTCTCCCAGCTTCCCTGGGATTATAGGGTTATCACTCCAATCTCTGCCTCCATCTTCACATAGCCTTCTTCATGGAGTCAGTAGAGTAGAGCAAAAGGACCAGAGGGAAGAAAGAGGGGAGAGAAAGGGGAAGTCCTGGGGAATGATACTGGCCAAATTCTATTCTTACATTGTGTGCATGTGTGAATATGTAATAAGAGATCCCACCATTTTGTACAACTATAATGCACCAATGGAAAAAATAAGGAAAAAAAAAGTCCCTTGTCTTTTCTTTTAGAAGGACAGTAATCATTGGGTTTAGTGTCCAACCTAAATTCAGGATGGTGTTATTTTGAGATTGTAATGACATCTGCCAAGATCGTATTTCCAAATAAGATCACATTCACAGGTCCTAACTGGGGGTTAAAACTTGGATGTTACCTTTTTTACTTCAAATGGGGAATAAATTTCATTTTCTTCAACTGCTTGTCTTAATGTTAATTCTGAGCAAAGGAGTTAATGAAAGTAACTTTGATTCTTTCAGGGCAAACGTTGATGGGCTTGGAGTATAGTACTAATGACTGTCTTCACAGAAATCCGTGTTATATAAAGTGCTTTGTGTGATCATTTAAGTCCAGCCAAAGAGTTGGGAGGTTTCTGTGCTGTTGCATAAAGGGGGGTACTGAGGCTCAGGAACTCAAGCTCACAGAAGCAAGGGGGTAAAACCTGGACTGAACTCAGCCCTCCCACTCTAATTTCTTGCCCCTTCTTTTGGGTCAGCTGCTGTTAGGAGTCATGATAGTAGGTCCTCGAGTGTCTGTGTTCTTGTCAACTTAAAAAGACTGGCATTTCTATGGTTACTGCAGGTGGGTGCCTGACTCTCTGTGGGTTCTGTGTGGTCTGTTTAGTGATGTGATGCATGCTTCATTTCTAGGTCTTCATCACTGAGCCCAAAGGCCCCAGCTTTGCTTGTTCATTTCTGATGTGACTGTGGCTGCCTTCATTCTGGGTCTTTCTTGCCTGAGCTTCCTGGGTTTCAGATCTTCCTGGTAGCTACATCTTCTCTATACACAAGGAAGATGAGAGTGAATTTCAAGCATCTTTGGCGGGAAAACTAGTGCTTGAAGGCCAACTGCAAATGTGTTTGTGCAGCACCCATGAAAACACCTGTCACTTAGGGACAAGTGAATTTGACATCATACAACCCCCAACAAAGAGCAATAGCCCAGGTCTCCTGTTTACTCTCTTCATGACACTATGTGCCCTAGGAATTCAGACATAACTAGCCTCTCTGTCCTCTATTGATCTCTCTCAGAAACTCTGGCCCTTGGTTTTACAGCCATCAGCATGACTAACCCACCATCACCTCAGACTCCAAATTTCAAAGACAATCCTATTTTCCCCTTCTGAATTTCTAACATTTTTTCCATCTGCTTAATGGTTCCATCCCCCAAACAAACATCCTTGTTCACTCTTCTCTCCTCTGTTCTTTATGTTCAATTTCTTACCACAAGACAGGAGGCAGGAGCAGAGATGGAGAGACCAGGAAGGGAATATACATTTTTTAGTGCTCATCCTAAAGAGTCAGATATGTGCTGCATGCTAACTCATTGATCTCAGTAATCCTGCGAGGTAGGCTCAGTGTCACTCTTCTAACTATAGGTGCAAGATGGAGGCTCACAACAATTCAGGGCCTTCAGGTCACGCAGATATGAGGTGGGAATCCAGCCTGTGCTCTGTGCACTACACTAGACCATTTAACCTTTCATGGCTAAATGTTCTTTCGTGGCTTCCAACTTTGCTACTTCTTTTTTCTACCACCACCCCAGGTCAGGCCTTCACCACCTTCTTCCTCAATGGCTACAATTGCTTGCCAGCTATTCCCTGTCTACTCTTTTCTGCTCTAATTTGCCCATGTCTGACTGCTTTCTATTTACTTTATGTCCCCTGTTGATCTGGTCCAGTGCCAGACTTGGGCAGGGATTCAGGATATTTAGTCAATAGAGTGGTCTGGGCCAGACTCAATAGGAAATTTATTTTTCAAGCATCTAAATATGATTTTTGATTAGACTAGGTCTTATCTGCTGGTGTGTGCCTTGAAAGGATGAGAAGTAGCAAAATCATAATAGATATAGACTAGGTTAATAATACAGTTGGCTTTTTACCATCCTTGCTAATGGAGAATGAGGATAGGACTTAACATGGGGAGATCATAGCTAATCTACAAAGCTTATCATAGATGATAACATTAATCTTCTCCCCTGATAAGTCTGCAGCCAACAGTTTTTCTCTACCTCTGTACAGCTTCAGATGGAGATAAATAAGTCCCAGGCACTAATTACCTTACACACTAAATCCTTCAGCCTAGATGGGAGTTTGTAAAAGCCACAAGTAAAGGAATTATGCATTCTCAGGAGGCTTTGATGAAGAAAAGTAAGTATCTTCAGCTTAGCCTGATGGTGGAACGAAACCTCAAGATGTGGCTTTCAGGGGGAAGGTGGATTTTATAGAGTGGAGTTCTATATGCTTATCTTATCATATAGGGAAGTGTACAGGTTCATATCACAGATATTTCCTTTACCAACCTGCGTTTAGATCAAAGGAGTATAGTGTTAGCAGGTCCCAATAAAATATGGTAAATATCTTGTACAACTGACCATTTTCTAAGCAACAGATATGAAAATCACACCTGATTCTTCTCTTCTGACAAGACAGTATCACTGCCAGGGGTCCACCAGCTCCCACACTCCCTCCCACTATGCAGTTTAAAATATTTTGATCAATATGCCCATTTGTTCAATATATTTGTTACATAGTGATTTCTCAATCACAATATACAGCAAAGCTGTATATGAAAATCTAGTCAGATAAGAAGGATAGCTAGACTCAGTATTTAAAGTTCCTTCTCATTGAGAACAAATTGGTGTAATGTCTTTGTAGCGTCATTTGCAAGTGATTAAAATTTAAAATACAAATATTCTTAGACCTAACAGTTCCACTTCTAGGTTTTTTTAAAAAATAAATAGCAACAACAATAATAAAGACAGAACAAATATACTTACATATGTAGATAAATATTTATTTCAGCATTATTTTTAAGAACACAAGGCTAGATCCAATTAAAGTATTCTTTAATGGTAATAATTAAATTATGATACATCCAATTAAATTCATGATGAAATCATGAGAAAATGAGGTAATTATTTTTTTTAAGTTAGGTTCTTTTGGATACTTTATTTTCTAGTTATAGTTGGACACAACACTTTTATTTATTTTTATGTGGTGTTGAGGAGGCCTTGCACATGCTAGGTGAGCGCTCTACCACTGAGCCGTAACCCCAGCCCCAAATGAGGTAATTCTTTATGTGATAATACTAAATATGGTATGTGCTACAAAACATAAAAACCCAGAGGAGTGGGTTTAAGAGTGTAAGAATACGTATTGTGCAGTATTCTTTCTTGGGTGTAAAAGGGATACAGAAGCATTTATTTATTAAAATCAAATTACAGGTAAGTGCCCCTTCTCCACACATTTATTTACTATTGAGTTTATTGTAGATTTCAGAAGACTCATTCTCATTATATAATTTAAGTTATTCTAAGAAACAAGAGTGATATCACTTCTGAATTAAAATGAGAAAGAGAAAGGGATTAAAAAATAGATGTCATAATGTAAGAAAAACATAGAAACAGAGTTGCTACCATGGCATCCCTTTATGATTCTTCTCACTAAAATATACTGCTTTCTTTAGGGTTGTACTGGTATGTTGTTGGAGGTAGGTGTCTTTTTAAAAAAAATCTATAATGTTGAATAATGCTGGCTCCTTATGCCATTTCTGGTCTGAAGAGCAGAACTGGGTCCTCATTTTCTTTCAGCTACATAAAGTAAGGGATGATTATAAAATACAAGATCTCACTCATGTTTCCAGGGAATTTCTAATCCAACACTGATAGGCAGACTAGAATAGTGGGAACCATGATGTTTCAGCTCCAAGTACCTAATCTTGGGACAGTGATTGTTAGGATAGAAAGCATACATTTATGAGGAATGTCTCAACATTTCCTGGTATAATTGGTTTGATCCCTTGACTCTCCCAAGGTAGAAGAACACAGCAGGTTAAGAAGATAGCTCTGAAGCCAGAACCAGGATGAGATTCTCAGGCTGCTATTCACTAGCTATTTGACCTTGAATAAGCTACTCTCTGGCCTTGTTTTTCTCATCTATAAAATGGAGTTAACTCTAGCACCTGTTTCCTAAAGTTGTCATAAAGATTAAACAAATAAATATAAGTAAAATATATAACAAGTACTTAATCCATGCAGGACATTGCTACACATTTAAATCTATTTCAGAAAGAGAAACAGTCATATTTCTGCTGAGCAAGCATTAAGCTTCAAACCCCTCACTGTTCTTCCTCTAGCCAAGTCCCCCTGCCCCAGGCCATTAATTAAAATAACAGACAAGATCTTTGTCTCTTAAAGTTCTATAGAACATTTTTTCCTAAGCAATGCTGTCTACTGCAATGCAAATAAACTCCTTATTTTATCATGAAATCATTTCTGGATCCCACAGTCATTAATTTCAAACTCAGACTTGTCTTTGTAGTTAATTATTAGTTTTCTTAGGAGTTGAGAATGTAGAGCTTTTATTAATTTATGAAAAGTTTAAATACCCACCATGATGATGGTTACAGAGGTGACAGTGGTATCCAGGAAGATACAACTGACCATTGTTTCTGGTGCATTAGGAACTCCAATCTGCAGAATGAGACACTATCTCAGTGAAGCCTCTATTAAAAGTGTGACAGTTTCCTACTGTGTAAGGAGGATGTGGGATTCCAGAAAAGAGGTTGCTGTGGGATCCTGAGCAAGCCTTCACTTGTCTGGACCTGTTTCATTATCTCTAAAACAAAGAGATTGAATTGAAGGCTCTTTTTTGTTCTTTTCTATCAAAAAGACTCTTAATGGATGTGAAGTCTGACTCAAAAAGCTAGGGTTTTTTCACTGACACAGTTCCCTCAACCAAGTCTTACTACCACCCACTGAAGCACACAAAGGGGGTGAAATAACAGCTCCCATTTACTGAGTGCTAAGTGCTGAATGTTTTATATACATCATTGCACTTAATCCTCAAAATAAACCTGTGAAGTAGCTATTAACTTTTCAGATGCCCAGAGAGTTCAAGTTGGAGGACAAATAGAGCCTGGCTTCTTTTTTCTGTTGTTTTGGTATCAGGGATTGAACTCAGGGGCACTCGGCCACTGAGCCACATCTCCAACACCATTTTGTATTTTATTTGGAGACAGGGTCTCACTGAGTTGCTTAGTGCCTCGCAATTGCTGAGGCTGGCTTTGAACTCCCAATTCTCCTGTCTTAGCTTCCCTAGCCTCTGGGATTACACCCTGAAAGCCTGGCTTCTTCTTTGTAAAAGGGGAAAATAGACTAAATTACTAAAGCCATTCTATAAATGAAGATCCATTGTATCCAGTCAGCCAGTCCCAGGTTGGGGTCCAGAACTGTGGGATTCCTGGAGAAGGTGTGAAAACAGGATCATTCTTGGTTTCTTTGTTTACTTTGTTTTTTATCAGCCATACTGATTTTATGAAACAGAATCCAAGAAGTTCTAGAGTCTTTGAGATCCTCCAGGGCAAACACTTGATTCCAGACCTCCTTCTCAAGAATTCAGATTCCTCCACAGTTCCTCTAGGGAGAGGTACTGAACGGAGTTCCCCTCCTGTGGGTTTTCAGTTTGCATCAGTGCCCTGATGCGACTTCACTTTTGGGTCTGGTTTCAAAGCATGCTTATGATTCTACCACAGCCACATATTTTCTGAGTCCATCTTCCTTCCCTGCAATAAGCATTTCAGTCTACAGAGCCAATCCATCTCTCTTTGTTTCTCTCTCACACACACTCACTCATATTCTCTCATTCTTCAAAGTTCAGAATAAACACGTCAAAATGAAGGCTATTGCATGAGACAAGAAAGTACATACAAAAGAAGTAAAAGCCTAATTTTTGAGTCTTCAGCCAAGAACTGAGAGGTGTCTATGAAACCATGCTACTCTAAGGACTGAGGGCTGCCATAAATAGAACTCATCAGAGACTCAGACATTCTCAGAATGAGAAACACAAACATTTATTAGGAGCAGCTGCATGTGTCTGAGCTCCTGGAGGGATATAGGAGAGCACTGGCTTCATTCACTGTTATGGAAAAGGCTATGCGGTCAGTGCCAAAAGGAGCTAGCCAGGCAGCAGCATCCACTCCTCCCACCTCCCCTGGCTCTGGGCTACAGGCCCTCTTACCCCACAAGGCAACTGGTGACCTCGTGCCCCTGTCAGGCAGGAGAGTGTGGGGACTTCACGGGCATCTGGGGCAGGTGGGTCTGCTGGCCCGTCTTCAGGTGGGCAGGGGCAGGATCTGACCTGGAAAATAAGGAGTGGGCTCCCCTGCCCCTGAGGCAGAAGGACAATAAGGCATCCCAACAGGAAGCATGAACCCTGGCCTGTGGGCCAGTAAGGAGGTACTATTTCTTGTCACCTGGAAATGGAAGTCATCTTACTTCTGGTCAGACTTTCACTTCTGGTGGGTTCTCTGGATAGTACTTGGCAAATAGGAATATGAAACATCCACTTAAATTTGAACTTTGGATAAGCAAATGGTACTGTTTCAGTATACATTTGACCTAAATACTGGAGAGCATACTTGTACTAAAACATTTGGATTTATCCTAAATTTAAATAAATTTGAGCATCTTTTATTTTATCAGCAGTTCTGTCCCCCTTGTAGCCTTCCCTCTGGATAAGCCTGGTCCCAGGTGAAAGTTTATTCAAGCTACTCACTCTTAAGCAGAAATCTGCTTAGTTCTGATTCTCCTGTAGTTTTTGGTGAAAAGGCAAAGACCCTAGACTATATCTGCTGAATAATGCCTCTGGGGTGGGGCCCCAGTACGCATTTTCTCAAGTTGTCATATAAGTGATTTAAATACATATTTCTATTAATTATCTATGCTTCTGGACAAATTACCCTAAAAATTGAAGCTAAAAACCATCATGGGTGAGAAATTTACTGATTTAGCTTTATGATTCTGACTCATGAACTTCCATGATGCTGCAATCAAGGTGTTAGTTTAGGCGGAAGTCATCTCAAGACTTCACTGGCGCTAGAGAATCTGCTTCCAAGCTCACTCCTATGGACCCTGACAGGTCTCAGGTACTTGCTAGTTATGGCTGGAAACACCTGTTTCTTGCCACAGGAGCCTCTCTATAGGGATGGCATCTGGCTTTCCCAGAGTTAGGAATGAGGGGGAATAGGGTAAGGAAGTAGGACCAAGTTCATAAAAGTGAACCATCAACACAAATCCACCTAAGAAAGGAGGGAAGAGAATTATAAAAGTAAGAATAATACAGAGAGACAAAACTCATAAAAGGCCATTGTAGAGATTGCCTACCTCTTCACTTTCTTTTGAGAATTATTACTACAGATCAGTCCTCAACACATCGCAACCAAGACCATATTTTGAAAATTAGACTTAAAAGTCTTTATTCACTTATTTTTTCCTGCTTTCATCCCTCCTCCTGATCTACCCTTTTGGTGATCTGAAGCAATAAAAATGGAAACTAAAAAGAAATAAAGAAGAAAAACAACTCAAAATGACGATCTTAGTAGAATAGCTAAATGTTAAAAATGTTCACATATATTATTTGAATACAAATCTTATGCATATATAGCTCTGTTCTCCTAAAAATATCTAATTATTCAATGTGGTCTTTGGAGAATCTCCCATGAAATATTAGAAATATATGAGCAGGCTGACCAATTAGGTGTTTGGTCATCTTCATAAGAAGGAGTCAAGAAGAGATCATGTCAGGGTAAAGCATCTGCTTAGTGTGCATGAGACCCTGGCTTCAATCAACACTGCTGCTGCTGCAAAAAAATAAATAAATAAAATAAAATAAAAGAGATAACATTAGCTATTGTGCTCCTACCTGGAAACTGAGTGGATCCACTTTGTGATGCAGTGAAGAGGGCATGAGCTTTGAGCTGGAATCTAACCAATATGTGACTTTAGCTATCATCTCATTTAGAAAATAGGGACCATAAATCTGCTATAGTGAAACTTAAATGTAATGATGCATATGGAAATGCCTTATAAACCAAGAAGTGTCACTCCTGGAATAAAAGGTGGAACCAAAAACATCACTGGCTTTGTACTTTCACAACCAAGTCTGACATTTGCTCTTTCAATGTTTTAAGTAGGCAGATTCGATGACTTCCTGGAAAAGTGAACATAGCCCACAGAAGCCATATGACACATATCTAATTTCCTTCCTTCTTTCCTTGTGCTCCCCCCATCTTCCTTCCTTCATATATTTTTTTGTTGTGGTGGTGTAGGGGATTGAACCTAGGGCCTCTTTTATCTGATAGGCAGTTTGTATACATCAGCAATACCACAAACACTTGAATAATATATTATGCTACAATGTGACAACAGTTGCAACAATTTTCAGCTTCATTCTAATCTGTGTGTGTGTGTGTGTGTGTGTGTGTGTGTGTACATGTAGGCTCACACTGGGGAAGTAACTTGTTATTGCTAAGCAAGCACCTTACCACTGAGATACATCCTAGCCCTTTAATATTCATTTTAATTTGCAACCCCAAACGGATCTACGTTGTTCCCTAGAAAATGCTCAGCTCCCGAAAAGGACAGTCATCTTTATTGTATCCTCGGTGACAAGTTTTACAGGAAATCTGTGCAAAGTTCTGATGAGAAAGACATGATTCATTTTTCACAGTTCTGATGGTATGACTCCCTCCTCTATCAGAAAGAACTGAACCTTCCTAGCAGTGCTTCTTCCCTAACTCTCTTCCACTCCCATTCTTCAATGTTTGGGAGGCATTCTGTTGGGTAAAAAAGGCAGTGATCTATAAATTGTTAAAAGTGTTCATCCTCTCTTTCTTTTTTCTTCCAGCTTTACCAATTCTGGTCAAGCCTGCCCAGTTATATAAACCCAAATTCATATTCAAAACCGACAATATTGTTTCGAACTGACTGCTTTTCTTTGAGGTGGTCAATTATCAAGAAGGGCTGTAATCTGCTTTTGGTCCTTCTGCCTCCTCCATTCACACCTGTGCCCTGGCTGTGAGTCTGAGGCATCCTTCAAAGACACAGGACTGATTGTGATGCAAAGGAATGATGACCTGACTCTGTCTCTTCTGTTCCCTGCACAGATAAGTGATTTTGGACCTCTTTGTGTCTCAATAGGGAGAATGTTATCTGGCTATCCTATGGCATAGGGGTGGTGGTTTTAAAGATCAAATCAGATAGGATTAATATAAATAAAAGACCTTTTAAAATCTTAGCATGCTATATAAATATGAGGTGGTTAGTTTATTAGAATTCTACCTTTGATGTGCTTCAGATATCTGGCCAGCTGAGCACTTAAAGTATTTTTATTTGCATTGGTTACTAGATGAGAATTTCTACTCATTGATCTTAGAAAACTTACCCAATAATTATAATAATATCAATACTTACACATGTGTTGCCTCACACTCTCTGTTTTGTAGTTTCAACACCTAAGAGGTTGATTTTTGCCCTAGTTCTTAATTGGTGGTGATGTGCCACAGACTAGATTCTAAGGTGTGCCTTTCCTGAACATTAAAGACGGTAATATTTTCTCTTATAGAGAACTTACTTTTTGATTTTATATCATTTCTAGATATATCATTGCTAGATTTGACGTGTTTTTAAAATCTATTTTCGAAATGAGCAGTTTTACCTCAATGACATTGAGTTTTTTAAAAAATTAGTAGTACTTAACCTAACCTTAGACAAGTACAATTAAAGAGAAGATTATAAACACATTTTTCCTGATTTGCTAAGTTGAATGCAACTTGCAATTAATATATAACTAAAACATTAAAACCATGTCAAAAGAAATGACAAAAGACAAAAATGTTCACCTACAACCTTAGTAGTCTGATATCAACAAGTGAATAGACTGAAAATGAAACAAATTGTTTGGATATCAGCATTTTCCTTCTGAAGAAGAAAGGATGAAAGAGCTGTGTTCAAAGATTCAGCTTCATCCCACAGCTCTTTTCATCTTTCCAGGGCACTTAGGGATTAGTGGGTAGGGTCAGCACCTTGCATAAGATCTTGCAACAAATTCTTGATGAAGCTGAGCAAAAAACATGGTGGTGTTGAACCCAAGTGCCTACATATTTGTCAAACATTATTTTGGATGTTTCCAGGAGGATGTAAACTCATATAGACATACAACTTTTAGACTCAGACAGGATCCTTAATTATTTTAAGTACACTGGCTGGTGAAGTGACTGTAAGGAGAAGTTTGCGGTTCTGCCCTACCAGGAGCCTAAAGGCTGGGCTGAGTTCCCTTCCTACCAAGTACAGGCTGGGAGATGTGGAATGAGCCACTGAACTTTTCTCATCTGAAAAACTGAAAGCACTTTAAAAATACTACTGTGTAATGTTTGGTATTATTTTACTTGCTGTATTTCCTAAGTTAATAGTAATAGCTAAAGCGGGTGTGGTGGCATCTCCCTGTAATCCCAGGGACTTGGGAGCCTGAGGCAGGAGGATCACAAATTTAAGGCCAGCCTCAGCAATTTAGGAAGGTCCTATCTCAAAATTAAAAAATAATAAAAAATGGCTGAGGATATAGTTCAGTAATAGATTGCCCCTGGGTTCAATACCACACACATACAAAATAAGAGCTAACATCTATCCAATTACTCCCATTAGGTGAGTAGTATGTCCTTATTATACAAATGAAGGAACTGGAGCATAGAAAAGTTAACCATTGGCTTAGGTCATGCGGCTAGGATGTAGCAGAGCCAGGCTCTACAACTAAGTCTATCAGAACAAAGAAATGATTAGCTCTTTGACCATGGGGAGTTATGTAACTGCTTTAAATGGTGATATTCTTGTATGTACCATGGGATACCCATCTACCTCCTAGGCCTATCGTGAGAATTCAGGAATGACATTTGGGGCAGAATCTAGCACAGTGACTGGTGTGTGCTCTGAATGTGATAAGAATTTCTATTACAGGCACCTGTATGGATTGCCTCCTCTCAAAATCTATATGTTGAAATAATACCCTCTAATGTGATGGCATTATGAGGTGAGCCTTGGGAAGGTGATTAGATCATGAGGGTAGAGCCCTCATGAATGCCCTTGTCAAAATGCACAAGAGCTTTCTTTCTTTGCTCTCTGCCATGTGAGGACAAAACAAGAAGAGAATCATCTGCATATTGGAAGAGAGCCCTCACCAGCTACCAGATCTGCTGGCACCTTGATCTTGGATGTCCCAGCCTCCAAACTGTGAGATACAAATGTCTAGTGCATAAACTACCTAGTCTGGGTATATTTGTTACAGTAGTTCAGGCTAAGACAATAGCTCATGTCCCAAATCACCAGACCCTTTACACAATCCAATTATATGCTAACAGGGGAAGCCACTTTATTTGCTGGAAATCAATGGCTAATCTGCCATATTTATCAAAATCTTAAGAAATTTTATACTTAGCCAGACTCATGGCATACTTTCAGTGACTTGGGATGCTGAGGCAAGAGGATTGCAGGTTATTGCAAGAGGATTGCAATTATCGAGGCCAGACTCGGTAATTTAGTGAGCCCCTCAGCAATTTAGAGGGACTCTCTCTAAAAATAATAAAGAACTAAGGATACAACTCTTTGGTTCAATCCCTAGAACCAGACAAAAAACAAACAAAGAATATATAATGAAAAATCTAAGCTATTCTATAACTTGATTTTTGATAAATCAAAGATTCCTCAACATGCACCACCACAGTTTGCACAGGTGAGGGTGGGGAGATAAGGAAAATGGTGAGATTCTTCAAGGAGCATAAATTGGAGGCAATGGTAGTATACATGGGATTAGCAGGAAGTCTGTCAGAGAGCCTTCCAGGGGTCTGTCTGATACACCAATTTCCTGTAGAAGCAAAAGGACTAAAGATAGAGGATGGTGATGCCATTATTAAAATAAGGATGTGAAGCAAAAGAGTTAAATTTTGGAGAAATCGTGCTCAGAAATGGACATACTACTGGTTGACCAAACTGAAGAAGGTGCCAGACAGGGAGCTGAGGAGAAGAGGCCAGAGCTTGAGAAAGGAGTCTGAGTCAGAGGTCTACACAGGGTGTGTCTATAATAAGCTTGTAGTTAAAATCAAGAAAACTGAAGATCTATGAAGGAGAGTGTGTAGAGGTGAGTGGTCATAGGACAGGGATTGTGAGATATGGCAACAGAGAAAAAAAGATGAATTAAAGATGATGACAACTGAGAAAGGAAAAACAGATGGCTGGGCAGAGGGGAAAACCCAAATCTCCTTAAGTCACCAGGAGGGGCATTCCAGCCCCCAAAAGGAAATAAAGAATGAGAGTCCCCATGTTCAACACTAATATTTCCAGTGAGTGTTGGTTCTGTATTCCTCATACTCTCCACATTCTTTCTCACAAGTGAATTTAGAAACTAAGTTTAATGTATCACCATTAATGTTAAAGATTTACTGCTTTCTGAAAACCAGGGACTTCCATCCTGAACTAGGTTGTATTAATTTGAGACCAGAGCTTCTTATCATTAGTAACAACACATTTGGGAGGAGGTCTTCTCTCATTTTTATAGAATAAGGGACAGGTATTCAGTTGCACAAAGATGGCACTACTGCATGTAACCCACTTGGAGACAGACATACCAAATATGAACCTGGCATATGAAAGGCAGGTTGGAAATATCAATGTATGAAATACAAATGAAGCTGTATGACTATCCACATATTTAAGAATTGTTGTTTCTAAGGCTAAAGCAGAAAACATTTCAATATTTCACCTTTATTCATTCTCTTTTTTTTCAATTATTCCTGAAATTCTGGTATTTCCCTGGGCCTTATCATGGATGTTCAATCCATCTGTACATTTGAGGTGATTTATAAGACTTCATCTTTCAATATCTACCCATTACTCCCTCAAACCTAGTTATTATATGACGATTTCACATATCTAATCAGGTTTGCAGTGTGTGGTTGCTCAGGCTGGTTACTGCAAAGAGCACCATTGAGAGGGGATGTCATTCACACAGGAGACATTGTTACTGTTTTGAAGTTAAAGCAAAAAAATTCAAGTTATAACTGTTGACTCCAAAGTTGTATGATTGTGTACATAACAATTTTCTGGCAGAAGGCAATAAAATCTGTAGTTCTCATAAACTTACCACATTACAACATGAAGTTTTAAGGAAAAGGGTCTCTTTATGATGTGTACCAAGGTGCTATGTGGACTGAAGAGCCTTGACTCCATCAGGATGCTCTATGGACACCTATCTGACTTGCAACATCTTAGTCTAGCTCTATGATAGTTCCTGAAACCATCCCTTCCCCTCAATTCCTACTGCTACTGCCTGAGTGCAGACTCCACTTTCCCTGTCTCTTTTCTGGCCATGGTTAATGCTTCCTTCCTGATCTTTTTATGACATATCTAATCCTATCTAGTCCACCCTTCCTACTGTCAGAATGATTTTTCTACAATAATTTGACCAGGTGACTTCTCTGCTTAAAGTATTTAAATACTTTCTTATTGCTTACAGAATTCAATTTACACTTCTACATTTGACATATAGGTGTTCCATATTCTTCCCCTGCCCTCGTGCCTACCTATGAGTTACTTCCTCCACAATGATATAACCACACAGAAACCAAGTTTGATATGCTTGCACTACTTGTCTATAACATTTCACAGGTTGTCCCATGAGTTTCAATTTATCCTTCAAAAATATCAGCACAAGTCTCCTCCATGAACTCTTCCCTTACCATTCAAGTAAAATTGACCATACTTCCTTTGCACTGCCACTATAACTGATTTATATCTTTATTATTACAATTATCCCAAAATCACAATGATTTTTTTCCTATGTCTCTCTTATTATGGGTGAATGGACAGTTTAAGAATATGAGATACATCTTATTGATTTATTTGTCCCTAATATCCAAGAGAGTGATGTGTATCCCTGATACTTAGCATAGAGCCTGTTGATTGAATTGAATGGAAAAAAAAAAAAGCATTGAGTTTCAGAGAAGCCATAGAGGGAGGCTTTGATAATGAGATAAGGGAAAAGAACCATATTGTGGATTTTATATAAGTTGTTCTAGACTATACATAGGACCTTAGCTTTGAGTTAAATCTGGAGAAAATGCAACAACAATGAACTACATTTCATTTGCTGTTTGTTCATTTATGTAAGTATTCTGAAAGGTCTCCAGAAACTTCTCTGCTAAGTTCTGCCCTCTGAAGCCTCCAAAAGTCTGCCACACTGGGCTCTTCATGTTTTCACAAGTGGACTACTTCTCTTTTTTGGTACATTCTGCTGTGAACTACCAAACCAGCAATGTCCTAAACATTATTGATGTCAAACAGGATTTTTTTTTTTAATGAGAGTAACCTCTTGATTCTTTCCCCCTGTGACTGCTTACTCTCTTCTGTGACAATGGTGGAGTCTAAAAGATAAAATGAAGAAATCTGGGTGAGCTGGACCTAGTGGTACATAATTGTAATTCTAGCTATTAGGGAGGCTGAGACAGGAGGATTGCAAGTTTCCGGCCAGCCTCAGCAACTTAGTGAGATTGTATCTCAAAATAAAAAATAAAAAGCCTGGGGGAAAAACTCAGTGGTAGAGCAACCCTGGGTTTAATCCCCAGTATGTCCCCGACCAACAAAATAAATAAACAAATAAATAAATCTGAGTGAGATATAAAAGTAAACCACAGGCACACTGCTATTAACTTGGAACTCTTTCTTTTTGACAACTGAAGATTATGTTTTCCTGGATCATGTTATGTGCCGCTTACTTAGGACAGTGTCTTGAGTATCCCTCCAGCTTGCAAGAGTTTACCAGTCTGAAGTCTCAGAATGAAACAGTTGGGAGATTGCCTCCTTCCCTACCTTTGTTCCCATACATTACCTAGCTTAACTATAGTCACAATGCTAGTCAGTAGGTACCATTCTCACTTTACAGAAAGGAGAGCATTCAAAGAGTTTAAATAGCCTAAGGTAATACAGCTAGATTAGGTAGTAATCAAGTGAGCTGCTTTCTTTAGAGAAAAATAGACTATTCAAGCTTGGGTACATAAAGGGAAGGTGATCATATCTAGAACTTAAATTGAACTATCTTCCAGAGTTAACTGGGAATTCTGTTCCTACCAGCTATACAACACCTCTCCATTTTGCTCCTGTTCCTTGGAATCCCAGGTTAGCAACCAGACACTTATTTTATAAGGGCAAGAGTAAATAGACTGAATATGTGTATCTAGTACATACCTAAAAATAAAAAGCAAATTCTGAACAATTAAAAAAAATCCTGTAACAAAATTTAGAAATACGATAGCTATTTTACAAGAACATCATTATACTTACATCAATAAATGTCACTGAAATCCAAAAACATTCTCTGGTTAAACATTTATTACTTGTGAGAATGTTCAACTTGTTTGTCCTGTTTGTAAGTTTCTAGATATCAGTCCTATGTTCTATTGCAGGAGATTATTCTTTACACTCATTCTGAATGCTAAGTGTAAAGCTTCTCATTTAAGCTTTGGATAAATCATGCTATTCTTATTTAGATCACTTTAATATGAAACTGTTCTATACATGCAGTACAAACAGATTTTCAGAACACATTATTTTGGGGTGGGGGAGGTTAACTGGTCTTTAACCCAGGGGCACTTTACCATTGAGCTATATCCCTAACCCTTTTTTATTTTTTGAGATGGGTTCACTAAGTTGCTGAAGCTGGCTTTGAACTTGCCATCTTCCTGCCTCAGCCTTCTGAGCCAGTGGGATTATAGTGTGCACCACTGCACCCAGTTCAGAACACATTCTTTAAAAGAACAAGATCGAGTATTGAATGGTAGATATACAGTATTGTTGGTACTTTAACTATAACTCTGACAATGATTTATCTAAGCAATAATGAGCCAATATATGGGCCTGGAATTTAAGTAGATTAACAAATGAGTTAACCTTTGAAAAATTACTGAAGATTTCAAAGTACTTGGGCTGGGGTTGAAGCTCAGCAGTAGAGCATTCGCCTAGCATGTACGAGGCACTGGGTTTGATCCTCAGAACCACATTAAAAATAAATAAATAAAAATAAAGATTAAAAAAAGAAAGTACTGACCCATCAAGAGTTTAATCAACTGCCAGGGGTAGCTCAATAGAACTAATAACCTGAAAGAAATTTGTTAACTACTCATTTATGTCTTGAGCTGTATCTAGCAATGTTTTCATCCTTGTGAATATTAAAAAAAAAAAGGTGAATTGATTCTTTATCAAAAGAAGTTAATAGATGTAATAAGAATTTTTAAAATTAAGACCAGCTGTTTAGTATTCACAATGATCTTTTCTATCAGTAGATAATAAAAAGGCTTGAAAGTTTAATATGTAGTAGAGCATATGTGTTACTTAACACTGCAGAGCAATTTAAGTTTTCTCATGTTGTCTGTTGATAGGTAGCTCGAGGAATTAGTTAAGACTTTGCATCCTATTGCATATTTATTACACACACAGTAAAAGACCATTCATCCGAAAGCAACTGCTATGAAGCTCCTTTATAATTAATAGATCTAAACTCTGAAAATACTGTTATATAGACCTTAGAAATATGACCTTCTGCTGTACTTTAATTACATGCTACCTAACTGCTCTCAGGTTTAACAGGGATAAGAACTAGAGGGCAGAATTGGCTAAGGGTTGGGGTCAATAGAATGTTAATATTGAAGCTCCAGCCAGCACACCCCGACTCCCTATTTAAAGAAGGTAATTTCTTTCTTTCTTTTTTTTAAAAATATTTATTCTTAAGTTTTAGGTGGACACAATATCTTTATTTTACATTATGTGGTGCTGAGGATTGAACCCAGTGCCTCGTGCATGCTAGGCAAGCACTCTACCACTGAGCCACAACCCCAGCCCCTAAAGAAGGTAATTTCTTTGGTCCTTGGCTTTGGAATGCTCATGGCACTTGCTTCAAAATTGTAAAAAAAATTAAGGGTAAACAATGATTTATTTCTACCATATTTTCCTCTTTCTAAAACTGCATACTTGTTCAAATAACTGTATGGTGGAACAGTGTTCTCAATCTTCCTTTATCCCAGTTGCCTCTCCTAACAGAAAGGAATGTTTACATGCATCCTATATTCTGAAAAAGATGCCCATATTTCACACTGCAACAAATAAAATCAATTGGCATTTTCCAAATTCTCCCTGTAATTGTACCCCTACTCTACTTACTGTGTGCTAAGTATCTTCATGGACTACATGTATTAAACTAATTTAACCCCCATGGCATTGCATGATATAGATACTATTATGATCCTCAACTTACACATGAGGAAAATAAGGCACAGAGAGTTTAAGTAAGTTTCTCTAGCTAACACAGCTAGTAAATGTTAGAACTGGGATTCAAATCCAGATAATCTGGTCTTAGGGCCTACCCTCTGCCATGCAGTTTTCAGAATGAATATGAGAAAAAGATTATCATGCAGATAACTCAATATAGCATATTTTAAATCTATTATTTGCAAACTATCATATCTTGCTATTAGTAGTAAATTACTTAAGAGTATCTCACAATTGATGAATACTTCCTAGGTATTTACAGAACTCCATCAACACATGAGAACTTAAGACAGTGTCTTAACTCTAATCCCTGATAGTTAAACTTAACTATTGGAAATAGTTTGAAAATCTTACTGCTTTTCTATCTAAAATAATGAAAAGTAAAAACATTTCATTTTCCATTGCTTACTTTTCAGTAAGCTTTGTTGGCACATTTTCCCCCCTGTATTTGTATTAGGTCTCTATGGTATAAAATCTGGATATTCTACTTTTATAATGTTTGTTATCAAACAAATCAAAAATACTTTCAAATCCCAATGTTTCTTGAGGAGAAAAATCCCAAAAGGCAAATAGCTGACCTAAGATTATAGGATTGTGAGATAACCAAAGACAGGGCTTCAGTCTTTTGATGTAAAAGTGCTACTCTAATGAGAAAGGAACACTGATTTGAAAAACTAATTAAAATTAATTAGAAGTTTCAAGTCCTCAGATGTAAAACCATGTATTATGTAAAAGGTATTTTCAAGGTGAATTTAATTTTTTCAAAGGTTCACTTGAACTAATTTAGCCTCTTAAATGCCTGTATACCTGGGAAGCTGAGGCAGGAGGATCACAAGTTCAAAGCCAGCCTCAGCAACTTAGCAAGGTCCTAAGCAACTTGGTGAGACCCTGTCTATAAATAAAATACAAAACAGGGCTGGGGATGTGGCTCAGTGGTTGAGTGCCCCTGGGTTCAATCCCCAGAACAACAACAACAAAAAAGCATATATCCCTCTTACAGATGATATCAGTAGCAGATAAAATGTTTAATGAATTGTAATTCATGTACCTTTATGAAAGACATTCAAACGTATCAAAATGAAACAAAAATAGAGGCTTGGGTGGTAGCTCAGTTGTAGAGCTAGCATAGCTAGCATATGTGAGGCACTGGGTTTGATTCTCAGTACCACTCTAAAAAAATAAATAAAATAAAGGTATTCTGTCCATCTACAACTAAAATAAACACACACACACACACACACACACACACACACACACACACGCACACGCCAAATATAAGTTTATAAGAAAGTGATCCATGTTATCTTCTGAAAGGAGCTCATAATAGGCTTATTAAAAAAAACAAATTTAGTACACCTTAAAAATCTAACTGTGATTAATTCAAAATAGATTCTATTTTTACAACTTCCTTCCTATAAACTGTTAAACACAAAGAGAAGTAATGCCATCTACAGGGAACCTTCAGAACAAGTTATACTTCTATGACTCTTTAATATCCAAAATCTAAGTTAATATCATATGTAATGTCACTGAACAAGGAAATTTTCAAGAAAAGGGGTAAAAGAATTGAAAAGGTGTGTGATATAAAAAAAATCCCACTAACATTATGGATTATCAATACTTCTTAAAAGTAACCTAACTTCAAATTCACCTAACATGATTCACAGACACTTGGTTAGAAACTGCAGCAGGTTAAGATGCAAAGCTACACAACCTCAAAGGTCTTTAAAGTTACAGCTAGTAGAAAGACTCAAGTCTTTGGAGAATAAACCTGTGACAGTTTTCTTTTTCCAACTGTTGGATCACCCTTTCCTCTTGAGTAGCATCACCTTTACCTTCTTGGCTAAATTCTCTAAATTTTTAGGCATTTTAATAGTCCATTTCACTTTCTAAAGCTCATTCCTATTTTAAGTCTCCTATTTCATAGACAATTATAAATCAAAGTTTTTCCTCTTTATGCAGCATATGCCTACTCTAACCACAGATGATTTCATTTTTATATACTCTCTGCTGTCTTCCCTGTCTAAAAGAGGTTTCCTTATTGCAATGGTTTCATTTAGGCTAAATTTTAAAACTATCTGGAGTCCTTTAGCAACAATACCACACCTCTAACTTCCTTGGATTGGGATGGGGCTTGAGTATGGATTTTGTGGCTTTCAATTTTACAAGTGATCTCTCATGCAACCTGGTTTGAGAAATAATGCCTTACTGTGGATTGTAGCCCTTTCCCTAATTGGCTCCAACAGCACTCTTAAGTGGTTTATGGGTTCCATTGTGCACAGTGGCAACCCCTCTTGCCCTCCTGGCTTGTTCTTGAGCTGTTTCCCCAGTCACTAGCTGTGCCTTGAGACGGACAGTTAGCTATATGGTAGCTGACCCCCAGGTAGTGGCATCATACCTCATTCGTTTGCTGCAGCTAACCCCCAGCCCCAAATTATGCTGTTGTAGAAGCTTTCTAGCTCCCAGCTCATGGATCAATTCTGAATCAATCCTCAGGCTGACAGAGTTCAACTGCTACACAGTGCCCACATCACCCCTCCAATTCTGTCTCCATGCCCTGGAATAAAACAACTGAGTTAATCTGGATAAATCCAAACAGAGGAGAAAATGTTGGTCTTCCCTTGTTACAATCATCTTGAATCTTGAGTACTGCCTCAGGCATCCTTCCTATGGTTTCTGAGTGCAGATACATTGTTTCCTCCCCCATACAATGGAGAATCCAAAGGACTAAACCTCATTCCCAAACACTGTATTCCTCCAAGAGGGAAATTTTCCCAAGGCTTCCATGATAGTTGGTGATAGAGCAAGTTCTTTCAATTGGTAGCCCTCAGTAAGCTCTCTACAGTAAGCTCTCTGCAGTACTCATTGGTACTGACACTAGTGGCTATTTGATCTTGTGGAACTGGCATGTTATGATGCCAATGTTGATATTTCAGAATGGGATGGGGGAAATCCCATTTGATTTTGTTACAAATCACTTTTATTGTCAGTGCCTTAGGTAAATTCCCCAGAAATACAATGAGATGAAAGTATGCAAGTGATTTATTATGCAAGTGATAAGTAAAGGGGTGGTACTAGCAAGGCAGGGAAGGCAAGCAGGGATGATTTCAGCAAATTTGTGTGGAAGCTGACTTCAGTCTGATTCACTCAGAAAGTTTTAGACTATAAATAGCATGTTTTTGAGATAAAGGAACTGGGCTTTCATATAGTAAATCTATGGGTACACTTCATGCCAAAGACTCACAAACACTATAAATTAAAAACCACAGTGAAGAAAGGAGGGCATAAAAATTGGAAGATGAAAAGGGATGTGAGAAATCCAGCTAGACTACTACAGTCAACGTCAAGTTTATCTTCACAATTCTATAATATTTTGGAACAAGCCAGAAAGTTGTCATTTGTCCTAAGACCTCACTAATGATAGATAGTGCTATCTGTAACTATTTTAAATCATTTAACTTTTTAAATGTATATACAACTACATTTTTTTGTAGTTACGCAATAATCTTTTACTGTTTCATGTAAACAAGTTAACTTAATACCAGTGTTCTTAAACCAGATTTTCCTGGAAGACAATCACAAAGAAAAATGCATGAGCTATACCAGTGAATAACCCTGGAACTGGGCTTTCCATTCTCACTCCATTCCCAAATGAAAAATTTTGTAAAGGTACCTTTTGTTTCCCTAATCTCTTATTTTTTCTTCTTTGTAACTAATTATAATATTGTTCACTATTTAGAGTACTTACATATTTATTTGAAAAGAATAAAACTTTGGTAAATGTAAGTATACAAGACAATAGTTTTGTTTTTTAAGTAAAAGGACAATTAAGCATTAAAGATACCATATGAAGCAAAAGACAAAACTATTGCCTAATTATGTAAAAGTGAAATATTTAAAATTTACTTATTCCCAAGGCAAACTAATGTTTACTGGTTTGAATTTAGAAAATTATTCGATAGTGATATACTTCTAAAAATTGCATCAGTTTACCTCTAGTTTCCTGAAAATGTGTCAAATCAACCATGTTGCTTCACTATTTACTTTTGGCAGATTTTAGCCTAATCCTAATACCAGTTTTTATTTGAGTAACTGATCTAAATATTTCTTTTAAGCAGAACTTAATGCTGAGGCTAAGTAAACCTAAGATGGATTTCAGGCCCACTGAAAGGCAGGCAGTCATTTTTCATATTGCAGGCAGACCATGGTGGTTGTCATCCATATATCAGACCTCTAAGGACATGCTGGAAAAATCTGTAAACACAATCTTCCCATGCTGTATTCACATGCTTCATTCACATCTTTAGCTTACCCAGGTTGTTAGAGGTTTGGGTAAGATGACTAAAAGTTTCATGATGGCAATTTCTATAAGAAAAAAAAAAAGTTCACCAACTATTTATGGAGTACTTAATACTAAGCAATATGCCCAGCAGTGGCTAAATGAAAGTCAAATGAATAACCAAGTATAATGTTTAGAAAGTTTTAAGCTGACACATGTTAAAGCTGCAAGCAACTAAGGAAAAAAAAAAAAGATATACTGGACATTATCAAAATTCAAAACCTTTTTGCTATAAAAGACATAATACCAAAACAAGAAAGACAACCTGCAGAATAGGAGAGAGTATTTTGCAAATTGAACATCTGATGTTCAGTATCCAAAATGTTCTCTTAGACTTAATGAAAAGACAAATAACTCAATTTGAAAATGGGTCAATGATATCTTGTCAAGTGAGACAAGATATTCAACATCTTTAATCTTTAGTTATTAGGGAAATGAAAATAAAAAACATAAGATCTGCCGGGGGCAGTGGCACATGCCTGTAATCCCAGCAGCTCAGGAGACAGATAGGAGAACTGCAAGTTCAAAGCCAGCCTCAGCAACAGCGAGGTGGTAAGCAACTCAATGAGACCCTGTCTCTAAATAAAATGCAAAATAGGGTTGTGGATGTGGCTCAGTGACTGAGTGCCCCTGAGTTCAATCCCAAGCACACCCCCCCACAAACAAACAAACACAAGATCCTATTTCACACCTCCTAAGATGGCTGTAGTTAAAACGATGGACAATGGCTTAGGAATACAGTTTGTCAATTCCTTAAAATGTTAAACACAGAGTTCCCATATAACCAAGCAATACCACTCCAGGCATATACCTAAGAGATCTGAAAAGATGCTCACACAAAAAAAAAACTTCTACATAAATGTTCACAGCAACACCACTCATTACAGCTAAAGACTGAAAAAGTAAAATGCCACCAAATGATGAATGGATGGACAAGATGTACACATTCATACAAATAAATATTTTTTAGACATAAGAGTAAAAGCATGCCACAATATGGATAAACCTTGAAAACACTGTGTTGAGTAAAGAAGCTAGATGTAAGAGACCATATAATGTGAATAATTCATGACATGAGCACAATAGGCAGATAAATAGAAATAGAGGTTAGTGACTGCCAGGGGCTAGAGACTGGGGAGAAATGAGTGACTGCTAATGGTATGGAGTTTCTTTTGAGAAAGATGAAAACTTTGTTCTGTGAATATATTTATACTGAATTGTATACTTCAAAAAGGTGAATTTCATGGTATGGGAATTATTATCAATTAAAAAAAATGAAGCAAGGCGTTGTGGCACACTCCTATAATCCAAGCAGCTTAGGAGGCTGGGGTTCAATCCCCAGTACCAAAATCAAAAACTGGATACTTTAAGGCATAAAACATTTTAAAATTTTTGTCACATTTATAAAAGGTGCTGGAGTTACAAAATAGATGAGATACAGTTGTACAAGTTAAAAACTGTAGGTGTCACAGATGCAACTTGCATAAAATGTGATTGTTATATCATGTAAAGGAAGCACCAAACAAGGGGAACAAAAATGAATTCTAGGGCTGGGGTTGCGGCTCAGGGGTAGAGTGCTCACCTTGGATGTGCAAGGCCCTGGGTTCGATCCTCAGCACCACATAAAAATAAATAAATAAAATAAAGGTATTATGTACAACTAAAAAAAATGAATTCTATTTAATTAGGTGCATTTTTCTTTATAAACAGATTGGTCTATTTTTTTTTAAAGAGAGAGTGAGAGAGAGAATTTTTAAATATTTATTTTTTAGTTCTCGGCAGACACAACATCTTTGTTTGTATGTGGTGCTGAGGATCAAACCCGGGCTGTACATATGCCAGGCAAGCGCATTACCGCTTGAGCCACATCCTCAGCCCCAGATCTGATTACATTTTACTTTGTTAAAAATAATTTGAATGACTGAAGAAAGTTCACAAAAGTATGAACTGGCATTTTAAAATCTGAGTTAAGAGAAACTACAATATAAAGAGCTAAGTCACCTGTCTGGGTTAATGCCCAATGCTATAGTCTGAATTAGTGTCTCCAAAGGGCCCATATATTAAAGGAGGAAGTGAAATCTTTCGAGATGAAACCTTGTGGGGGAGGTCTTCTGGTCATCGGGGATGTGTTTTCCATAGGACTCTGCCCTTTCCTCTTTCTTTCCTTTTCCTTCCCAGCTATGAGGTGATTGGGCTTTCTCTGTCATGACATACTGCCTTGTCATAAGGCAATGGAGCAAAAGGATTACAGACTAGAAATGTGAGCCAAAATAAACTTTTCCTCTTTTTAAGTTGTTACCTCAGGCATTGTTACATTAACTGCTGCTTACTAACACATCCCATTACAAAGCTATATTTAAAAAAAGCCTGCTGGGCTGGAGGTTTAGTTGAGTTGTAGAGTGCTTCCTTCCACATGCAAGACCCTGACTTCAATCCCCAGCACAGCATGAAAGAAAACAAAAAGCCTGCCTTACTTAGAACAAGAACCAAAGGCAAGACAGATAAGTGATCTTAATCCTGAGTCAATGCCTGAGTCCATTGAAGAGTCATAGCTGTTTTACCACATCAAAATCAAGGCCTTGACCACACACAAGCCCAGAAACAGTGACCAGATGATGAAATATCCTCAGAAGATGAAGAACTGGGAATGTACTTACTGATTTTTTCTTTCTGATGTATATAATATGAATATCTTCACTTCGATACTCTTCATCATGTTTTTCCAAGGGAATTTTTTCAAAATCAAAGTCTAGCTGAAGCAGCTATAAATTTAACAGATATACTTTAAACTCAATAATATGAACAGACCTGTGATAAAGAAGGTACAATGGTGGCTATCTTTGTAGGAATACTGATTAGGAAGGGGCACTGTGGAAACCTTCTGAGGTCTTAGAAATGTATATTTTTATGCTGGGTAGTAATTATGTGGCTGAGTGCTTGATATATATGCATTTAACTATGTTTTACCTCAATAAAAATTATTTTAACTATATAAAAAATTAATTAAGAGTCCCAAAAGCTCAGTAACATTCTTCATATTCAGGAAAAACATGAAGGCTGGGGCTGTAGCTCAGTGGCAGAACACTTGCCTAGCATGAGTGAGGAACTGGGTTCAATCCTTAGCACTGATGAAAAAAAAATAAATAAAAATACATCTACATCTATTACTACAAAAAAAATTTAAAAAAATTTATCATATATTATTATCTGAGGCAGTCATATTCTTGTTTTCTCATTAACCAAAGCAGCCCATCAGCAGACAAAAGTTGCAGAGCTATACAGATGTACAAAAAGATTTACTTGTAATGGGATGAATTTTTGCCCATAAAAAGGGCCTGGGTCACCACTGGGGGAAAAAGATTAAAAGATACGTAAGATGTTATGTATTGGGTGCAGTGGGGCATGCCTGTAATCCCAGCGGCTCAGGAGACCAAGACAGGAGGATCTCAAGTTCAAAACCAGCCTCAGCAATGGCGACAGGTTAAGCAGCTCAATGAGACCCTATCTCTAAATAAAATACATAACAGGACTGGGGATGTGGCTCAGTGGTTGAGTGCCCCTGAGTTCAATCCCCTGTACCAAAAATAGCTATGTACTACATTTGCAACTTCCTGTGAATCTTTCTGACTATTAATTAAGTCCCTAAAAACAGGTATGTAGGTCAGAGGTTTCATAAAAATGTAGAGAAAAACAGAGAAGTACAAATTTATCACCTCCTCATTTCTATCATGAATTCTCTTTTTTAAAATATTTATTTTTAAGTTTTAGGTGCACACAATATCTTTATTTTACATTTATATGGTGCGGAGGATCGAACTCAGTGCCTCATGCATGCTAGGCGAGCACTCTACCACTGAGCCACAACCCCAGCCCCTCTATCATGAATTCTCTAAAAGCACTATATGTATCACTGATATGTTCCCCACAGCCAACAATTAAGAAATATTAAGAACTTTCTCAGAAAAGACAGTGTCACCATTATTATTTTACATGGTTCTGTAGATACAATATCAACTAATTAGATAAAAAATAAAGGATGAGAATAGAAAATGGGGATGGGCTTTGTGGAATAGTGGATTTTAAAGAGTCCCCTACTGGCTGGGTTCATACAAACAGATTGTCCAAATCTCCAAAATTGCCATAAAATACTAGATTAGTCATATATAGCCTCCCTGAAGGGTACTCACTACAAAGATAGATCTTATAGTCCTTACCTCAACATATTTTTTCTCAATTTCTGGATTTTTCCCCATTGTATGTTGTTCATAGCAACATATGATACAAGTTTTAGATCCACTGAGATCTTTCAGTGTTTTCAGCAATGGTTCCAAAGACTATAAAAGAAAAACGTATTTCATGACTTCAAAAATTTTCTATTAAGAGAAGGTTAGGGGAGTAAAAGGATTAATTCCCCTATTATTAATTTTTGAATCAATACAACAAAGTACATGTAGTTAACATTTTCTAATAATGATTGGTAAACTCCTCTTAATAATTAATTATTGGCCTGGGTGGTGGCTCAGTGGTAGAGCACTTGCTTAGCATGAATGAGGCACTGGGTTCAATTCTCAGCACCGCATCAAAATAAATGAATAAAATAAAGTCCATCAACATGTAAAAAATTTTTTAAAAATTAATTATTATACTACAGTTTTCAGAAAAAGAATTCAAGTGACTGTGTTTTGAAGTTCCCATGGAAATAAACGAATAGTGTTGATTTCACTCTTAAAAGTAATTTCACTTACTCTAATTTAATGTAGGATTTAAACAATCAACAATTTTTCCTACAAAAGTAAATCTGAACTTAACTTGAACATGGATTGGCTCAATGCTCATTATTTTAAATATAAATGATACCCACAATGCTATCATAAACCAATATTTAAAGAAAAATATTGCAGTGGCACATGCCTGTAATCCCAGCAGTTTGGGAGATTGAGACAAAAGGATCCTGGGTTCAAAGCCAGGCTCAGCAATAGCAAGGCGCTAAGCAACTCAATGAGATCCTGTCTCTAAATAAAATACAAAATAGGGCTGGGAATATGGCTTAGTTGGTCATGTGCCCCTGAGTTCAATCCCTAGTTCCAAAAAAAGAAAAGAAAAAAGAAAAATATTTGATCTAGTAAATCTTGCCACAAAACCATGAATTTTTTTAAAAATGCAACTTAATTCTCCTGGTGAAACATTTCATTGGGAACAACTAAGGGCAGAGGTGGGAGGCTAATGGGTGATTTTAGGGCTGGAGATGTAGCTCAGTAGTAGAGCACTCACATGTGTAAGGCCCTGGATTTGATCTACAGCCCCCCTAATGTCTGCCATCCCCCCAAAAGTTTTTTTTTTAAAAAAAGGTTATCATAGCTTTTCATAACAGATCCAAGTGGTAAAATCCTTTAAAACTTTTGAAGAAGCCTCTAATAAAATGCATATAACACTCTTCTAAACATGATTTGCAGGTATATATGAATGTATATACATAGTCTCTTGTGACTTTTGTTTTATTTTTGCTACAACCATCTATCAACCATAGACAAATATCCTGAATTCAGAGATGTTAAAATGTGAAGAAATGTAGTTTCAGAATACAAAAAACAGTTAATCGATTAGAGAGATTTCACTCACTGAACATTTACCTCCTCGTAGTATATGCAGTCAGCCATCAGTATGTAGTCTGGTGGAGAAGGAAAGTCTTCTATTTCTTCCCCCCTTCAAAATGGCAAACAAGTATTTTAAACTGTTAATAATTTAAAATACCCTTGCTTTATAAGCAAGAGCCAATAAGTTCATTTCGTATTATCATGGCTTTAACGAGATACAATTTAAAACAAACTATGAATTGTTATTTTAAAACAAGCTGAAAGGCCATACAAACCATTTCAGTACCTTGGCTTTAACAGAACCAGTGACAAGATGTTTGTTCATATTAATATTCATCTTCAGCAAGTCTTGCAATTCCTCAAGATCGGTGACCACAACATCTGCCCTATAAAATAACGGTTGATTGAGGGGTAAGCACAGGGTGGGTAACTGGCAATATGAGTTTCAAAGCAAAGCAGTGTCCCCTCGCACGTGCGCAAGTCAACAAAGCCCAGAAGGCTGCAGCACCTTGGGTGTAACCCAGCACTAACCGCCCTCTTCCATTCCTTCTCCTGTAAAATGCGCCTGGCTTGAGGAACAGCTAGTTTAAGTCACTTTCCCAGATAAAACTAATATAATCCGCTCTGTGAAAAAACAAAGCAAACACTGGAGCATTTTTACGTGGTTAGAGATTGACTCATACTGTAGTTACCTTAAATCCAGGCAGCTTACCAAAGGTGTCTATTATCTTTCTCAGGAAGTTTCCAAGTGTGCTCCTACTTTTTCCGTATGAATGCATAAAAAGGATTGCTGGAAACTTGCAGCTTGCATTTACCAGTTAAATTTTTTTTTAATCCTTCTAAAATTTACATCATATAAATTATTTGGGATTATGTAGTTTTAAGTTGCATGAAATAACTCAATGTGTGTATACATATATCTACAGTACTCTAATATCCCCTTGTTCTTTACAATGAAAACACATTTTTTAAAAAGTCTTTTAAAAATTAAGACTGAGGTGATTTAATTAATCTTGTTAAGAACTCTGATACAAAGCACAGTAAAAGGCCACAGACCAGTAAATAAAGAACGTGGCTTTTGGCTACTTTACAACCACTGCTACAGCCTATCACATAACATACTTTTCATCACTTTGAGCGAAGGTATCCAAATGGCAAATAAAAGTTTTACTCGCTTCTGATTAAAAAGTTTAATAAAGCATTAAGTATTTGCTGGTTTAAATATTACCAATCTAAAAAAATATTTTTAAAAAATTTCAGTTAACACAAGATTTATAGAGAAAGTCACTAGGTTTTGAAGGCAATGCAGTTGGTTCCTATGCCATAAGAACTTTTCCTCTGAACATATGAATTAGTAAAGTAGCAGATTGTATTATAGACCTCAAGTCATTTAAATTTATATAGGTTATTAACATTATCTTTAAATATACAATATAAACAAAACTGTACATACATGGCATATTAACTTTGTGTTCCAAAGCAATAGGCAACTTTTTTGCAAAAACAAAAGGCACATCTGAATGAGATACATGCCCTTTGTTTCCTCTATAATTGGGTTATGTATTCTTTGTTTACATTTTGACAAAATAATATACACAGTGCATTCTATTATTTTTATTACACATTTCATTTTTGTCTTCAGCAGCAAATACTGGCATTTAAGACATGGCATTAAAGAATTTAAGAACAGTGGGTGTTATTCACAATTCTCCTAGATGTAAAAACTACAAGTAAAAACCTTCCAGAAGATGGTCAAAGAGATTTAAAAATCAGTAACACCATACACCTCTATATTTGTGTAAATTCATTACCTTAAAAAAAGGCCTCTATTACTCAAATTTGAAAAATTCCACAAAAACACTATCCCCTTTCAATGCAAACAAAGTCACTTTAAACCATATTTTAGCAGAGTCTACAGTGCAAATATAAATTCATTATACTGGCCTTTTGACAGCACTGAGGATCCAAGACAAGGCAATGCAACTGATCACCTGAGGATATTGGTAAAGGACTTTTGTATTTTATCTTTCCAATTCTTAAAAGCTTATTTGATCAGTAGCATTTCTGAAGAGCATTATTTGTAAAAACAAAAAACAAAAACCAAAAAAACTAAAATACTATGCCTTTTTGAATAAATTTTAAAAAAAGCTTTACAAATACTATTCCAGTGTCAATGACTACATATGGCTAAGGTTATTGAGGAGTTTCTGCATTTTCTACCATAGACAGTCTATACAATGGGGGATGTGAAAACTCTCACTTGTAAGTCTTTGGTGGAAGTTTTGGTAGGTGAGGGCTTGAATTCTGCCTTGGTGAAACAGGGGGAGCTTGAGGATGAGCAAGACTGTTGTGATAGCATCGACATGGTACCCTTGGAGAGGATGTGCTAGGAGGAGTGCTTGGTGAATTTGGACATGTTCTAATGTCTCTGAGCCAGTCTGGATCTCTGTGAAGATGTCCCAGTGGAGGTGGCTGAAGATTAAACAGACAGTTTATAAAGTGTTCTGGAGGTCGAAGGCGAACTGGTGGAGGGGTATCAGGAAGAGGATCTGTTGGTGGAGGTGGAGGTGGACTATGCAGAAGTCCATTAAATGCACTGGTAGGAACAGGAACTCTGGGTTTTATCTTTGGGGGAGGAGGCTGTCTTGGTGGAATAGCAGGAGGGTCGTCATCAGATTTCACAGTTCCCTTTAAAACAAAAAGTTATATAACTATACTTCTTTTCTCCTGAAAAACATACAAGGCAATTTTAAAAGTCTGAAAAATTTTTCACACAGAAGAATTTTTTAACTCAACACACAAATTAAATCCAGAAGCTCAAAGTAAATTGATCTGGTTTAATTATCAGATTTATAAGTACATCACTTCTAGTTTAATCAAGGGCTCTGTTTAATACTTCTACATATGAGATGTTTTAATTGAAGTCTTAGAACATAAAGCTTCAATTTATCTTGCTTTGTGTTACTATTTCATAAATTTAAGAAATTCATGAATTTTAATTATAAAAATAGGTAAGCAAAAATAATATAGAGTTTTGTAGATGTGAAAGGACATGATGTTAAGGAGACTTAATGTCCAGCTTCTCCTGATTAAGCATTTACTTCTACTTTTCCCAGTGACACTCAGAACAGTGGATTTCAAAGGGCCATCCAAGGACCAGCAACATCAGTACCAGTAGGGAACTTGTTAGAAAAGCAAATTGTTTTAAAAATTATTTGTTCTTTTTAGTTATATATGAAAGGAGATTATATTTTGAGATATCATACATACATGGAGTATAACTTCGGATTCTTCTGGTTATACATGATGTGGAGTCATGTATTCATTTATGAGCATAGGAAAGTTATGTCTGATTCATTCTACTGTCTTTCCTATTCCCATTCCTCATCCCTTCCCTTCATTCCCCTTTGTCTGAGCCAGTGAATTTCTATTCTCCCCTCCCCACTGCTTATTGTGAGTTAGCAACTGCACATTGGAGAGAACACTGGGCCTTTGGTTAGAAAAGCAAATTTTTGAGCCCTCACTCCAGATCTACTGAATCAAAAACTCCAGGAGTAAGGGTTAACATATCAGGTTTTAACAAGCTTTCCAAAAATTAAATTTGAAAAGCTGATGGAAAGTTGGAAGAATCCTTCACATACTAGTACCAGAAAAAAAAGTGTATTTCTGAGTCTGTGAATCAGCACCACCCCCCCACTTTTTTAAAGGAAAGTTTTTTTTATAAGAATTAAACAACTACTAAAAGCATTTTTCAAATACAACAATATAAATGTGGAAAATGATAAAGAAAAGCCAAAATACAACAAATTCGTAAAAATAAAGTCCTATCTTGAAAATCCATAAATTTTTAAATAAATTAAGGCAAATCCAGGTCCTGTTGACTACCTTTGAATTTGAAGCATCTTGGTCAAACTTTCTTTGAGGAGGAAGTGGAAGAGGAATCAGTAGCTCTTCACTTGGTTTACTTAAACTACCACACGAACTGAAGACAGACTCTAGGGAGGCAAAGATTAGTTTAACCACAATTTACAGTGCAATTAATCCAACGAAACTTCATTGCAACTGTGATCACTTCTGCCATGGCATTTATCAGACTGTAATGCCTGTTATATATTATCTATCTTCTCTTCTAAAATGTAAGCTCTCTTAGGACAGCTCATTTATTTTGTATCCCTAGTACCTAACACAGTTCCTGGTACACAGTATATATGATAGCTAAGTGAAGGCACATTATTTAGTTATGATTAATAATGAGACTCTGCCTCCAAAAGTCTTTTTAAAATCTAAAACAAAACCAAACAAAAACATGAATGTATATATGTAGTTACTTTTAGAGAAAAATTATCCTAAGCAGAAAACATTTACTCTGAAGCAGCTACAATCAGGTTCATGACTACACAGGTAATAAAATCTCCATATAGGAGACCATAAAGTAGGGTTATATATCATATAACTCTCTTTGCAAATCTCTTAATAATAAGGTATATGTTATAGAGTCACACTGAAGAAAATTTACAAAATAATAAAGTATTAGAGGAAAATTACTCCTGAACAGGTCAACTAGGTACAGAATAAGAACTATTTTCATTTTGATCAATTTCTTTTGTCTTATTTATATGGTTTTAAAGAACTCTAAAATTATGGTCCAACTCCCCATTTAATTTTTCTCCACATTCACAGTTATTATAGAGACATTCATCATGTCTTATTTGTCATTATACTTAGATTGAGTTTGCAGGAATAAGTTGGGAAAGAAGTTGATGAATTTAGTTTTAAACATGCTAAGTGACTGCTTATGGGACATCAAAGTATAGTTTTTGTTTCCTGCTACCACAAAATAATTTTACTTTTGTCATTGACAATATGCATGACACTGTAATTGTATCATTTTTGGTTTATTAAATATTAAGCACACATTAAAAATGTTTTAATAAATGTGATACATTAAAGAAGTCAAACATATTCCTTCTCAATATATTTTTCTGTTTTGTTTCATATCCAAATAACAATCTACAAAGTCATAAATAAAACTATCAACTCTTACAATCTAGAAGTATACATAGATTTTGTAGTTTGACAAAAGTTTTCTTTTAGATTTTATAAAACAAACTTGAAATATTCACAGTGTTCATTATCAAATGACTTTATCACATGGTCTTATTGTTTCCCAACCCTTCTGCAGTAACAGACCTTCCAGTGCACTTTGTAAAGATACTAAGTTTAAGAGTCAGATGGGTGCTGGGCCCAGTGGCGCATTCCTATAATTCAAATAACTCAGGAGGCTGAGGTGGGAGGAATGCAAATTCAAGACAACCTCAGAAACTTAGCAAGACTCTAAGGACTTTGTGAGACCCTGTCTCAAAATAAAAAATACTAAAAAGACTGGGGATGTGGCTCAGTGGTTAACTTACCCTGGGTTCAATCCCTGGTACCACCCTCCTCAAAAAGCCAAAAGGGTGAAAAGCCTAGATTTTTAATAAAATAGCAAAGAAGGTTGCTATTTTAAAAATGCTACTACAGTGTAAATGCTTATATTATCATTTAAATGATATATAACAAAATTCAAAATTTAAGAAATAAAATCAAATTCATATTAGTCTTTGTAAAAAAAATTCCCGAGACTGTTAGAATAACAGAACAAATAATAGCCTAAATTTCCTAAAATTTACTTTTGGATCATTGCTTTGATGAGTTAAAACTGTAAGGATAAAAACAATGGCACACAAATAATTTTAGAAAGATATAACTCATAATTCCTACTTCTTCAGAAAATATTAAATACCTACTGAAAGACACTACCCACCTAGTAATTTGTTAAATAACCACTCAAGATTTACTAGGTATGCATTGCAATTTTATGTAATAAAAAGGAAATTTTATGTATTGTTTGTTTAATTTTATACATTTTTGCAGACCTTCACTGATAGCGCATAAAATTTAGAAAAAATATTCCAACTAGTATTAGATTTAAATGATTCAAATTGCAAATAATACTAAGTACTGCCATTATTTTAATAAACATAAGTTTATAGAAGTTTTACTAATCAATCAATACAAAAATGATCTGGTTCATACAATTCACTGCCTGTATAATGTTTAAAAATTAAATATTCTTTGCAAAAGAGCAGATTACAAGAAATATTTTCCATTCTTATATTTTAAAAGACAAGAGTTGCTGGACATGGTAGTGGCACACCTGAAATCCCACAGCCTCTTGAGACACTGAAGCTGGGGGATCATGAGTTCAGTCAGCCTGGGCAACTTAGCAAGACCCTGTCTCAAAATAAAATAAAATAAGGCTAGGGATGTGGTTCAGTGGTTAAAGCACCCCTGGGCTAAATCCCTAGTACCAGTAAAAAATAAAAGACAAGAGTTTGCTACATACACAATGAATCTAAATAAAAATTAAAAAGTGGTGGCTGAAAGCCTGTTAACTTTCAGCCCAATACAACACAAATTCACATTTGTAATGTATGTATAAACAATTTAATGGAAATGTCAACAAGTCATAGCTACTACTCATCACTACTCACAGATTCTACTACACTTCAACCAGGTACAATAGATGTATGCAGCGAATGACTGTTTAGAAAATTAAAGCTATCAGAGCTATAAATAAGGAATAAATAGAGAATAGCAATGCCAAAGCATTAGGGGCATTAAAAATAGTGTATAAGATGTGATATAAACACATCTGATAATTTTAAGTCACTTTCCACTGACTTATAGAGCTATGATTTTAAAAAAAAATATTTTTTCTTTTTAGTTATACATGACAGAATGTATTTTGACAAATTATACATAATGGAGTATAACTTCTAATTCTTGTGGTTCTATACAATGTGGAGTTACACTGGTCATGTATTCCTATATGAACAAAGGAAAGTTATGTCTAATTCATTCTACTGTCTTTCCTATAAAGCAATGGATTTGTGTTTCTTTTAAAAAGGAAAACTTTTCTATACTGATGTATATAGTAATTTTACTGTACATTTTTTACTTCCAATCCTCTTGCAGAACTTGACATATCTCACTAGTATTTCTCAAGAATGTTACATTTTTAGCAGCCATTCATGGTCTTCTTGGTCACTGCATTTAGATTCCCTCTTACCCCTCCACAACTGCTACATTTTTCATGATGAAGAACAAGGAGCCAGCAAAAGGGATTGACTCAGAATTGGAACTTTTTCCTCAAATACAGATATTAAATTTATTATTCCATGTCAAAAGTTGCTGCCCTGATTATGTGGACTCTGCAGTTACTTTCAGGGGTTCTGCTGGTTCAGGGACCCAACAGTTGATACGAAAAGTATACTTTTGGGAGTATTGATAAGAAGTGGGCACGGGATTCACTTTCTCATTTTCTTACCACAATCAGATTTTTATCCACCTTCTCATACATGTAGCCATGTGTGCTTCAGGGAAAGCTGACCTTACCCCTTAGCAACAGGAATAAGGCCTGATTAGTTCAAGTCTGAAAATTCCCGCTAAAGAAATGGAATTACTCTATTAAACTCATCACTTAGAACTCAACTGGTCACTGAAATACCAAAGGAGATTTTTCTGGAGGCTATTAAAAAGGATATCCCTTGGACTGGGGTTGTGGCTCAGTGGTAAAGTGCTTGACTAGCATGCGTGAGGCACTGGGTTCGATCCCTGGCACCATATAAAAATAAAACAAAATAAAGGTATTGTGCCCACTTAACAACTTAAAAACTTGTGCCCACTTACAACTTGTTATTTTGGAAAAGTACTTTGCCATTTTGTTTCTCAACCTTTCTCTATCTGCTGAATAAAGAAACATATAACTTTTATCATTCCTGCCAGCATTTTTTATGACCTTATGGAAAAACAGCTGTAGATAAAGATGTTAATCTGGACAAAACAATGAGAGTCAAAAGGAACTTCAGTCTTTAATAACATCATTGAGCCACTGAATCAACTAGTCCTAAAGCAGCTTTCCTATACAGTTCCAATTATGTCTTTCAGAATGGGTTCTTACTGTTTAAGGTAGTCTTACATGAGTCTTTTCTTCTTTATAAACACATAGACTCATGGAAACAGAAGATATCTAAATGATGGTGGGACATATTTGATAGTTTCTGAATTTGAGTCTGACTCTATAGCCACCACATAACCACTATGTTTATACAAAGTAGACACTCAATAACCCTTGTTGTATGAACACAATTTTATTTTTAATGAAGAGCATTTTGTTACCAGATTGTTTTCATTAACATTGGGCTATTTACTATACTGCCAAATACTGTTCTACTTTATAGCAATATAATAGTGACTTGCTTATGGAGTTTACATTCTGGTTGGAGAGAAATAATAAATATGTAAAAGTAGCATAGCTATACACCATAAGAAAAAATAATTTGTAGGAAAGGGGTTCAGGAATAGGTGGATGGGAAGCGATTTTAAACAGGTGATTGGGGAAGAACTCACTAAGGAAACACTAAGCAAAAACTTGAAGGAGTCAAGGGAGCAGGCCATGATGCCAAGTGGTCAAAGAGCATCAGAAACAGAAGGAATAGCAAAAGCAGAAGTCCTAATGTAGTAATGTGCCTTTGTGTTCTAGAGGCAGAATAACTAAAGCAGTGAAGAGTAAGGGAAGAAAACAGCAGATTATTAGATCTCACAGATCAAAGGAAGCCAAGCCCTGTAAGGCCTTGTGGGCCCTATGAAGGAACTTTAACTTTTAATCTGAGTGAGATGGAAAGTTTTATATACAAAAGAGTTAAGGTCTTATTTATTTCCTAAAAGGATCAGTCTGGCTGTTGTATTAAAAACATACTGGAGGGGCTGGGGTTGTGGCTCAGTGGTAGACCGCTCGTCTAGCACGTGTGAGGCCCTGGGTTCGATCCTCAGCACCACATAAAAATAAAGAAAATAAAGGCATTGTGTCCAACTGCAACTAAAAAAAATATTTTTAAAAAATATATGTATACTGGAGCAGGTATAACCCTAACATCCAAACCAGATACCAAATTGCAATTATCAATTATCTAGGAAAGAAAACTACAGCCCAATTTCCTGATAAATATAGATGCAAAAATCCTTAATGAAATATTAGCAAATCACATTAAAACACATATAACGAAGAAAATACACCATGACTACAAGTAGGTTTCATCCTAGGGATGCAGGGTTGGTTCATCATACACAATTCAATAAATGTAATTCACCACTTAAATAGAATAAAGAACAAAAACCATATATATGATCATCTCAATAGATACTGAAAAGGCCTTTGATAAAATACAGCAACCATTCATGTTAAAATGCTGTAGAAACTAGGGATAGAAGGAACTTATCTAGCATTATAGAGGCTGTATACAACAAACCCAAAGCCAACATCATACTGAATGAAAAATAAATGAAAGCTTTTACTCTAAAATCAGAAACAAGACTAGGATGTCCACCCTCACCACTTCTATTCAATATAGTTCTCGAAACTCTAGCCAGAGCAATCAGGCAAGAGAAGGAAATTAAGGAATACAAACAGGAAAATAAGAAGTCAAACTTATCACTGTCTGTTGATGACATGATCTTATATTTAGAAGACCAAAAAAATTCTTCCATAAAATTCCTAGAGCTAATGAATGAATTTAGCAAAGTAGAAGGATTCACTCATATATCAATAGCTTTTCTGTATTCCAAAAGCAATTCAGCTGAGAAAGAAATCAGGAAAATCATTCCTTTCACAATATCCTCAAAATTAAACAAACAAACGAACAACTGGAAATTAATCTAAACAAGGTGAAAGATTTCTACATTGAAAAATGAAGAAAGAAATTGAAGATAATCTCAGAACATAAAAATACCTCCCATGTTCTTGGATAGGAAGAATTAATATTGTCAAAATGGCTATATTACCAAAAGCAATATACAGATTAAAAAAATTAATTCCCATCAAAATAACAATGACATTCTTCACAGAACTAGAAAAAACAGTCCTTAAATTCATTTGAAAGATTAAGATATCCACAAGAGCCAAAGCAATTCTGAATAAGAAAAGTGATACAGGAGGATCTCAAATTATATTACAGAGCTACAGCAGCAAAAATAGCCTGAAGATCAATGGAATAGACAGAAACAAACTCACATTTCTACAGCCATCCAATACTTGAAAAATATGCCAAAAATACATGTTAGAGAAAAGACAGTCTTTAACAAATAGCTGGGAAAACTGGATATCTCTATGTAGAAGAATGAAAGTAGATCCCCATCTTTCATTCTGCACAAAAGTCAAATCAAAATGGATCAAAGAGTTAGAAATTATACCAGAAATCTTAAAACTGCTCAAAGAGAATAGGGTCAACACCCCATCTATAGGTGGAGGCATCAATTCCTCAGCAAGACCCCTAAAGCTCAAGAAATAAAACCAAGAATCAATAACTGGGATGTCATCAAATTAAAAGTTTCTTTCTACACAGCAAAGGAAATGATTAAGCGTGTGAAGAAAGAGTCTACAAAATGGGAAAAAATCTTTGTCAGCTGCTCCACTGACAGGGGATTAATTAATATTAATAATATATAAAGATCTCAAAAAACTCAATGCCAAAATAACCTCACAGTTATAAGGCAAAAAACAGACATACCTCAAAAGAAGAAACACAAATGGCCAACAAATATATGAAAAATGTTCAAAATCTCTAGCAATCAGGGAAATGCAAATCAAAACTACACTAAGCTTTCATCTCACTTAATCAGAATGGCAATTATCAAGAATATAGATAATATATGCTGATGAGGATATGGAGAAAAAGGTACACTCATACATTGTTAGTGGGACTGCAAATTAGTATAACCACTTTGGAAAAACCATATGACCCAGCTATATCCCACTTCTCAGTATTTGTTCAAAATAACTAAAATCAGCATACTATAGTGATACAGCCACGACAATGTTTACAGCAGCACAATTCACAATAGCCAAATTATGAAGCCAACCCAGATGCCTGTCAACAGATAAGTGGATCAAGAAAATGTGGCAAATATATATACACAATGGAGTTTTACTCAACCATAAAGAAGAGTGAAATAATGGCTTTTGCAGGTAAACAGATGAAGATGGAGAAAAGTATGTTAAGTGAAATAAGCCTGACTCAGAAAATCAAGGATCAAATATTTTCTATTATATGTGGAAGCTAGAACAAAATAAGGGAAAGAAGGCTTTGGGGGAGGAAAATAGATATCATAAAGATACAGGGAATATCACATTGGAGTAGAAGTAGGAAAACGAGAAGAAAAAAGGAAAGGAAAGTTAAAGAAACATGAAACGAATTTAACAAAATCATTTTATATACATATGTAAATGTGCCAAAGGGAATTTCTCCTTAATGTATATGTAGAAAATACCAGTTAAATATAGATAAATAAAGGAGTGAAAGGAAGATCAGTAAGGGTCAGGGAAAATTCGGAGGAGAGGAAATCAAATTCCTTGTATGTATGATCTTGTCAAAATGAACCCAAATACTATGTAGAATTATAATGCTTTAATTTTTAAAAAAGGAAAAAAATATACTAAAGCAAGAAAAATGGAAAATTAGGATGCTATCGTATTGAAAAAGGTTAAGAGATTGTAGTGGCTATCAGCGTAGTAGCAGTAGAAATGGTAAGAGATAGTTAGATTCTTGATATATATTGAGGGTAATCAAGATTTGTTGATTGGGTCACATTTGAGGTATGAAGAAAGAGAGAAAAGCTACTTCTCATATTTTTGGCCTAAGTAACTGAATTGAGATGAGAAGGCGGTAGGAAAAACAGCTTTGGAGGCTCAGTTTTGGAAAGGTTAAGTTTAGATTCCTATAAGATATCCAAATGAAAATGTGGAACAGGTCATTGAATATATGAGTCTAAATCTAGTTGGAGATATGAACCTGGAAATTATCCCATAAATGATATGTTAATGAATGAGGTAAGTGAGAAATAAAGAGGTTTCAAGATCAAGTCTTTCCAATGTTAACAGTTTGGAAAGCTAAAGAGGAACTAACATAAGAGACCAAGGAGCTATAAATGAAGTAAAAAATCAAGAGAGGAAGATGAGCAATATAATCTGCATGCACATGATTTTTTTTTCCAAAAAATTTGGAGGTATTTTGTATAAACAGGCAGAAAGTCTTTCTTGTTTGCCACCAAATCCCTTGTGCTTAGCTGAGAAGCTGTACAAACTAAGTGCAGGTTGAATACTGCTTATCCAAAATGGTTGGGACAGGAAGTAATAAGGATTTTAGACTTGGAATATTTACATATATAATAAGATATTTGGGGGTTGAGGCCCAAGTTTAAATAAAAAAATTCATTTATGTTTCACATACACTTTATACACATAGCCTGAAGGTAAACACAAAATTCATTTATTTTATTTTCCTTTTCTTTGTTGTTACTAAAGATTGAACCCAAGGGTGCTTAACCACTGAGCCACATCCTCAGCCCTTTTAATTTTTTAAATTTTGAAACAGCTTCTTACTAAGTTGCTGAGGCTGGCCTTGAATTTGCAATCTCCTGCCTTAGCCTCCCAAGCTACTGAGATTACAGGCATGTGCCACCATGCCTGGCTTCATTTATGTTTCATCTTTGAGAGCCTGAAGGCAAATAATTTTGTGCATGAAACAAAAATCTGTGTACAATGAAATATCAGAAAGAAAAGGTATACAAGAATTGCCAGCTAATACCAGAGGCTAAGAAAGGCTGTGTGGTTACAAACAGCATTTCTTAACCTACCTTGCAGCTAGGTAAGCCCATGTGACTAAGTTTTGGAATGAGAGCAGAAGTGATGTATGCATGCTTTCATAACAAATGTTCTTGCTCTCCACCTTTCTGCTAGCTGAAAAATGGTAACTATTGGAGCAGTTGTTCAAGATAGAGATCGAAGCCACATCTTGAGAATTCTGAATCACCCTGCTAGGCTGAAAAATCCTGTGGAGCAGAAATGTCTACTTGTTCTGGCTTTTTTGAGAAATAAACTTTTACTTCATTTAGATCCTTTTACAACTGTAGTTATACCTTGGCTATTTAAAAAAAAAAGGAAACACAAACTGTGGTCACTGAAAGAATAATTTTTGTCTATTTTGTTCACTGCCATATCTCTTGTACATATCAAGCATTCAGAAATATGTACTGAACTGGGCACAGTGGCACATGCCTATAATCCCAGATACTACAGAGTCTGAGGCAGGAGAATCACAATTTTGAGGTTAGTCAAGGCAGCTATCTCAAAATTTAAAAAACCCTATCTTAAAATAAAAAATAAAAAGGTTGTGTATGTAGTTCAGTGGCAGAGTATCCCTGAGTTCAACCTTCAGTACTACCAAAAAAAAAAGAAAAAATTACATTCAATATGTGAATGAATTAATATGGTATTAGCAATTATAAAAGCTAGAAGACAGTAAAGATAATTTAAATTCTATACTCAGGCACACTATTAACAATTAAATGTATAATACACTTCCAGAAACTTAAGAACTTAAACATTTATATACTATAGTATACTTTAACAGGTTACTATGCAAGTATGTGCCCCTACCAAAATGAGGGAACACATAAAGAAAGGAATCTAAGAAACAAAAATTCAATACAGGAGGAAGGTGAAGGGAATTTCTGGATGATAAAGAAACTTCTAAGATGATGGTTGGGTTAGAGGCTAAGACAGCAACCAGTTCAAATTGGAAAATGTCAGGAAGGAGGTTTCCAAGTGGAAGAGGAGAAGGGGTGGAAAGGGGAAGATAAATGAAAACAACTCTGATAGGTTTTCTAATAGGCTTGATCTTATGAAAATGTGCTATAAAAGGGCATGGGAAGACCAAGCAATGTCTTAAACAAATTCATGCTTTAATGAGTAAATTCTTAACTCCAGGAAATAGAAGTGTATTAAAAAGGAAATACAATAAATACCATTTGATCTAATAGTGAATAATATCACATTGCCCTCAATGTGATAAGTATAGGTAAGGCAGAACATGAAATCCTCATCAGTAAATAGTATGTAAAATTAATGATTCAAAAGAGGAAGCAATATAAAAAATCATTTTAGAAATGAAGTTTCAATGAGGAACAAGAAAAGGGGTGAAGAGACATGGGGTAGGGAGCTTCTGTTAATTTCATTTTAAGTGTTTAACCAGTTCGCATTGGTTGCTGTCTCAGCCTCTGACTCAGAGCCATTGAAAAGACTGGAATTCCTGCTACTGTCTATAACATATACATTTTACTATGTTAGACGGGAGGTTCTCCAGATTGAGAGAATTATTCCCAAAGCTGCTGTGTTCCTTTTTGGGTTATTTTTGTCTTAAACAAATTGCCACAGAAAGTTAATAACATTTTGATAATAAATGATGAAATAATTTAGAATGATAAAATACTGCTTTTCTTAAAATACTACTTTAACTAAATAAGATATCAAGAAATAAATTATCAAACGCTATCCTGGGAACTTTAAATAAACATTTAATATAGTCATCCCTTGGTATCTGGGACTGATTATAGCATATTTCAGATACAAACTCCACAGATGCTTAAGTCTCTTACAATGCATAATAATGTTATATAATGCAATTTACTATGATATATTTGCTTTTAACCTACATATATTCTGCAAATTTAAATCCTCTCTACATTATTAGTATTGTTTTGAGGTGGGGTACTAGGGATTGAACCCAGGGTGTCACATATACTAGGCCAGTGCTTTAGCAGTGCAGGGTTTGTTTTTTTTTTAAATACAAACCCTGGAGGTATTTCTAATTGTCCAGGGTGACACTGAATTTGCAATCCTCCTGCCTCAGCCTCCTGGGTAGCTGGGATTACAGGTGTGTGCCTCCATGCCCAATTCTAGATTATTTAAAATACCTGCTATAGTAGAAATACTATATAAATAGTTACACTGTATTGTTTAGGAAACAATGACAATATAAAATGTCTATATGTGTTCAGTACAGATGCAAGCACTGTAGGTATAACTACATTTTCAATATGTGGCTGACTGAATCCATGGGTATGGAAACCACATATATAAAGTGCTGACTGTGTTTTATTCCTACAGGAAAATGAATTGGAAGGGGTGGGGAAGAAGATAGGCAACTGATATGAAATAATTGTTCATTCTGTGCTAAGAAACAAATTAGGTATTCTAAACAGTTATTTCATTTGGTCCTTAATAAGTTTGGAGATAAAAAATAATTTGTTCAAGGTCACACAGTCCCTTGAACACAGGTCATAAAATAATTTTAAAAAACTATAAAAAATTTAAATATTACATAACAATAAGCAAATAATTCAATTTATTTATAAAAATTTCTTTCAAGCTGGGAATATAGCTCATCAGTAGAGGGTTTTTCTAGAATGTATGGGGCCTGGGGCTCAATCTCCAGCACAACATAAATAAAGAAGAAAAGAGGGATAGGGTGAAGGGGAGAGGAGAAGGAGGGAGGGAAAAAAAATTTCTTATTCTTTCCATGTTGCTAAGCCCCAAAATGTTCAAATACAAATTTGGTCAACCAGATTATTATTATTATAGTAATTTCATTAGAATCATACTTACTTGAATGTGGCAAGAGCACTGTAGCAAAGATGCTATTGCTACCTATTGGAAAGAGAAAAATTAATTTGAAAAGATAGGTAACATGTATGGTTTTATTTTTACATGTCAGCATAAAGTAACATGTAATATACATAGCACAAAATTTTATCACCATCTTTTAATGTGTCAGTTTTTTTAGAAAGATGAAACTAAGTATTCCTTGTACCTAGAATGTTTTTTCTCTTTCTTAGTGTAAATGGTTCCCCTTCTATCACAGTCCCTTTCAATTTTCCTCACTGAACTTATGTACTTATTTTTTTATTCACTGCCTGTTGCTCCCTTTCAAGTGGTGGTGAGGTCCCAAAAGTACTAAATAAATCTTTTTGAATGAATAAATCAGAAAACAACATGCATTAACAAATGCATAAGTGTGATAATCACCATTTTCACATTTAGATGCTACTTTTCATACTGATTTGATTACAAAGGATTCTGTAGTTTGTTAATTAAAATGATGAGAATTATCTGAAACAAAAATTCTTTTTTTACCAAATGGTTTGTATCAAATACTTACCACAGGAACTATTGAGATCCATATCTGAAAACACACTATGTTCTGAAAAGCAGACACTGGTGGAGTAGATGGTGTATTTGGAGAGGTTGGTGCTGACACTGTTGATTCGAGCTCAGTTTCAGCAACCCGACTAAAGCTTATCTTATAAGGTTCTCTTTCTAATTGTGTTGGATGACCTCATAAAGTGCCTGAGGTAGAGCCATGCCGTCCTGAATTAGGCCCTATTCCAGGAGATTTTAAGGAGTAGGTTGATTTCCTAGCCTAGGAAAAGTAAACATAATTAGTATCATTTATTTTCATGAGTTACATTATTAGTTAATTAGTTCTCAAGGAACCAGTTAATTAATTCTCAAGGAATAAATTAAAAGAGTGCAACAAAATACCAATCTGCAGGGGCAGTTTGTGGTATTCTAGTAATAACTTCTGGATTTAACTGGATTAATTTAAAAATGAACTTGAATATAAGTAAATCTCTTTCAATAACTGTAGAAATAAAATGCCTAAAAAATTGTGTCAAAACAACCTTTAGCTCCTAAAACACTTATATCTAAACTTTTTTTCAAATAACTTATATCAATTTAATAAATATTTACTGGTAACATAATTTATGTTTATATTATGTTATGTGCTTCACTTTTTAAAAAGTCCCCTTTTCCCCTTTTCTTATACTAAATGTTTAATCTCTATAACAGTGCTTTCAAAACCCTTTGGTGAAGAGGGCTATCATTGTTCCCTATCCTAAACTCCATCCCAATTTTAAAACTCTGGCAGTGGTAACTTGATGAAAAAACAAAAAACTCAGATTCATAAATTTGAGTTGGAGGCAAATGCTGTGGTAAATGCCTATAATCCCAGCTACTCAGGAGGATGAGGTAGGAGGATTGTCAAGTTTGAGGCCAGCTTGGATATTGTGGTTTGGATATGTGGTATCCCCCAAAAGTTGATGTGTGAGACAATGAGGGAATGTTGAGGGGTGAAATGATAAGATTATGAGACCTATAACATAATCAGTGAATTAATTCACTTCAATGAATTAACTGAGTCGTAACTATGGGCAGGTAGGGTATAGCTGAAGAAGTATATCACTGGGAGTTATACCGTTGGGTTTATATTTTGACCCTGGTGAGAAAGAGTGCTTCTGCTGCCTGGTTTCCACATCTTGAGCTGCTTTACCTCTTTCATGCTTTTCTGCTTCTGCCTGATGTTCTATCTCACCTCAGGCCCAAAATTAGGGGTCCACTGACCATGGACTGAACCTCTGAAACCATGAGCCAAAATAAACTTTTTCCTCTTGTGTTGTTCTTGTTGGTCATAGTGATGAAAAAGTGACTAAAACACTGGGCAATGTAAGAGACATCCTGTCTCTAAAATTAAAAAAAAAAATTAAAAAGACTTGGGATATAGCTTAGTGGTAGAGCCCTTGCCTTCCATGCATGAGGCCCTGGGATAGATCCCTAGCACCCACTCAAAAAAGTTTGAGTTAAAATCTCAACTGTGCCAAAAACTAGCTGTTCAGTCTTGAAAAAGTTATTTAATCTCTTTGAGCCTCAATTTTTTTATTTATAAAGTAAGGATAATCTCTATCATATACTGATGTGAGAATGAGATACCATGCAACTACCTAGTTTACTGCTTTGCCAAAGGGAGTCTGTTTATAAATGATTTTTACTTTTTTCCAAATCTTGCTTCACTTTCAGTGACTTAGAATTAGTCTTCCATTATTTCTGTTGCCACTGCAAACCTGTGGAATAACTAGAAAGTGTAGAAGCAATTCCTAGTGTGAGAGATGGGTTTCACTGGCAACCACAGACCATGGAGCCCTAATGGCAAGAGCCAATGGTCAAGCAAAAAAAAAACCTATATACTACTGCTTACTCTTTTCCCAGTTCTTTTCACTTCCTTTGTTCCATTCAGCTACTGCTAGGCTCTCATATTCTCACACCTGTTTCTCTTATACTAGAAGGGATCAAAAATTGACGGATAAATGGTAGTAGGACAAAGGATACATCAGATTTTATCAAAAAAGCTGATATCTTCCTTTACAGTATACATAATTTTAGAAATAGTACTATAAAATATCTAAAAATAGCTATTTGATTACAATTTTAAGGAAATAGGTTGTTAAATATTAAAAATAATATTTTCCAACATTGTCATGGACTTACAAATCGAGGAGGCTGTTTGTAGTTTCGGGGTTCGATTTCTAGTGACTTGTTGAACAAATAATCTGTAAACTCTTTTTCAGATGAGCTTCCCATGGGGTTAAGGTTTTCAAAGAACCTCTGGAATTAAAGAAATACTCCTAAGTATATACTTACTCAAATTTTTAGTGAAAATTATTTATTTTATCATTTTTAAAACTAAAAAATTAAGAGATCACAATGTCTGGAAAGGTTACAAAGATTGTTTATTCCAGTCGCTCTACTTTTCAATAAGATTACATAATTTCTCTGGAAGTCATATTCTAGTCAAACATTATGATTATAAGATGAACAGGTTTTAATGGCTCAGTAGTTAACACTTATCCTTTAGTAGTCTACTAATTATAACATAATGATCACGAGTAAGCTAACAAAAGTGTTTAGAACCAAAATTATAGTTTAAAAAACCACAATAGAACTTTGATAATTGGAAAGACATATTCAAAAGTAATCAAGAGAAATTATAATAAACTTTATAACTTACCTGTGTCAAATTCTAGTACAAAAGTATTTTTATCAAAAATATTTTATCTTTATCAAAAAATATTCACCAAATATTTTGCAAGTAAAAATTTAAGCTCCGAAGTAGGAAATTTAATACTTTAGCAAAGTGCTCCCCTCAAAAAAAAAAAAAGGAATCTCACTAATTAGAAACCACCCTGTTTATATTTTACTATATTTTCTGGTGTTTTATTATGTGTGATTATATATACATAAATAAATAAATAGAAACTTTTTCTTTTTTGCAAAATTGGGGTAACACCGTATTTATTTTTAATCTTTTTAAAAGTTTATAGTCAAGTTGTTCCCATGTGGTTTACTTATCTTATAAAGTACAAATTTTAAGTCTATGGAATTTTATCAGACATGTTCCAGAATTCATTTCACTAATCCTTATATAGGCAGTTATCCAGATAAAAGCCTTTTAATTCTTTGCTATAATAATAATTATTAACTCCTGGTGCAAATATTTTTCTACATAATTCTTATGGTTATCTTTGAAAATTCCTTAGACACAAATTTCTGGATTTAGCTTTATTTCATTTTTGAGTGTTTAGAAGCAAGTAAAAGATATTTATTGGGTTTGGCTTTTGTAAGAGGCAAAATGAACTTGAAAAGTATATCACTCCTCTAACAGAAACAATTATTTTTTATACTCAAGTTAGCTAACTTATATTACACTAGCCAACAGTAATTTAAAAACTTTTAGAAATCTTTATTTTTAATTTTCTCATCATTTGTTCTAACTTAAAAATACGATTTTGTTTGATTAATGTTGGTTTTGTAAAATGAATAGCTTAGTTTGTATATATTTTAAATGTACTTTGATTCAATCATAAAGAGGCATTCCCCTTCTCCAAAATGCTTTAAATGATGGTAAGAAACCTAGATCAGAACAAAAAAACCTATTGGCATATATGCTACTGAGATACAAATGCTTAAAGTATTATTTCAAGTATACCCAATGACAATGTAAAATTATTTCTGTGGAAAAAATATATTGTGAACTCTAATCTGACTTTAAGAACACATTTTCTTATTAGCCTTCTGAAGATCCACATAGAGAGGGTGGGCTCAATGAAATAGGCAACAAAAATTACTATTTACTTTAAAACAGTTATATGTCTGCATTTTAATTAATGGTATGCTTTAGGTCATTCTTTCTAAGGACTGTAGAGTATTTGAACTGGGAACTGGGACTGTAGAGTATTTGAACTGAATAGTAACTATCTCATAATTCAGGAAGGTAGAAATGATAGTGGCTATTTTCATTCAATATGCCCAATTTGTAGATTCTTTTAAGAATGTAGCATAATTTTTAACATGAAAAGTTAAATTACAATATGTTCTCAATTTCAAATACATATGATATATTAAGTTCATTTAATATAAACGTGGTATCATAATGCACTCTAATTTAGATGGCATCCCACATTTTTTCCCCTGTTAGGAAAAAAGTACAATCCTAACTTTCTTAGGACAAAAATTTCAATAAAGACAGAAATAGCAACAGGTCACTAGATAGATATATTGGCAGAGTTAAAACTAAAATAATGCATTCCTATAATGCTCAACTTAAAATGAGACAAAGCCATAGAATACACTAAGCATAATGTTTCTAAGAGGGTTCATCATGTGATTTCCACTACCAAAATATTAACAAGAATGTATGTTCCCAGTGAATTAAAGTATACCTGTAGGAAAGCCAGAAAATGCACACTTATGATATCACAGTATCAGTATTATACACCATTGTTCAAAATAGAACATCAGTTGATAGAATATTAAAGCCCTTTTGTGCTATGCATATATACCACTCTTCCAAACTCTTCTCCTACTTAAGCATAGTCATCTTCTGAGAAGATAAGTTGTTTAATGTTATACTGGCTCACATAAAATATTTAAAATGGTTATCCATCAATGATGAAATTAGTAGTGGATTTTTACTGCATGGGCATCAGAAAAACTTCTTTTGTTTAACTTTGCCATTCGCTTTTTTGGAAGTGTTGCTTGAACCAACTCAACAAAGAAGTAATATTTTCAAGAGAAAGCACTTCGTATAAATAACTGCAGATAGTGTAAGTATAATATTTAACATTGTTAACTACCAATTATTAACTCATTTTATTTACAAAGCAAAATAAATAGCATGATATGTGATTATGGTATTTTGTAGAGATCACCGAGTACTTAACACATTCCCTTTTAAAGACAAGGAAAAAAAATATTTACCCTCATTTCTGGTTCTATTTGTAAACAATAAGGCTGATTCTGATATTGCTGAATTTCTCCAGTAATTTCTGCCACTTTTCTCCTCTTACTGAAATTGTTCAAATCTTTCCCTTTCTTTTTTAAAAAATCATTATTCCCTTCTTCAGTCTTCAGAATATTTGTTAAATATATTCCTAGTGAAAAAAATATTTAAAGAAAATTTATTTTAAAATTGGTCATTTAATCAATCATTTGGGAAAACAATCTTGTAAAACTAAAAGACTTACTAGCAATTCCACTCCATAATGTTGATAAGACAAGGCTCTGATAGACTTTATGGTTATGATTAATTCTCCATTAATTTTTTTAACATAGAAAAAATTTAAAATAAAAAGAAAATAAAGGCTACTAGTCTAAGAAATAGCAAATTGAGCTTTCCTAAACTGTGTTTATAAAGTCTAAATTATAAGTTTTAAATCGAACCAAAATTTTTAATGCTTGATTTTATTTTATTTTATTTATTTATTTTCACATTACAACACTTTCAAATTTTTATTGAGTATGGTCTTATTACCTCTGTAATAATGCTTGATTTTAAATATTTATTTTCAATAATCTTTAAGTGATCATCAATATCATAAGCACTGCTGATTAATAAGAGTTCAGACTTAAATTGTTTTCTCAGAGCCCATGATTTAGATTTAAAAACCAATTATATTTTAATCTTTCACAATAGAAACTTTAATCTCCTTTTTCGAATAATTACTAATATATTTAAATTAGTAGTTATCAATTGATAATTTTGTTCCTAAGAGTGTATTGGAAATATCTGGAGACATTTCTGGTTATCATGATGTAGGTGTTACCAGCATATAGTAAACAGGAAACTTGGAGGCTACTAAACATCCTACAAGCACATGACATTTACTCATTTATTTGATTCATATGCCAATAGTGCTGAGGTTGGAAAACCTTGATTTAAATAAATTATACAATTTCAACAGTTTAGTCATACATCACATTGTTATATTTATATAAAAATGATCTATAAGGCTAGAATGGAGGGGCTAGGAATATAGCCTAGTGATAAGAACAGGTGCTTAGCATGTGAGATGCCCTGGGTTAAATCCCCAGCATGAATGTGTGTGTGCCCGTGCGCGTGCGCACACACATACACACACACACACATACACACACACACACACACACACACACACACACACACATAGACTAGAATTAAGCTGAAAAACTGCTGTAACATTATAGTACAATATGCTACTCAAGTGTTTGTGGTGATGCTGTTGTAAACAAACACACTGTTGCTGCACACCATATTAAAGTATAGCACATAAAACACACCACATATACGACAATGGTCCCGTAAGATTATAATAGAACTGAAAAATTCTCATTGCCTAGAGATGTAGCTGTCATGATGCCAACATAACACATTTTTCAAGCCTCCATAAACAGACCTGTCAGAAAAGTATAGCATGTTTGTCTATGAACAGTACTTAATACTTGATAATAGTAATAAATGACTGTTACTGGTTTATGCATTTACTATACTACACTTTTTATCATTACTTTACAACAAAAACGTTTACTACAAAACAGTATTCCATATTATGCCACCAGCAGCCTCACATGTATCATCTATGTTGAATGCATCAAGAGATCACATTCAAAGCAGAGGCACACACCTAAAGTTCCAGCTACTCAGAAGGCTGAAGCAAGAGGATTGCTTGACCCAGGAATTTGAGACCTGCCTGGGATACATAGCAAGACCCCATTGCAAAGCAAAACAAAACAAACAGGCAATGTTGAGTAATTGATTTATACCATCTAGAATTGTGTGAATACACTGTTTGCAGAACAGAATTGCTGCCTACTGATGCATTTCTCAGAATATGTCCTTGTCATTAAGCAATGCATGAATGTATTTAAGAAAAGTTCACTTTATAAAATTTTGCCTAATATATAACAATTCTGAGTTTACTTTTTATTAGTGTATTAAAATTATACATAATAGTGGAATTAGTTGTTACATGTTTGTACATGCACACAATAATATGATTTGTTCAAAGTTGTTCCAATTCTGAGTTTTAACAAATCACTTAAAAGCCTTTAATAAAGAGAAAACGAACACTGTAGATATGACATAAATAGATAAAAACAATAGTTACCACTCTCTGAGTGCCTGTTCTGATAGAATTTGTATTAGGTTGTATAGATAAAATATTTTTAATTCTTACAACTCCATGAGGTAAGTATTATAACTTGCATTTTACAGGAAAATAAATAATAGAGTTTTAAGTTTTATTTATCAATACAGATGAAAATAGACAAGGTAATATAAAATATGAACAACTGACCTCTAAAGACTGGCCTCTTTGGACTATAACACATTTTGCCTCAAAATACAATATCCATCTTTAGTAACTTACCAAAAAAAGGCACACAAGGTGGATTGATTGACTTCAGTTTTACTAGGTATTTTTAAAAGTGATCTTGACTTAATTCCACAGCTTCATCTAAAATTTTCCATTTTCTTTCCTGTAATGCCTTAAAAACATATAAAATGAGCATAATCTCTGTTTATAGTTCAATCAAATGTATGGATACAGAAATTTATAAATTATAAAATTTTGCAAACATTTGATATTAAATATTTTAAAAAATTAAAATAAGAGAGGTAATCCTTTGGGCATTTGCCTAAAGTGATTTTTCCTCTTTTTATCTATAATATAAATTCTAAAACCTTAAATTTTTCTAAAACAAATTAGAAGATTAAGCAATCAAAAAATTTCATCCTCAGGACCTTGATAGTCATAATTTTGATTAGCCAGAGTTTCAAGTCTTAGATGTAGGAAGCGAGAATCATAATTGTTCAGCATTTAAGTACTTTTCCACTGAAAGGTCTTTTGGGGACAAGGGTGGAGTTTTGGTAAAGAGATGACTACAGGAGGGTAAGAAAGCATTAACAAATTTAGTTAATGTAATAAACATAGGAATTTCTTTTTAAATTTCATTGTTAGATTTTCTTACTAGATGTTAGTTTATAACTTGATAAGAGCAAACATTATACTTGAGAACCATTCAATATATTTCCTTTAAATTATGAAGAAAGAGTGCACCATAGCTTTTATTCAAATCTATCCAAAAGTCCTAGCTAAAAGGGACAAGAAACAAAATAAATAACTAGGAATTGCAAAGAAAAGGGAAAAAAAAGAAAGAAAAATGTCACTATTTACAGAGATTATGACTATCCGCAAGGAAACTCCAAAACTCTATCTGCAAAGTGTTAATAAGAGAATTTACTAATGTTGCTGTGTCAAAAATCAACTAGATATGAAAATTTTTCATCAATAAGGAAAATAATTTTTTTAAAAAGTCTAACATAAATCTAACAAAAAAAAGTATGAAGTCTCTATCAAGAAAACCATAAGACAGTATTAAATGGGTAAATAAATGGAGAGATATACCATGTTCCCAGTTGGGAAGACTCATGACTGTAAATTGGCACTAATTGATTTTACAGATCTAATGCAACTTCTATTACAGTTCCAATTTTCAACTTGGCAATGGTGGCACATGCCTGTAATCCCAACAACAGAGGAGGCTGAGACAGAAAGACTGCAAATTCAGCCTCAGCAATTTAGCAAGATCCTCAGCTACAAAGCAAGACCCTGTCTTAAAATAAAAAGGGCTACTAATGTGAATCAGTGGTAAAATGCCCCCTGGTTCAATCCTCAGTACCAATAATAATAATAAAATCCAATTTTTAAAAATGAAGCTTAAAATTATTCTAAAATTTATATATGAAAATAAAGGGCTAAGACCAAGTCAACCTTGAAAGATTGCTAAAAGATCTGCTATACTTTCTTTTCAAGAATTAGTATACAAGTAGGCTGGGGTTGTAGCCCAGTGGCAGAGCACTTGCCTAGCACATTTGAGGTACTGGGTTTGATCCTCAGCACCGCATACATCTACAACTAAAAATAGAAAAAAATATAAAAAGACCAGAAACAGGACTACACATAAGGATACTAAATTTATGACGGCTGATATTATAGGTCAATGGGGAAAAATGAATTAACAATAAATGAATGCAAACAACTGGGTAGCCTTATGGAAAAAAATGTAATAGTATGGGTTGTGGCTCAGTGGTAGAGTACTTGCCTGGCATATGTGAGGCAGTGGGTTCAATTCTCAGCACTGCATACAAATAAAAAAAATAAAGGTCCATTTACAACTAAATTTTTTTTAAAAAAATGAAATAATATTCCAACCTCACCCTATATTCAAAACTCATTTCCACCTAGAGTAAGGATTTAATGAGAAAGATAAAACATTAGGATAATGGGGGGGAAATTAAAGTGGAGAACAAAAGCATAAATAACAAAGAAAAAAATAAGTAAATTTGACTACATTAAGAATTTTTGTTCATCAAAACACACCACAAAAAAGATTAAAAGGGGAGCTTTTATCTGGGAAAAGATAAATGATGATATTTTAGAATCCAGAATATAAGAGCATTTGTATATAACTATTTAAAGTTAAAAATTTTCCACAAGAAGAACAAAGAACCAAATAGAGGTTCAAACTCATTAAAAATCAGGAAAATATAAAACAAAACCACAATAATGGAAAAGATAAAGGCCTGAAAATATCAAGTATTGATGAGAATATAAAATAACTGGATTTCATACATTTCTGATGGGAGTGTGAATTGGTACAATTACTTGAGAGAACAACTTGGCATTATCTAGTAAAGTTGAAGACATCTATATCCTAAATTCTACTTTTAGAGTAATATATTTGGGTATATCAGGATATATATAAAGAATGTTAACAGCTATATTGTTCATAACAATTCCAAATGATTATTAACTAATTAAAAAATGATTAAATTTTGGTAAACTGATTTCTATAATTATGATATAGTTATGAAAAAGAATGAACTATAGCTATAAACAACATGAATCAATCTTAGGAATACAGTGCTAAGAGTCATTGAAGAATTATAAAATTAAGAAAAATGCAAAATAAAACAATATAGGTTAGATAAAAGCAAGAGAATTAAAAGCCTAAGATTCATTACAGTGAAAGAATGGAGGGGCTCTTAAACTGAATGCTAGGTACACAGATATTTTTATTCTTTATACCTTATATATAATTATAGAAATACTGTCAGGCTGGGGATGTGGCTCAAGCAGTAGAGTGCTCGCCTGGCATGTGTGCGGCCCGGGTTCGATCCTCAGCACCACATACCAACAAAAGATGTTGTGTCCACCGAGAATTATAAAATAAAATGAATAAATATTAAAAGTTCTCTCTCTCTCTCTCTCTCTCTCTCTCTCTCTCTCTCAAAAAAAAAAAAAAAGAAAAAAGAAATACTGTTGTCCAATAGTTTTTAAAATGAATGGTTAGCCTGTAAAATGAATAAAGTGCCTCAGAGTTTTTCAATATCTGAGTTGAAATAATTAATCTGAACAGATAGTTAATTTCTTTAATATATAAAGTTCATAAGTAAATAAAATGCGAATACCCAAATAGAAAAATTCAAACATAAAAATATTTTTTCTTCTTCTCTCTCCAATCACAACCCACTAAAAGAATTAATGAAGAAAGACATATTTTTCCACACTATTCTTAATATTCATGCAACTCCACTTAGAGGTTTAGGGTTTGTTCTGTTTTGTTGTACTAATATGGAATCACACTATAGTCATTCAGAACTTCCTTATGATTTTTTCCCCACAAATATCACATATATTCTTGCAAGATAATGTACAAAAATGACATCATTTTTTTCTATAGAACAATATTCCATGTTGTAGGTATAAGATAATGTATTTAATCATTCTTCTGCTGATGGAAAGAAGAATATTTCTAGTTTTCTGCTACTAAAATAATGCTAAAGTAACTATATCTTCATACATATAACTTTATACTGTGGTGCTTTTATTTCTTTAGGATTTTATTTATTTAATATTCTGGGTCTGAGAGTATGTGTACTTTAAATTTTAACATACATTGCTGGGTTGCTTTCCACAAAGGTTTTACAAATTTATATTCCCAAAGGCAATATTAATATAGTTGAGTTTTTACCTTGTTAGCTTTCACTTAGAAAAAGTCTTTCATAGTAAAAACACAGGAAGACCCCATAAATTTGGATTGATTTATGAGTCTATATATCAAGGCAGCATAAAAATGTTTAAATTAAAAAGCAGTCAAAATAAAGAGACACTGAAAAGATATAGTTTGACTGTCTTCATATCTTTAATATATTAAAAAGTCCATAAGTAAAAATGCAAACATCCAAAAAATGAAAGAAGACATGAATTAAATAAATCATAAAGAAAAATAAAAGTGACCAATAAATACATTTTAAAATATCCCATATCACTAGTAGCCAATAAATGCATTTGAAAATAGCTAACATCTCACCACTTTTTAAAAACACAAGTTTAAAATGAGAATTTTTATTTTTGGCTGATAAAGTCTTTAAAGTTTTCAATACAGTAATACCCAGAACCATTTATCATATTTTTTGCTAGAAAACACTTGGCAAAAGTACCATCTTTAGAAACTTCTAAGGAAATAATCATATTCTTTTTTTTAAAGAGAGAGAGAGAGAGAGAGAGAGAGAGAGAGAGAGAGAGAGAGAGTTTTTTAATATTATTTTTTTTTTTAGTTTTCGGTGGACACAACATCTTTTTTTTATTTTTATGTGGTGCTGAGGATCAAATCCAATGTTCTGCGCATGCCAGGAGATTGCGCTACCACTTGAGCCATATCCCCAGCCCCAGGAAATAATCATATTCTTAAAAATACATCTACATATGGGTGGTCCATGATAAATTATTTGTCACAACAATAAAATCCAAAATAACTTAATTGTTCCACAACAGAATGATGGAATAAATTATGGTTTATGTGTGAGACAGAAAACTATGTAGGCATTAACAATCTTGTTTTTGACAACAAACTAAAAAAAAGTGTTAAAGAGAAAAATATGTAGGCTACAAAAATCTACTTACAATATAATCTCAATTTTGTTATTAAAAGACATAAAATCTTTCTATACACTAAACACATTATTTTATAATTTAAAAGATAAAATTTTAGAAAGGGTTCTTTCCATATTATTTTTTTGACTATATCTAAAGGTGACACTTCTCAGAGGAAGATACACAATCTATCAACAAACATGAAAAAACGTTCAACATCTCTAATAATCAGAGAAATGCAAATTAAAACAACTCTAGGATTTCATTTCACTCTAGTCAGAAGAGTAGTTATCAAGAAAACATGCAAAAATTAGTGTTGGCGAAAATGTAGAGGAAAAGGCACATTCATACATTGCTGGTAGGACTGCAATTGGTACAGCCAATCTGGAAAACAGTATGGAGATTCCTCAGAAAACTTAGAATGGAATCACCATTTTGACACAGCTATCCCACTCCTCGGTCTATTCCCAAAGGACTTAAAAACAGCATACTATTGGGACAAAGCCACATCAATGTTTATAGCACCACAATTCACAACAGCTAAACTGTAGAACCAAACTAGATGCCCTTCAATAGATGAATGGATCAAGAAACTGTGGTATATATACACAATGGAATATTACTCAGCAGTAAAAGAGAATAAAATTATGGCATTTGCAGGTAAATGCATGGAGTTAGAGAATACCATGCTAATCGAAGTAAGCCAATCCCCAAAACCAAAGGTCGATTGTTTACTTTGATAAGTGGACACTAATCCATAATGGGGACAGGGGGATGGGTTGAGTGGAGGAAGTTTGGATTGGCCAAAGGGGAAGGGGCATGGGAATAGAAAAGATGGTAGAATGAGATGATCATCATTACCCTAGGTACATGTATGATTGCACGAATGGTGTGATCCTACTCTGTGTACAACCAGAAATGAAATGTTGTGCTACATTTGTGTACAATGAATCAAAGAACATTCTGCTGTCATGTATAATTGATTAGAACAAATAAATTTTTTAAAAAAGTTATTTGTGTGATTATATTTAATATCATTTGTCATTTATGGGAGACTATCAAAGTGCCATTGAAGAAATTCATGTGAAACTTTATTATATTTAGGTTAAGCACATTAAAAAGAGGTACAGGTCCTATATTCTTTGACAAATCCTAAACTTACTAGTATATATTGATATATTTTTAAAAATATCTTTAAATTTCTATATTTAAGTGGAAAATATGGATTCATTCAAAGATAAATTCAAGCCAGGAGTGGTTGTAATCCTAGGTACTTGGGAGGGTGAGGCAGGAGAATCAGAAGTTTGAGGCGAGCCTCAGCAACTTAATGAGGGTGTAAGCAACTTAATGAGACCCTGTCTCAAAATAAAAAATAAAAAGGGCTGGGGGTGTTGTTCAGTAGTTGAGTGCCCCTAAGTTCAATCCCTGGTACCAAAAAGACAGGCAGTAGGAGCAATCTCTTTGATATTAATTTTATCTTTCCCCAAAAGGATGAAATATTTAAGCCTAAAACTTACCTCAAAGGTATGGTCTAGTCTGTACACTGACACTGAATTTACTGCACTGACTATCTCCAGTACACCACTGAAATTATTCAAGTCTTGAAAAACTTGCAGAATTTCTATAATTCTACTTAGTACTGCCACCCGTTCTTCAAAATTTTCTGCTTCCACAATGCATCTAATAACAACAACAAAAAATCCATGGCTTAGAAAAGTTTCTCCACCTAACTTAAGAAATAAGAAACTTCTTTAGAGCCAGAATTCAAGCTTAAATAGGACTTATTATGATGATGATTAAGAAGCAATAATAAAGAATAAACAAAACTTACTTTTCAAACCACAGGGTGAGGTTTCTGGTATGGCGAATCATTTTTAATAAATTTGGAGAATTTATCTCTTTATCTTCTTTGGTCCACACACTCCCTACAAGTTCAGAAGGCTGGACTTTCCTAGAAATAAATTTTAAAAAATAAGTACAACCTAATCTATCTATAAAGGATTAGTATCAAGATTATTTAAAGATCTGCTAAACTTAATTTAAAAACAGATAATGACAAACATGAAAAAATATTTTCTCTCAGGAAAAAAAACTGCAATAAAATTCCATTTTATTATTGCCAAAGCCACAAAACCTTAATAATATCAAATTGGTAAGAAATGATAAAATAATCTCCAACTCCAATATGCAAGTAAAAATTGATACAATCACTTTGTAAAACAATTCAGCAGGATCTTCCATTACTAAAGATATACATACTAGCTGACCCAACAATTCTATTGCTAAGTACATTCCTATGTAAACTCTTACAGAAAGTTACAAGAACTCATTCACAAGACTGTTCACTGAAGCACTATTTACAGAAGGTAAAACGCCAAACAATCTACCAGTTCACCAATAAGAGACTGAATAAACTGTGGAATACTCATAGAATGGCTAAAATAAGTGAACTAGAACTATATTCATGGACTTTAACAGATATCAAAAAGAATATAAGTAAAAACATGATGCAGAATAAGTATGTTTAAAATGTACAAGCCAATACTATATATTATTTAGGAAAATGTGTGTGTGTATATATAGAGAGAGACAAACAGAGTAAGCATCAAATTCTGGGTAGTTGTTATTTTTTTTTATTGTTGGTTGGTAGTTGTTATTTCTTGCGGGGAAAGGAGAGCAATGAATTAGGGAGAATTATAGAATTTCAATTTCATTTGTAATGTTTTTGTTATACATGAGCACTCATTACATGGCTGCTTATCATTAGGATAACTTCTCTAGATATTTATATTTCAAATGAGGGCTCCTGGATACAGAAAAGATTTTAATGGAATGATAGTGGCAGGGGCTTACTGTTGAATAGTTGTTACTATTGTAGTGCATTAGTCTTCCTACCATTCCTCTTGTGAAGGATTGCTCATCCTTAATCTAGGTCTATATAGCAACATGTTAGAAGACTTACCTACAGGACATACTGTGATTAAAACTGCTATGAGCTTCCCTCCAAACCCAGGAAAATAGATGAGATATTTTTAAGCTGTCATGATATGTAGCAAAATGTTTAAAAAATAGGTAAGAGGTATGCTCAAGGTTTTTGAAAATAGACCAAGAAATAACAATTACCTACCTGTAGAGATAAGATTCCAAAAGTGTTAGCTGACGAGCAATTTCTATTGGGTGAAGTGTCATAATATCAAATGTTTCAAACTGCCCTGGTTTACTGATATGCCATTTAATTGGTGGAGGTGGACTTTCAAAGGTAATATTATGGCTTATTCTATTTGCCTGAGCTTGCTTCTTCCTCTTGATGATCTTAGCAATTGACTCTACCCATTTCTTCATAGCTTTCCCTAGAAAAAACACATAATTAGAATGTCTTTTACTTGACAGACATAACTGTAGATCTTCATATAATTTTTAACGTTCACTTAACTTCAACAATTATCAACTTATGGCAAATTTTTGCTTCATCTAACCCAAATCATGCCATTTCTTCACTCTGTTGTTTGTTTTTTTGGTACTAAGAACTGAACCCATGGATGTTTTCTCACTGCACTACATCTCCAGTCCTTTTTTGTTTTTCATTTTCAGACAGGGTCTTGCTAAGTTGTTGAGGATCTCACTAAATTGTTGAGGCTAGTCTTGAACTTGTGATTCTCCTGTCTCAGTCTCCTGAGTTGCTGGTATTATAGGCATACACCATTATACCCAGCTCTAGTTATTCTTTAAACAAATTCAAAAATCATATCATTTTGTCTATATTTAAGTCTTTTTAAAATAATCATTAGGTCATTATGACATATAAAAAATGAATCATTTTTTTCTTTTTTAAAATTTGTTTTTAGTTATACATAACAGAATATATTTTGACATACTAGATGGAATATAACTTCCCATTCTTGTGGTTGTACATGAGGTGGAGTTACACTGGTCATGTATTCATTCATATATGAACATAAGAAAGTTATGTCTGATTCATTCAACTTTGTTTCCTATTCCCATCTCCACTCCCTCTCCTTCATTCCCCTTTATCTAATCAAATGAACTTTTATTCTCCATCCCTGTTATTGTGTGTTGGCATCCACATATAAGAGAGAACATTTGGCCTTTGATTTTTTGGCTTATTTCACTTAGCATAATGATCTCCAGTTCCATCCATTTACTGGCAAATGCCATACTTTCATTCTTCTTTATGGCTGAGTAATACTCCATTGTGTATATACACCACATTTTCTTTATCCATTCATCTTTTGAAGGGCACCTAGGTCGGTTCCATAGCTTAGCTATTTTGAATTGAGCTGCTAAATTTCTTTGTCAAAAAGTGAGATCTTAAAATCTTCAAATACTTGGTTAATATTCAAATTTCTATCTCTTAAATATTTTTCTTATAGTTAATTTGTTTTAAAAGGACATAAATAACATTTACTTAATTATATTTAGTCCATATGTCCTAAGTTTCCTTAGGACTACAGGTTCTCCCTTTATGTCTCATTTTTGCTTGCAATTTATTTGTTGAAGAAATGGAATTGCTTGTATTGTGGTGATTCTCAAGTCTGTCTTGCCAACTGTACCCCTGTGGTATCATCTGCCATGTTTCTCTATCCCCCCTATTTTCTGAAAACCAGAGACATAGAGATTGATGTTTTTGTTTGTTTTAGTATTGGGGACTGAACCCAGGAGCACTTAACCACTGAACTTCATCCCCAGCTCTTCTCTTTTTATATTTTATTTTGAGACAGGGTCTTCTTAAGTTACTTGGAGACTTGCCAAGTTACTGAGGCTGATTTTTGATCCTCCTGCCTCAACCTCCCAAGGTGCTGGAATTATAGGCTTGTGCCACTGTGCCCAGCAAGATCAATGTTTTCACATGAATACTTGCCAAGAATACTTTAATAGGATTCTTAGCCAATATCTTATACTGTTAGATAAAACACAAATGTTCTTAATATAACATATGTTTGATGACACATATTATAGCCTGGAATTTTATCACATAGGCTATGTTTGAAACTTCAAGTTGGAAATTCCTATCTTTTAGACACAAAAATGTATTCCTCTGGGGGCTGGGGTTGTGGCTCAGAGGTAGCACATGCAAGGGCCTTGGTTTGATCCTCAGCATCGCAGGCGCTGGATTTGATCTTAGCACCACATAAATGTAAAATAAAGATATATGTCCACCTAAAACTAAAAAAACAATATTTTTAAAAAATGTATTCCTCTGGAATATGTTTCTAAGAGAGGAAATATTATTTTAAAAAGCTGATAATCATCTAAAATTAAAGTACCAGATTAAGGAGAATAAAAAAGCATAAAATTGCTGGGTGTGGTGATGCACACCTATAATCCCAGTGGCTGGGGAGGCTGAGGCAGGAGGATCATGAGTTCAAAGTCAAGCCTCAGCAACTTAGCAAGACCCTAAGCAACTCAGCGAGACCCTGTTTCTAAATAAAATATAAACAAAGGGCTGGGAATTAGGCTCAGTAGTCAAGTGCCCTGCCCCTGAGTTTAATCCCCAGTACCAAAACAACAACAACAAAAAGCATAAAATTATATATATATTATTTATTTAATGGAAACAAATGGCAAACTTGAGGGGACATAAAATTAAATAGCTTTAATTTATTAAAAAAGGACTTTTGACATTTTTAAAAGCAATATTCTCCTTAAAAACTTAAAAGGGGGGGCTAGGATTGTGGCTCAGTGGTAGAGCGCTCGCCTAGCACCGGCGGGACCCAGGTTCGATCCTCAGCACCACATAGAAATAAAGGCGTTGTGTTGTGTTCATTTACACCTAAAAAATAAATTAAAAAAAAAAAAAACTTAAAAGGGGGTTAAGAGTATAACTCAATGGTATAGCACTTGCCTAGCACGTGCAAGGGTCTTGGTTTGATCCTCAGATCACAGACAAATAAAAATATGAGAAGACAAGGTTCTAAGACTTTATATGGTTCTAAATATATGTGAGCTTACTGGAGTTTATAAAGATCATTCCAAATGTTATTTCAGCTTTTTAAAAATGGAAAGCAATTTACATTCTTAGTCATACAATTTTGAAAATAAGCTCAAATGCAACATAAGAGCCAATCAAAACTTTAAATAATATACCTCTTACACTTGAAATGAAGGATTCCAGTCTTTTAAGCAATTCCACATCTCTTTCAAAGTCATAAAAATGGTGTTCAACCCAATGGTGAAATACATTTAAAATCCTGGTAAAATAAAAGAATCACATTTTAGTGAAATCTTCAATTATACATTTTTTACTTCTATACTTCTTCATTATACTTCTTTCATTTTTCTAATGCCATGGCGATAGTTTTATATGCAACAATCAATATAATACTTAGAGTCTCCATTTTTAATGAATACCTTAAGTGCTTCAATAAGAAGAAGAAAATCAATCTCCAAACTGTACATTATTTTTAAATTATACTTTAGCCAGGAGTGGTGGCTAACACCTGTAATCCCAGCTACTTTGGAGACCGAGGCAGGAGGATTGCAAGTTCAAAGCCAGACTGGGCAACTTAGTGAGACCCTATCTCAAAATAAAAAATAAAGGGCTGAGGATGTAGCTCAGTGGCAAAGTGCCCCTGGGTTCAATCCCCAGTACTGCAAAAAAATAAAAATAAACATAAAAGTTATACTTTAAAATATGTATTTGTATAAGGGGCTGGGGATGTGGCTCAAGCGGTAGCGTGCTCGCCTGGCATGCGTGCGGCCCGGGTTCGATCCTCAGCACCACATACCAACAAAGATGTTGTGTCCGCCAACTAAAAATAAATAAATATTAAAAAAATATTAAAAAAATAAAATAAAATATGTATTTGTATAAAGATTATGGTTTCTGTGTTTAATCACCAATTAATGTTAAGGAAAAGTGTCTTTTATTCATATATAGAAAATACATGCTCTATAATAGAAAAGCTATTTTAAGTTTTTAAATTGAAAAAGTATTTTAAGCTGTAAATTTTTAATGTATTTTTCATATAAAATGGAAAATTAACTAAGATTTATTGTATTTGGTTCTAAATTCAAGTGCTAGCCTAGTGTCGTTGCACATGTCTATAATCCTAGTGACTTGGGAGACTACAGGAGGAAGACTGAACTTCAAGGCTAGACTAAGCAATTTAGCAAGGCCCTAAGCAACTAAGTGAGACCCTGTCTCAAAATAATAAATAAATAAATAAATAAATAAATAGGGCTGGGTATGTAGCTCATTGGTAAAGCACCCCTCTGTTCAATTCCCAGTACCCCCCCCCCCCAAATAAATAAATAAATAAATAAATTCAAATGCTATCATCAAATTTCCCTGTAACCTACAAATATGCCTATAACATTATTTCATTTTAAAATACAAAAATATTTTTGTCAAGAGAGTGATTTTGTTTTGCATATCACAAAAATGATTACTCCTGATCTTGCAAGTATTTAATTATCTATACAAATATAAAATGCTCTCTACCAGAGACATCCTAATAATATTACTTTTCTTCATTACTTCAACAAATGGCCATTTGCAGGTTAGATTTTTATTTCCCTACCACAAACAACTATATTTCTCTCAGACTATGCAAGTACATTTAATTACCAGTCTTCATCATGCTATTTATATTAAAACAACATTAAGTCATTATGGTCTGGTAAGTTCAGGAGCTTAGAAAATATATCAAAAGATCATAAATTGTTAGCTTCTAATTTCCACTTATATCAGTTCAAACAGTTCTGCTTATATTTTCTTTCTAGTTTCTATAGTATTGATGTAATTTTAAAATTACGATCAGATAAAAGAAAAAAGTCTAATCAGACTTCATCAAACTTAAAAACTTCATCTCATCAAAGTATCATTAAGAAAACTAACAGGCAAACCACAATCTGGGAGAAAATATTTACAAAACCTCTTTTTGACAAAGGACTATATCCAGTCCTACTCGATATACTTATACAACTTAGTAATAAAAAGATAACTCAACAAATGATAGACATGAGTCAAACCTATTCTTCAAAGATGAAGAATGACTAGCCAATAAGAGACAGTAAAATGTTCTCAACATCATTAGTCAATAGGGAAGAACAAATTAAAACCACAATGAGATACCACTATACACCCAATAGTATGGCTAAGGTATGAAGAATAACATCACTAAACAATGGTGAAGATATGCAGCAATGGAATGCTCATATATTGCTGGTGAGAATGTTCAGAAGAAGTTTTGACAGTTTCTTTTTAAAAGAAAACACACATCTACATTATGTCCTAGCTATTCTACTCTGAGTTATTTACCCAAGTGGGAAAAAAAGAAATACACACACCCACCCACACCCACATTCACAATAAGACTTCTAAGATAAAGTTCATAGCAAATTTACTCATAATCAAAGACTGGAAAAAATGCCCAGGTATCCTTCAATGGGAAAAAATACATGAACTGTGGTGTATTCATATAAGGAAATAACTATCTTAGTAATAAAATTTAAAAAAACATTGATTCAAGCAACATGGATGAACCTCAAAAGCATGTTGAGTCAGGCATGAAAGTTATAGAATCCATACCTTTCTTTCCCATACTAGTCAGAGTCACACCCACAACAGGAATGAAGTAATTCAGACTTGGGGATGGCACCAAAAGATCTCAGAAATTATTATCTTCTAAATTAACAAGTGAATTACAACTCCTGAACAGAGAACAAGGAATGTAGCCTTTGAATGCTTCTTTAAAAACCCTTGTTCCCCCTGATCAGCAGAATCAAAGCCTCTGGGACTGGAGTCACCTGTGTTTCCTTTTTGCTAGCAAAGCAATAAAACTTCTCTCTCCTTTTCCTCAAAACAAAAACAAAAAAGTGTAAAAATCAATTTATACAAAATTCTAAGACAAGTAAAAGAGTCAATAGCAGGATAAATCAGAATACTGCCTTTTGGCAGTAGCAACAAAAATTGACTAGAAGGAGCACAAGGGAACTTTCTGGGTTGTGGTCTATCATTCTGTATCTTGAAAGGAGTTTGAATTACAAAGACATTAAAATTTAACCAAAGTACACTTAAAATGTGTGTATTTCATGTTATGAACATTTTAGAACAAATGAATAATAAATACTGAAATGTTATTGATATATAAGTTGAAGCATTTAAGAAATAGTGTATTTTGAAACACATTCAAAAGATTAGGTGATTAATGAACTGAGTGAAAAATGAAAAATAAATATATGTGATAAAAGTAAGTAAAATAAAATGTTAACAGTTGATCTGGTGGGTTTATCATTGTTCACTATGAAATTCTCTCAATTTTTGTCTTTTTTAAAATGTCAGAATAAATTGCTAAATAAAATATATTAGCTTACATTTTACTAAAATTCCTTCAATGCTCACAGAAAAAGTTTAACAAACTGGCTTGAATTTCAAAGCCATCTTCAACTCTACCCCAATATAGTTAATCTCCTCTATTACAACTTACAATACAATGTCTTCATTCCTCTAAGTTCAATTTCCTTACCTATTTCCTCTGCACACCATTCTCAATCCTGTCTTTTAACCTTTGTTCATACTACTTCTAGGTACCCTCCATACCTTCAATCACCTTTCTGCATATCTAAATTCTACACATCCCTTCGGGACAATCTCAGATTTTACCTCTTCTAAGATGTCTTCCCTAACTACTGGAGTCTAATCTTAGCTATTCCTGAAGTTTTATAGGGGTATATTTTTGTGAGCCATTGAACTATTCAAAGTAGTATAATGTATAACTATTTCATGTATATTTTTACCCCAATAAAATCATAATATTATGGAACCATATCATGACAGTCTATTATTTTTGTATTCACCATAAGTCGACAAGTATACAACTGAGAACATGCTTAGATATAAACATTTAAAGAATTCACATGACTGAGATCTAAGATCTTATTTCCTGTCTGCCCTATAATAGGGACCTCATAAATGTATGCCTCATTTGAGTAGATTAGTGCAAATGCATTACAGTTACTTGAGAAAAATTATTCTTCTTTCTTGCTAATGTAATGGGTAAAAAATCTCATTTTCTTATACAAAGAATGACATGTTAAAAGTTTTGGCTAAAAGACATATAGCTAGGAACACCAATATTCCTCTAAAATTGAATTTATTTATGGTAATTATCCTGGAAAATAATAAATCCAGCTCAAAGCTATAATTTATTAGTTAACAGTAATCAAGGAGACAATATTTAGAAAAAATATTTAGATCATATATAGTTAATATGATAACTCAATATCCAATGATAAGGGGTAGATAATACTTTAGTTTTCATTTGGATTATAAGAAGGTTAAAGGAGCTTCCAATTTTTAATGCTTAGTGAAACAAAAACACAATGGCTCAAGAGGTCATATATGGTCCCATCCTGTCACTCCCTTTACATGACCCAAGTTCAAATTACTTAATCATACTAAGTTTTCCATTTCTTCATATACAAAGTTAGAATAATCATTGTGTTGCACCATAAAAAAAATTGTGTTTTGAGGATGAGATTAAAAAAAGATAAAGCACTTAGGGTAATATCTAGCACAGAAAGTACCTAACTGGCAACTCTATAATTAAATCTATTATAGAAATTATTGCAATGATTCCTTAGGTAACTTTACATAGGATAAAGAGTAGAAAAAGCAGTAGAACTTCCATAAATATTAAAAATTATAAAAAAACAAACAAGGACCAAGTACCATTACAAAGGGACATAAGGGAAATAAAGTGGAAAGCTGACAGTAAGCAAGCTTATATATGTAAGTTTTACTTATAATAACACACATTTATTTTGATATGTAAATATATCACATTTCAGAGAGAGCTGATGTAAATAACATGGTATACTTATATAAATTTCTTCAGGATATTTATTTAAAATAGCTTCACAGTGAAAGAAATTTGGAAATTTAACTGTCATAAAATTAACAATAATATTTATATTTAATTAAGAGCTAAGAATTTTGTGTTAACTATATACTGAAAATGGCACATAAGAAATGTAATATTCAGGTCAAACCTAAGTTGTACTGGTTGGGCGTATTCCTTTCGGAATCTTTTAAGGTCTGCACTGATTGGCTGCTCACCTTTCTCTATTGCCAATTTGTCTGCTTCAGTAAGTTCTGGCTCTGGAATTTCAAATCTAAGAAGAAAACCAAAAGGACAGGAATTTGTTCATAAATAAATGAAAGATATTTTAAATACAACAACAAAAAAATTGACCAAAGAATCCCCTTTCCTATCACTTTGTAGAAAGTGCAATTACTGTTAAGCCTTCCCTGCAGTACTCCATACTTCACAAGTACAAAAATTGCCTTCAGCTATATGATCCTAAGATTTTATATCAAATCTTTATAAAAAGTTTTTTATGATTAGCATTAATCAACCAACAAAGGGTTCATGGAAAAGATCCAAGAAAAGATCCAAGAAAAGAATCCACAGGAATATAACTTCTTTAAAGATCATAAAGAGCTGGGAGATTTAGTGTATGCCTGCAATCTCAACTACTAGGGAGTTGAGGCAGGAGGACTGCAAGTTCAAAGTCAAACTCAACAATTCAGTGAGACTGTCTCAAAATAAAAGAGACTGAGCATGTAGCTCAGTGGTAGAGCTCTAGCTAGCTTCTGCGAGTCCCTGTATTCAATCCCCAGTACCATAATGTGAAAGAAAGCACTTATCTAACCATCTATCCTTAATATTTATATCATAAAATGAAAGCAGACTAATCAATTTCCTTAAATACGTGAGTATGAAATTCAAAAAGGAAGCCCAAGATGAACTTTTAAATTAAGAACATAACCTAAGTGGGTAAGGTAAAAAATCAAAATTAAAAAACCAAAAACCTTGCCTAACCAGAGGAAATATAGCTATAATGTAAGTTAGGAAATATAGCTATAATGTAAGTCTAGCAAATATACTTTCCTTATTTTGGACACAGAAATAGAACAATAGATTTTCAGAACATATTATACTAAGTCTTGTAAGTTTAATTTTATAGAACAAAATGGAAATAGGGGTCAAGACAAAATTTTAGTTAAGTTTATAAACGTAAAACAAAAATCATTTTGTAGTTCAGATTATATATGTACATATTCATATACATGTGTGTATATACATATACATATACATATTTGTGTATGTATATATGTATTTTAGTACATTTTGTTTTTTGAAATTGGATCTCATTATGTTGCACAGGCTGTCTGAAATGATCCTTCTGCCTCAGTCTCCCAAGTACCAGAATTATAGACCCATTCCATGACATCCAGCCAGGTTCTTCTTTTTAAACTACAAAGCATTTAAAGTATCACTAAGTAAAAACATTCAGTTAAAAAAATTTTTTTCAATTCAAAAAATGTTTAAATATTAATAAAGGAATTGTTTTTTAGGCTTAATAATAATACATGATTTATTTAAAATAAAAATTTTTAACTTTCAGAGATACACATAGAAGTATTTACAGACGAAATATGTTTTCTGAGATCTACTTCAAAATAATTCTGGGGGTAGAATATTTAAATCTGTAGGGAAGCAGATAAAACATGTGTTGATAATTATTGAAGTTAGATAATGGATAAATGGGTTCATTATATTTTCTGTCTACTCTTGCACATGTTTGAAATTTTCCATAACAAATTTGTTTTAAAATCAAAAAGTGGAAAATTTCCTTAAATAACAGAACAAATTTTACTATAATGTTGTTTTTTTCCTCTCTAAATTGGGTCTTTAAGGGGCTGGGATTGTGGCTCAGCAGTAGAGCGCTCGCCTAGCACATGTGAGGTGCTAGGTTCCATCCTCAACACCACGTAAAAATAAATACATAAAATAAAGGTATTGTGTCCAACTACAACTAAAAAATATTTTCAAAAACTGTATTAAATTGGGTATTTAAGATTACCTCTTGGAATATTGCTAATAGCCGAAAAGAACTATGTTACAAACAGCAAACACTACTTAAAAAGTATGGTAATACATCTAATGTAATGCCAAATAAATTATGTCAACACCTACCTGAGTAGGTACCAGCTACTAGGCACTTTGCAAGGTACAGAACAGTTAATTTTTTTTATAAAATATTAATGGAAGTAAAATATACATTTTTTTTCACCGTTCAATCAGTACGCTTAGCAATTACTGGTTTACAAAACGAACGATATGTAGTAAGAAAAGTATGAACAAAATTGGGATCTGAAAAAGTAGAGCATAAACATATTTCATGTTCAATTTTTCAGTTTAATTAATTCAAAATACCATATTTCCCTTCCTTTTTAGTTTGGTTCTTCCTGCCAACTGTGGTATTTTCTTGATAAATAAGGATTGTTTTCAAATTTTTAAAATTTGCATTAATATGCAAATTTTATGAGCACTTATTTAATAACTAATCAAGTTAACAATATTTAATTAGCTATTTATCCCTTTTGATTCTGCAGTATTTTAATATTCTGGAGGCAATTCATTTTTTTTTTCCTGAGATCTTCTAAATAATTCTGGGAGTAGGTATTTAAATCTGTAATGAAACAGATGAAACATGAGTTGACAATTATTAAAGTTGGATGATGGATAAATGGGTTTATACATTATCTTTGAACACCATTTAAAAGCTTTTGGTAATTAGGCCCTAGGTAAGTACTCACAATGAGTTTCACATGCCTGCATACATATGATATGTTAACCTTTCAATTAATTTCACCACAGTTCCTCCTTTAATAATGGGGATTCCACTTCTACTTTGCAAGTTGTCTTCAAAAACAATGTTTTCCTCAGAGTCTTTTACCACAAAACGATACACATCTGGACTTGGTAATCTCAGTGGCTGATCATTTTCTTCTTTCAATAAAACACAATCTAGCATTCTATCTAGAGTACTACGATAATGAAGAGAAATAATGGTTGCCATCCAATTATTTTTCTCTTCTGCAGAATTAGCAGCAAATATTATGCTGTCTTTGGATACTAATTCAAAAGCATGTCTGCACTCACAAGTATCTTCCTTATCACAGATTTGTACTTTCCTCATGACAAACTTTTCTTTTAATCTATATTCTGCACTACTATAACCTGGAAGCGGGGTCTGGCCATGATTAGGTTTACAGCTGATCATTAAGCCATCAAAGAGAAAAATATGTCGTTCATGTTTAGCACCAGTTCTTGTCAATGGTCCTTCCATTATAAATTCATTGCAGCACTGTCCAATATCTTTGCCTTCCCATCCATCTATGTTTTTCTGAATTTCTTTCGTTTTTTTGATGGCCAGGTGCTTGCTTCTTAATTGATGATTATAAAAAGGGCAAACAGGATCCCTAATAAAAAAATGAATATAAGATTATTCAATGATTACACAGTTCTAATTCCTAATTTCTTCAAGTGAGAACTATCTCAAATCAAGTGACAAAAATATTAAGTTGGAGTGAGGGTGTAATCCAGTGGTAAAGCACACGGTTATTAGAATACATGAAATTATGGGTTAAATCCCCAGACTTTCAAAAGAAAAAATTAAATATCCAAATACTAAATTTTATATACAACATTTACTTTTTTTCATTACTGTGAAAGTGAAGTACTACAGACTATATTTCAAAATTCCTAATGCCATAAGTACTAAAATTACAAAAGAATCCTAAATTCTTATACTGATTATACAATTTTTTTTAGATTCATTAAGTGTATCTTAACATATGATCTTCTTTCTTTTGTAAAAATTCAAGGTTGGGTTTGGCAGTCCCTGGCTGTTGCTTTTGCATCTCCCCTTTATTCCCTACAGCAGCCACAGGGCTGCTTCCTAAATGCCATACAAACAGCCTCACTCCTTTGCTCCAGACCCTCCAATACCTTCTATCCACCCAGAACAGAGCCCAGAGCCCTCATCATGTCCTACAGACCATGGGGTGGGAGCTGAGCAGGAAACAGGGTGCCCAGGCTCCCGGACTTGTTTTCCTGGGGCTGTCAACAGAGCGGGGATCCAGACCTCGTCCTCTGGTGCTGCCCTGGTGGTGGGTGAGGTTCTGTCCTCAGGCACTGTCCCCAGAGTTTACCCTCCCATCTCAGCAGAACAGAAAGCTGGAAGCCTGGAACCTGGTCTCCTTTCTTGTTCATTCAGTGAACACCTAGCTGGAGGACTGGCCGAATGTCTTGCACAGACCAATGAGTGTTAAGTGTGCCTCCTTCCTGCACAGCAAGCCTAGGGCCTCACCAGGCGCAGAGCTACGCAGGGCCGGCTCTGCAGAGCATTTGTTTAGGAGGCAGGTGAGGCTTGGTGGGAGGGGACGTTCCCTTCCGCTCTCTTTCCCAAGTTGAGTTGGCATCTGAAAGACATGCTTCCACATTAAAAGAAGGAGAGAGAAGGCCATCGTGGTGGTTACCCCAGCATCGATGTCCATACCCGCTGTGTCTGGCTGGTGGCAGGTTCTTAAAGTGGTCCGTGGATGTGCAATCACGCAGGATCAGGAAGCCAGAGAAAACCAAGGTCAGGAGAGGAAGGACATGGCCAAGGCTGTCGGGTCAGAGGGGCTCTTGCCTAAAACTCTCTGGACCATGCGTCTACATTTTTGCCAGAGTCTACATAAGAGTAATTTTTTTTCTTTGAATTCTCGTAAGTTTTGTCTCATTTTTTTTTTTTGGAACCGTCAGAGGTTTTACATGTTTTACCACAAAAGCGGGAGCAACACCATCAAGTCCATGGTTAAACTGAGCTTTTTGTAAGACAGAGAAACAGGAAATAGATCGTTCTAAACACACGGAACTCTTCTGCAGATATCTTTTCTGGCATCTTGTTAACAAGAACAATTATGGTGAGCTGGGGATGTGGCTCAAGCGGTATCACGCTGGCCTGGCATGGATGCGGCCCAAGTTCCATCCTCAACACCGCATACAAACAAAGATGTTGTGTCTGTCGAAAACTAAAACATAAATATTTTAAAAATTCTCTCTCTGTCTCTCTCACTCTCTCTTAAAAAAAAAAGAACAATTATGGTGAAGGTCTTTGTAGAAGCTTAATTAAGATGCATTGGCAGAGAAGGGGGCGCCACTACAGGGCAGCAGTGAGATCCCCCAAGAGGTGACTGGGTCCATAGGACTACAGGACATGACAGGAAGGCACATGGCTACCCATCTATGAAGAGGTGTCAGTGGTCACTCAAAGGAAGGGAGGTTGGGGTCCTTCTGCTGATGGATTGGACACAGCATGGATGTCCTGGTGATGGGTACTTCTATCTCCAGGTGATGCCCGGAGCCTGGTGTACCATGGGCCCTCCAGCTGCGTCTGATTAGGCTGCATGGGGACATGGACTCCTCCCTCTCCTGCATCACTTAAGGAGGTAAGGGCCAGCTCGTCATGCAAACCGAGGACCTAAGCTGCAGCTGTCCGTCACCTCTGGTTTCAACACTTGCCTGTGTGGTCAGGATGGACCGTGCTGTAACACCACCAGGCTTTGTTCCCTTTGGTTCCTGTGGTGTCACAACAGAGCACCATGTTAAGCAAGTCTGCAGTGTGCTCAGCTGGTGGCTGTGTGATAATGGATAATTCTGGGAGAAATGTCTTACCTTGGGGGATATTTATTCCATTTTCCAAATGAAGTG